>NW_017728918.1:60504258-60558581 GCF_001723895.1 Crocodylus porosus | reverse complement strand
CTGCTTCCCCTGGGGAGCTCGCCTACGTGGTCACGCTGCTTCCCCTGCCAGGTAAGTATCTCAGCTCAGTTGGGCTAAGGTGCCTTCCCCAGCCTGATGGTAGGGTTGGGGGGGGAACTTAGTGATCGGGCCCAGTTCCCTTCCCAAGCTCCCTGGTCCCAGGTGGCAGCACCTGGCTTCCCTCCCTCATCTGGCAGGCAGATTGGGGGCCTGCAACCCCGGAAGGAAATGGCACAGCCCCTGTAGCCCTCCTGGGGTTGCAGGCCCCCAATCTGCCTGCCAGATGAGAGACGCTGTTTCGAGCTTCCCTATTATAGTGTATGGATGAACCATTGAAACAGCATCACTGTTTCAACAAAACAAAATGGAACTGCGGTTTCATATCAAAATGAAATCCAAAACAAAAACGCTGTTTTGTCAAAACCTCAAAACTGAAGTCAAAACGGAATGGTGCCGTTTTGCACAGGCCTACTGCACAGTAAGTAATCAGGCATAAATTTTATACCTGCATGATGCAGGTATCAAATTTATGCTCAAGCCAGTATAAGTCTCCATATTTACTGTGCAGTACAGTCATGCACATGTAGATGTATGCCTGTACTGCAAGTAATTTAGGTTACTATGTAGTAAATGCATGTGTAGGCATGCCCAGTGTATCTGTCTATGTGTGTTCCAAGCCACTGTGCAAAAACAAATGCAGAGTAAACAATAAAAGGTCCATATTAAATGATACAAAGCATTGCCATTAAGGAGGAATATCAGAAGAACGTACTGGATATGCCTAATATAAATTTATGATGGGGACATGGCTTTATGCCCTTAATAACTTTTTTTACAGACTGCATCTGTCTCCTTCCTGATCTCTCTGATTTCACTCATGGATGGAATTCTGCAATTTACTTATTCCCAGACTGAGGCTTAGACTATAGTATGCACTGTGTCAACTACTCTTACCCAGAAAAATCTCAGCTCATTTACCTGGGGTTCTTGTATTCTGGAATCTATGACAAAGGCTCCAAAAATAATTATTTTTTTAGTTTGTTGCTGAACAACAATAACAACAACAAAATCACAGAATAATTTTCTCTCAGATTGAAAAGAGAAGTAATTTTTGCTCGTTTGTTTTAACATAAGCTGGGTCTTTCATATGGAAATGAATAAAATGGTTTGTTAAACAAAACAATGTCCCGGGGACTGAGAAAGCAAGGGAAACTTACCGGGAGAGCGGGACAGGAGAGACGCTGCAACGGAGGGAAAGCCCATGTGGTTTGTTAGCCGTTTCTATGTACAGCTGCGGCCGGCAGCTGATGATGATGTCAAATGCCGGCCAGCGGATTTAAAAATGGTGGCCGCTGCTCCAGAGGCGGCGGATAGCAAGGGGAGCAAACGGATCTCAGGGCCATCCACGACGCTAGCCCCACTGGACAGATGAAGAAGATCCAGCGTGCCGGAGAGAACTGTGGCTCAGAGGGAAAGAATGACGACCGGAACACCGGCGGATCGACCCCAAAGCGACGGATCGGGTGAGCAAAGGAAGATTAAGATGACCCAGGAGGATTCAGAGGACCCTGAAGTAAGTGCCGAGGCGGTGGGTGCGGGCATCACTGAAGAGGGGTGAGAGGCCAAAGTATCACCTGGCTGGCGAGAGATTGGGGCAGGATCACTGCCGAGAATAGAGGACGCCGAGTAAGGGACAAGGGTGCAACTCTAAAAACAGCCAAGAGGTACTACTTCCGTGCACGATAAAAGGGAGCTGGTGGTGGGTCAGCGAGGTAGCTGGTATGGTAGGACCCCTTTGAGGAGGCACGTAGCATGTGGTGTATAGGGTGATGGGTCTGTGGTGGGATATCTATTGTAGTAGAGGCTAAGTTCAGGCTAGTGTGAAGGAATCTACATCAGGGCAGGAGTAACCCAAGGGTTTTGAGGGAAACTCAAAGACGAGAGCCGTCATAGAAGCCTGCAGAACCATCACTGAGCGGGCATGGGAAAGTGGAAGCCACAGGTGGCGTGAGGCCAGGTTGTAGGGGTGGCAGAGCCCCGTGTACTACCAACAAGCCAGACCAGGGCCACCAAGGGACCCGTGAACTAGCCCCACCCCACTAGTGTAACAGCAAGTCGTGGCAGGCGAGAGCAGGGTTGGCGACGCAGGAGGACAAACGACCACGGTAACACCCTAGTCCGGAAAAGGGAGTAGCCAACAACCCAGAGATCAAGACTCCCAGTAGTGACTCACGAAGGCCCATCGGGGACACATAACAAAAAGCTTTGTATCTATTTCAGTCATTTTTAACAAAAGCAACACAATGGAAAAGAAGGATTCTACTTCAGGACCATTCACAAAAACCACAAGGTAGAAAGGATAACCCCTTTTACTCAATAGCCCAGTCACTTGGCTTCTCGCCCAAGTTACTGGACTACCAGGTTTAAATAGTTGCCATGTGATGGGACTTCCAGAAAAGAATCCTAACCACCAAGCTGCCATGCATTCTGGCAAAAGTTGCCTTCAATCTCCTGTTGATACTGCTTCATTCTTTATACATTCTTAAATATTCATTAGATCAGAAAAGGAAGTAGTATAATTCAGGGGGTCAGTGTAATTGAGGGAGTCAGAAATAGCTACTGCCTCAGCTGGCAGCTAGCCACCACCACCACTAGCAAAACAGCAGCCAGTGCTGCCCTGTGCACCCCTTCAGCCCAGGATGCAGAGTTGCCCTGTTATGCCTCTGAAAAAAAGAATGACAATTATTCCAATGTCCTAATCGAGACACTCACCTAGCACAGCTGGATTCAGTGACTGGTCCAATGCATATTAAATAGTTTATACAAGGTGGAATAGCACCAGTAGGAGGACTGAGGGCAACCGCCTGCTTCCTAAACCTATTTGTCAAACTTCACAAATAGTTTCAGGGCAACTGTAGCCTCATTTTTTTCACTGAAAAGAAAAGGTCAGGTCAATAGTAGACAGTGATATCAGAAAACTTAATTAAAAGATAATACTACTTATTTTTGTAGGAAGAATAAAGCATGTATTTAAAAAGAGATTTTAAAACAATGATCTACACATATATCAGGCTTATCACCAGATGGTAATTTAGGCAGAATTAACTTCTGACCCTGAAGCAGCATAGCTCCCTAGAACAAGCTTTTTCTTATCCTAACATTGTCTCTTAAAAATCCTGAGGAGCTTGCAGAAAACACTTATCATGAGCTACTCTTCTTTTTCCTGTTCATTTTTTTCCTGACAACCCCTATTAATCTACACTAATATATTCAAACAACAAACATACCAATAACTGGTTTGATGTACTGTATTCATAAGTTATTACACTGCAGTTCCAAATCTGTCACATGTTTCACTAATGTTAAAGAAGGTACTGTTTTCTTTTTCTGTAGAGCAGATACCAGATTGGCAGCTGTGGAGAAGTACGTAAATTTTTCACAGCTGGACCAAGCTCTAATTGAAAATGCATGATAAATTAAAGGGAAGGAATTGCTGAAAGTACCAAAGCAACCCAGCAACACAAGTTCCAACGACTTTCAATGGGATATGTGTTTCTAAGTCCCATAGGTGTTTTAGAAAACCTTACTACTCATGGTTTTTCTGGGCTTGTGCAATCTACATTTTCTGCATGCATGGCATGGTAGGTGGGGAAAAAATGTTATTTAAAAAAAAGTATAATTCTTAAAGGAAATGTTATAGATTTTTGCTTTTAAAACTTTCTAATAAGCTTAACTGCTGGCATTAGGGAGTAGATCAAGCGATAGTATCCAATGGACAAGTCTTCTGAGACAGCTAATCACCACCAGAACCACTTGACAAGCCCAAAAAGTTTCCAGAACTACTGCTGGAACTGACTGTTGAATCTGCTACAGGAGATGTTGTTACTTCAGAGAGAGTTTTTCCATATCTCCACACCTGACTCCAGCACCATCCAATAAAACCTTATTCGATGTTAAATAAAAGATAACTTTAAAAAGAAATATAAACTATATATTTCAAATAGTGTGGTAGGCTGGCCAGTGGGCTCACTGACAGCCCAGCTTGTTACTTTGAGCCCCGATGGCTCAGGTCGATTGGTGGGAACAATTCCCTGCCCCACCAATCAGGAGAAGGCAGGCTTGCCCCACCCTGACACAAAGACAAAGTGAAGAAGAGGACCTGAGGGGGAACTAATGCCTCAGGATTCCCCCTTGGTCAATTTTCAGTCTGGGAGTGGAGCCTCCAGAAGGGATAAAAGCCCATGTGCCCAGCACATGGGTGTTGTAATCATTTTGCATTTGTTTTGTGTTATAACCTTTTGTAATAGGTGGCCATGTTCGCATACGCCAACTAGAGGTTTGCATAGTGTTTATGTAACAGGTGCTAAGTGAATAAGAGACTCTAGGGTGGCACTATAGAAGAAACATGCGGTTGGGATTTTCCACATGGGGTTTCTCAAGGGAAAGTCCAGGGTCTGTCAGTAATGTGACAGTCACTGCTTCAAGCTAATGAAGAAGTGCCACACGCAATTAGACCGCCCTGCATCACTGAGGGTACAAAAGACATTGCACTACAAACTTTGGGGTCTTTGCACGCCCGACAGAACGTACTCACGGATCGGTTCGAACTCGGAGTGACCTTCGGCCCGGCCAGCCGGAGGGGAGGATGCCAGACCCGCCTGATCCCAGCGACCTATCCTGGAAACTCCTCGCCAGAATATGACAGCAGTCTCACATGTCGCTAGGGCACGTGAGACGTGGTGAGTGTGTGCTCACTGGTGGACACAACACCATTGATTCTGTTTTGTTTTGCACCTCGTTAATAAAGTTGAGCCTGACCACCTATAACATCTCAAAGCGTGATCTGCTGTAAGCCCGACTATTGAAAGATCCTGTAACAATGGGCAGCTTTGATGAAGGATGAAGAAGGGCCGTAGAAGGGCTGGAGCTGACAAGCAAGGTGAACCAGTGGCCCCAGAAGTGCCCTGAAGATGCCTCTGCTGAGTTGGAAGCAGCAAGTGGCTGCATCCCAGACCACTGCTGTGGTGTCAGTGCACAAAACAGTGCACAGGGCCAAACGGGAGCGCAGGTCCCCATCCCTATGAAAGGTAGAAGCCCCACCATGGTCCACAGAGCAGTGCGTGGGGCCTGGAAAGAACTGAAGGGAACCTGCAGTTGCACAAGGCAGCACAGGTCCCCATCCCTGCAAGAGGTGGAAGCCCCCATGGTGCACAGGGCCTGGACGGAGCTGAAGGGACCCCATGGTCGACTCATGGTTACTGAGTCATTCTAGTCAAGTGGACTAGTTGTGGGTGACAGTGTTTCTTTATGGTAATCTGTTTTGTTTCCTTATATTATTCTTCCCCATTTGGCACAATTGCTGCACCATTTTCTGTTTCATTAAGTAACTGTTTAAGATTGTCCGTATTCTTTATACTGTGGAGTAGCCTGTACACAGCTTTAATGTTGTGTTATGAAATGCCCATGAACTGCCTTGTTTTGCATATCTATATCTATCTCTATGTCTGCGTGCGCATGTAAAAGAAAAACTGGGTGGTTTGCTACAATTCAATGATCTATGGTACGAACAAATGAAAATCCTGACAATCATAGCGAGTTAAAAGTTGGGGCAAGAATAAACAATGAAAGCGTGCCAGATGATATGCAGTAAATTCTGCCTCCCTCCCCCTGCACCTTTGCATGGTCTCATCACATCCTTATGCCTACACATATGTTTCATGTAGGTGGATCTTTATTCATGCTCAATACCAGTGATGTCATTCGTATGCCACTCAAGCTCCGAGCATAGGAGTCTCACCATGTAGGTCACACTGAGATACAGGCCAAATGTTTCCAGGAATCAGTTCCTGGGAGATTAGAAACCTAAAGCTGAATTAAAACGTAATCTAGAATTAAATGTTTCATGATACAAAGTTAGAAATGCAGTAGAAAAGGAGATACCAGACTCAAATGGGAAAGAGATCAGCCAACTGCTATCCTGCACATCGGACTGGAAGGGAAGGGCATGAATTAAAAGCCAGCACTCACCAGCTGTGTAAGGAAGGGAAGTCTTACGTGCCTGAGCTGTCTGTACACTGAATAAAGCTGATACTGATGTCACGCCTGTTCTCCTGGTCATTCTCTTCCCATCCCCACCCCAAGAAATATACTATTGGGTACAGAGCTGCACCTAGTGTGACAAAACTCCTGGGCGGGGCCATGAACCACCATTCTGCTTGCCCCACTGTCCCCCACTCCCCAGACACTGCTAGGTACAGGGCTGCACTGTCCTGCTCCTATTGCCAGGCAGGACAGGCCTGCTCCTGCCATGTCAAAGACTCCTGGGTTGGGAGGGTATTCCAGTGCCCCCCTCATAGTTAGGGGCCCTTATCCCCAGTTATGCTACTGTAATGTTATCTTTGAATGCAGCCTTGTCTCTAGACAGAGTGCTCATGTCATATTTTAACACAGATAATGTAAATGGTAACACAGAGAAACAGCTACTCCTGAAACTATCATTGAGACATATTTGCACATACTGTTAAAGACAAAGTGCAGGTGTTGAACAATTCTAGTTATATTTACAACAAATATAGAAGCTTATTGTCCCCGACGGGCCTTCGTAGATCTCTACTAGTAGTCTGGCTCTCCATTTTGGTGACCACCCTCTTCACCAAGTGTTGGTGTTACTGGGTTTGGTTGTATTCCCACTTCGCCAACCCTGCTTCTTGCCTGCCACAACGTTGCTGTTATCCCAGTGGGGCGGGACTAGTTCACAGGTCCCTCGGTGTCCCGGGTCGGCCTCGTCGGTTACATACGGGGCTCCTGCCACCCCTACACCCCGGCCTCACGCCACCTGTGGCCTCCACTTCCCTGCACCTGCTCAGTGATGTTCCTGCAGACTTCTATAATGGCCTTTCCTGCCTGTATAGGTGTCCCAGCCCTACTGCAATAGATAATCTCCACCACTGATCCATCACCCTACACCATGAGCTGCGTACTTCCTCAAAGTGACCCTTCTATATGGACTACCTCCCTGACTTATCACCAGCACCCTCTGATAGTGCCCAGGAGTAACGCCTCCTGGATGGATATTTTGCGCTGTCCCCTTATTCTTCGATTGACACCTTCTATTCTCAGCAGCGATCCCACCCCAATCTCTCTCTCCCGCCAGGTGATCCTTCAGCCTCACGCCCCTCTTCGGCGCTTCCTGCACCCACTGCCTCGGCACTTACTTCCTGTGGCTCAGAACCCTCCTGGGTGGTCTTGATCCTCCGTTGCTCACCCGATCTGGCACCTTGGGCTCTATCCGCCGGTGATCCAGCCGTTCCACCTCTTCTCCGGGCTGCTGGACTCTCCAGCACTCCGGCTCTGCAGCGTCCATCCCGCTGGGCTAACAGCGGGGACAGCTCTGACAGCTGTTTGCTCCCCTCTCTACCCGTTGCCTCCGGAGCGGCGGCCGCCATTTTTAAATCCCCCAGCCAGCGTCTAACGTCACCATCAGCTGACGGCCGCACCTGTACATAGATTCAGCTAACGAGCCGCGCGGGCTCTCCCTCCATCGCGGCATCCCTCTTGTCCCGCCCTCCCAGTAAGTCTTCTTGGCTTCCTCGGGTCCCGGGACACTTATAATAATCCAAGTACTTTTGGGCTGCATTTCTTGTACCTGAGAAAAAATCATTGAGGTGAGCTGAACAAAGAAAGCAGAGGAGAGAACATACTATAAAATACTGATCCTTTCTTCGTAAGGTGTCAAAATTGAAGCACTGCTCACACCTCATTAGACTGACTCTTTTTTAAGGAGCTGAACAATAATAAAGTTATTAAGTCCCACTTTATATCTATACACATTTAAAAAAAAAGGTGGCCAAACAGTTAGAATTTCCCAAGGAACATAATGCCACAATCCAAAATTTATTAAGAGTTAGGGGGGTGGGGGGCGGGGTTCTCTTCACAGTAAGATGGCAGATGATCAAAGCTAGAATTTTCTTGAATTTCAAGTGTCATGCATAGTACTGCTACAGCCAGGCCCACCACATCCTTCCTTGTAGTCTTTTGTTAATAATTTTCTTCCCTAAATGGCAACATTCCCACTACTCCTATACTGGCCACTTCAGTCCACAGACTATTAAATCACACCACAAACATCCACTGAAGAGAAATGAAGATCACCAAGGTAACCTCATATCATTGGCAACACGAAGGGGGACACGTAGGTGCATGTGCACCCCCTGAGATGGGCAGTGCGCCCCCTGAAAGAAGTGCTGGTGGCATCTGCAGGTAGTCAATGATCACCACTGGCCACTGCTGCCAGTGGCATCTACAGGTGGTCACCAACTGCTGGTCGGTGCTCACCACCACTGTGGCCACCTGCAGGAGCTTCCCACTTGCCGCCACCACACCCCCACCCACAACAGGCAAATCAGTGTGCCCTCAGGGGTTGCGGGGGGCACAGATCATTCATGCTTCATATGTTGCTTAAGCACATGTTGAATTCAAATACACTAGCCCTGAAATTACCTTTGATTTCTGTGAACTAGAGTTAAAACCCTACTATGTAAAGTGCTTGCAAGAAAATCCAGTGATCTTGATTTAACCTTGAATTAAATCACAGAGCCACCTAATCTCACAATTTGATTTCTCCTGTTATAGTATTTGTTCTTTGGCTCAGTCTGATCTTTTCACATCCAACATTGTTAGCCTGGTGTTGAAGTTCTCAAACTTTTTATCTTCAGAGATGACAACCTTTTGGAGAGTGTCCAACTGTCTACTTATCACCTCATTACTTTTGAAAATGGGATTTGAAATCTTCTGCCAGTCAAGATCACCACTGAGGCTTAGAAAGGTTTTACAGAAAAAAGTCTAATTTGCAAGTTTGGCAGAAAGAAATGGTTCACTGTAATGGGTTTAACTATGACTTGGCTTCCTTGCTTCTCTCCTTCCAGCTGCCCAAATCAACACACAAAAAAGATGATGTCAACCTGAGAAGAAACCAAATCAAATATCACTAAAGAGTGAAATATGCAGAGGACCACAAAGGAACCTGAACTGATCTCTGTCTTGGTTGTAAGCCCTGTTGCAGGCCAGCACAACAGAAGAGAGAGAGCATGTGAAGCATTCTTAATTCCCCACATTATTCATATCCCATAGCCTGCACAGAAGCGGGGTAGGGGTAAGAACAGCTGTTGTTGGGCTGCTACTCAGTCACACACACAGTAGGTGAGGAGTGGGTGGCACAGTATCAGAACCAGTCCAGAGAGGGAATCCCAAAGATTGGTGCAAATTAATTTCTCCCCAACCCAAAGAGGGAAGTGTTTGTCAGATTAATCATACTCTGTTTCACAGTCTTGTCCTAGGTGGCCCAGCTACACCTGTTACCTATAGAGTGGGAATTCTAAAACTACAAATTACTTTATCCACAAATGGCCAGTTCCTAATTCACCTTTAGCATGCACTTCCAGAGGATTTTAGATGTCTACATCCCTAAACACTTTGTCTTCTTACACAGTAACCATGAAGCACCAGGACATACAGATTCCTTAATCATCACTTCACAAAATGCTACATTTTGCCAACATTTCAAGTCCCTATTTCAAAGCATTTCAAAATGAGGTATTTTCCCTATCCTGTCTCTGATACAAAGTGTGTTTCCTCAAAAACGGTTGAATCATTTTGGCTGAAATTAAAAGCCTAAATAATGCAAAATTTCAGCCTAGATGACTAAAGCCTGGCAAAGTTTAACACAACTGGAAAGAGTGTCTTAACTTGTCATCTTTAATACAGGATTGGGATTCTATCCCTGCCTGCAGTTTGTTATTGCTGTATGCTGCAAGGACATACTGTTAAGGGTGCTAAACAACTAGTGACTTCTTATCTTAAGAGTAAATAGGTGCATAATGCATATACATCTTTTCAATCCTGTATTTACATGGAAATCAATTGTTTTGCATGTATTCATAATATGTTGCTTGCTGTTGGATATCTGTAGCCCATAAAACAAGAAACTCTAGTTGTTTTGACTAATTACAAATCTTTCTGAAAGTTTTAACCTGTACACCTGTGAATTCATATAAATTCATCACAAATTCACACACTTGCACAGCATCAGTAAGTACCCAAAAAGGATCTTTCTGAAGCAGAAAAGTCTCTTTGAGAAATCTCATTTGCAGAGAGAGAGAGAGAGAGAGAGTTGCAGGAGAAGGAATATAAATGCTTATAACAGTACCATACAGGAGCTACCTATTTTCACAGTTTTCTTAGTGAACCCCCTGGGTACCTTGCCCCATTACGGATAACTCTGTAGGGTGGGACAAAAAAATGTACCGTAGAACTGATGCTTCATAGTCTTAATCCTTCTGCAGATTACAGATGGAGACTCATTCCACTGAAATCAATGATACAAGACCTAGTGGGTCAGATCAGACTCAGGCCTTCTATGTCACTATTTTCTGGGTTACTAAAATACTCACCTAAGGTTATATATCTACCTACTAATCATCAGCACAGTAAACTGAAGGAACATAAATGGACCAAGGTCAGTCTACCTAGAGTAATGAAGGTACTGGTCAGCATTTGAAAGGACTGTCAGTGCTTGTGACCTTGACTAGATGTTCTAGAACATCTGTAAATTGATTTTACTTTATTGAGCTCTGAAGACATGGTGCCTGGGCAGGAAAGCTGGCTTCATATTTTTTTCTGGATCACATAGAGCTAGAGGCTTAGAGATTAGAGAAATCCATGTTAAGACAGACTTGGAAACTATGACAATATTATCAACTTTCAAACTCCCAGAAGTCTTGGGTTTTTTATATTATCACCATGTTTGAACATTTTGAGGAGAAGCTGTAGTGCAAATAAATGTTTGTTCTTAGGTATAATGTACATCCTGAACCTGAGGCAAACATGGAGTCCCATAACTATGTGGGATAAGGGACTATGTGATTATGGGATATTTTCTCCCCTTTTACATCTATTTAAATTGAATGATTCTGTGGGAAACTTCATAACAGCAAGTATTAACGTAAGTAGCAATTATGAGAAAGTGTGAAGAAAATCCAGACCTCCGCTCAGCCATTAACTTTCTCCTGAGAGTGCTCCATTCCCATCCACGCACAGTTTGCACCCAGCGGAGTGAAAGGAGCTTTCTTTCTGCCTTCTCCTTTTTCACTAAGTTGTCACCTAAGTTATCAATCAGCAGTCTCAAATGGACAAACAAAACAAAGGAAAAACATCTTACATTCTCCATGGTTCTTTCAGGTTCCTTCCCAAAGAGCACCTGCTCCAACTGCTGTTTTGTGAAGGAAAGCAGTTTCAGATTTTAAAGCTAGAGGGATCATTACGATCACCTTCATAAACACAGACAAAAACTTCTGCTTGAGCTAGAGCAATTCTTTAAAGGTGACATTCAATCTTGATTTAAAGCCCTCAGACAAGAGATCTTGTTGTGCCTTTGCCTATTATGCTAAAGACTCCTAAAGAATTCAACAAAAACCTTTTACTTATGTTTCTTAGACACTGATCATTTTTTTTGTGCCTTATCTAACTCTCCTGAACTTCTGTACATTTCACACATAGCTCCAACTAACAAGTGTAAAGGTCCACACCTGGGTGAATTGAGTTAGATTGGGTGGCCATTTTTAATGCAACCTAACCTCCCCAAATGTCTGCACATAGCCCTACAGAGGATCTTGGACACAACTAACTCCAAGGGCTTTAGCTAAGCTCTGAATAGTGCCCGAGTCTGGGTTTATGTATCATTTTTCTTCCCTATCTTATTCTTTTCTGTTCTTTTGCCTTTTGTTTTATGCTTGATAAAAGTTTGGCTTAGGAAGCCCAGACACCATCCCTTGTAATATTGTTGTGAACTCCTGACCAGTGAGGCATCTAAAAGCAAAGCCCAGAACAGCTTAATGTTCATACAAGTTTGCCGGGTTTGGGTGTGACTGAAAATATAATGTACTGTGTTCATGGTTCTCCAGCAGTGATGTTGCAAGGAAAAAGTCAGAAGCTGCATTTTTAATCTCTGCTATCTCTTTTCTGCCTCCATGTGTGTGCGTGTGCATGTGTGTGTCTTATTTTGTCTTCAGGAGCCTCAGACTTGAATAGCAGCATCTCAATTATCTTCTCTTCTCCACAAAAGAGAAGTCATTATGATCTTTAAAACCTTATAAAATGCTGTCAGAGAATGGGTTTTCCCTATAAAAGCTCTATATGGCTAAAAGAACTCTGGATGCTCTTAAAATAAAAGTCTTTCTTAATATTTATGTTTTGCTTTAACTGTTTTTTTTCTTCCTTTTAATAAAAAAAAAGAATGAACGACTTCTGAAGGCAACTATTACAAAACTTCAGCCCACGCATAGCTGGTTAATATTGTAACAGCAAACATTTTTTATTAACATCTTATCCAAAGTTGGGCCCGAAATCTTCTTTTCCACACAACTCTTTGCCTACTCTTATTTCCATTTATACATCAAGAACCATTTTAGCCTTTCTTAGTCATAGAATCATATGGGGAGTTCATGATGGTCATTCACCTTGACCCTCAAAACACACTTAGAGGACTTTGAGGATGAAGTCTCTAAATTCTAAGTCCATTTAACACTTTACTAATACTGCTATTATCTGATATCTTCTGGTCAAAAAGAGAGCACTGGCCTCTTCCTCTAAACTGTAAAAGGATGTACGGTTACACATATTTTGCAGAATGACAGCATTGTGGTGAGCAAGCCTCTTTTCCATAGACAGGCAGAACCAGACACCCCAACCCAGGCCCTCTTTGTAGGCCTAAGCCAAAGGTTACTGAAACCAAGTCTTTCTACAGGTTTCCCTTGATTTATGCTGTACATACATTCCTGGAAAACAGCGTATAACTCAAATTCGCATAAAGGGATCTCACTTTACAATGTAACAAATAGGGTTACAGTCCAAGACCTCGACTGTACTGACCCCCCAGACCCATTTCTACTACTTTTACAAGACAATTTTGTTACTCGCCAACAGCAGACAATACACACATGCACAGGGTGGTGGTGAATGTTACCAGCATGGGGATGGCAACTACAGAAACACGTCACAGGCAATGAACAAGGAGCACAGATCCACACATGAGGCTATATTTTGCTGTGCGTCACTTCCATAATGCAACGCACAAAGCAGCTGACTGCAGGCTTCCACCACATTGATTGCATAAGAGTGATTTTACCTCACATATAATGAATTTTGGTATAAAAGGGTCATTGCATAACATCAAATTAACACATACAGAACTGGCATAAAGCGAGGAAAACCTGTATTTACTTCAGTGGGTTTGAAACAGAATTCAGCTTTTTACTAGCTTTTGCCTTCTTGTTCATATTTTCTTCAATTGGCAATAGACACAGAAAGAATAGAACCATATTTATTTTATTTCAAATTAATACTAGCACATTACTACAATAAAATGTGCTGGTTATGAAATATATAACCATATACTGTAAATATAGTACAATTTAGAAAAAAAAAAAAAACCATATAAAACAGGACAAATGAAGTTTCCATTATCTTTTCTATTTTTGT
Source organism: Crocodylus porosus (assembly GCF_001723895.1). Lineage (NCBI taxonomy): Eukaryota > Metazoa > Chordata > Crocodylia > Crocodylidae > Crocodylus > Crocodylus porosus. Next base: position 60,545,048 of record NW_017728918.1, on the reverse strand, counting down.
CACTTAACAAGAGAGGTACCCGACATCCTGGTTAAAAGCCAAGTCTACAATAAGTATGCACAATTGTTCTTTGATTTTCTTTTTTTGTTTTCTACTTTCCCAGTTCCACTCAAAAGTCTTGTTTTTTGGCATAATCTTTTATTCAAAAAAGTTTCAGAAAAATCAAAGGGTTTCTTTCTCTACAAGGTACCAGTTCTTAACTCACACTGAAACCTTAATAAGTTTATTGAGGCACATCTCTTTCCCAGGGGAATGAAACTTGTCAGCAGCTTGAATTAGTGAAACAAACTCTTTGCAGTGTGAATTAGACAAGGAAGTGGTAAAATATATTACTCCAGTTGGAACTGAATGCTATGATCCTTGATTAAGAGAGAGCCAGATAGGTTCCCTACCAAAAGTTAGGCTGGCAGATGAAGAGAAAGACAGGGAGACAACCTGCCTCATATACTAACAATCCATACAGGTAAAAGGAGAATGAATATGAAACTACTTTATGCACATAAAATATTTTATATATTCTCAGCTTCTATGTCCACTTGACAAGCTTAAGATAACCAGGGTGGCTTACGTAGAACCCCAATCCCCTCATATTCTAAGCTGTTTTCAGCTGTCCTCTGACATCTAAATAGCAAAGCTTCTCATATACTTCCAAAGCAAAAAAGAAATAATGATGAATCATATCTAAGAGTTCATCCTTAATATTATGTAGTTTCAGGCTGTCTATGGACATATGACATGCCACAACTTACCACCAAGCCATCCTCTGCCAGGCAAGCCTCTTCAAACAATACATTAATCCAACAGCATAGAAAATAAGGACAGTTTTTCATTAAAATGTTGGATCGGGGCCAGAAGATCTCTGTTGTTATCACTGGCTCTGCCAGAGTATTTGACCTAATTGACCTAGAGTAAGTAACTCACCTTAGCCTCAGTTGTCCAGTTTTTATAACAGAGATGACCTTATTTGCTGAATCTGAGAGTGTGGCATACCTTTAGATGTCTGTGTCCCTTGAGCTCAGAAGCCACTACTGGTGATACATCAACCAGAAAATAATTCCTAGTGTTTCAGCCAATTCCCATAAACACGCACAACCTCTGGGAAAGTAATAGCAGGTTTAGCAGGGCTACCAGAAAAGAAGAGGTGAAGTTGCACTAGGCACAATTACTTTACCAGCTACAGTAAAAATCAAAACAAAAGTTTTCAATGCAGCCTGTAGAGCAGTCCAGTTAAGGACAGGAATGTAACCCCCATACATGACTCTCCCAAACCACCTCTCCCCTACTCAGCCACACCCCATATGGCCATGCTGTTCTCAATTACGACTGCCCCCCACTTCCTTGTAAGTTATTGTGCTGTCCACTTCTGCTGTGTCTACTGCTCATCCTCTGCCAGCAACTGTCTCCATGTCTGGCTACTTTCCATTTCTAGTCTGGAAAGGACAAACCGAAAAACAGGGAAGATATCTGATAGCATGTGGCCTCCAAAAGAAGACAGACAACGAGAATAACCAGAAGACTAGCAACAATAATGCAAACAAAGAAGGGGAAGACATGCAGATCAGAGGTAAGTAAAAGGCACATCAGGGAACATTTAGCAAATCTGAATGAATTTAGGTCAGAAGAGCCTGATAAAAATTCAACACAGGGACATGAAAGACTTCACTGGAGAAATCTTAGAGCCATTGGCAATGATATTCACACATTCTTGGAGGAAAAGTGAGGTCCCAGAGGACTAGAGAAGGACTAACAAAGTGCCCATCTCTTAAAAATGAGGACTTGGCTAATTATATAGGTTATCGGACAGACAGGGCAATCTATACATAAAAATAAATGAACACCAGTTTGATATGAGCTGCATAAAGAAATAAAGACCTATAGAACAACAATTTAACCTCCCTGGACAGTCCATCACTGAGCTCAGGATTGCTATTCTCAGACAGCAACATTTAAAAAAAAAACAGTTTGAGTGGGAAATTGCAGAATAAGAAATCATCTTCAAACAGGATTGTGTTAAGTATGGTTTAAACAGGGACTATTGATTTTTATCCCACTACCTGAATTATCTTTACCTTTCTTGGCCCCTTTGTTCCTATTGGTTCTTTGTTTGCTTGCCTCTCCCAGCACTGCCCCACCCTCCCTTCCCACCTTTTGTATTCCAGTTACTCACTCCACTTTATACACTGCCCTATGCTTGTCCTTTCACACCATCTGATAAAGTGAGTTTTAGTTTATGAAAGCTTATGCTCTCTCTCTCTCTATAATATATTTACTTAGTCTGTAAGGTACGCATCTACCCTGCCTTCTGCCCAATTATAGACCAGTCAATCTGACTTCAACACCTGGGAACTTACTAAAACAAATTATAATTCACAGGGATTTGGATAATTTGGAGGACCAGACAAAAGGAAACAAAATTAAAGAAAAATCTAAAATACTATGCATAGAGCAGAATATTAAATATACCAATATAAAGAATGGAGGATAACCAGGTGTGCAGAGACATGGTTGTTAAGACTCTGGGAGTTGCAGTGGATCACAAACTTGACGTATGTCAGTAACATGATATTCTCACAAGCAAGTAAAGGCAATTTTGGATAGCATTGAATGAAGCATGTATGGAAGACATGAGAGGCCACAGTACTATACTACTCTACCCAGTGCTGGATGGGCCTCAGCTGGAAATGATTTTTGGGTACTGCATTGCAGGAAGGATGTGGAAAAAATGGAGGTTGGGAGGTAAGGAACAAAAAGGATAAAGTGGTTGAAAAGTAAACCATACAATGAAATGCTGAAAGAAATAGGTAGTTTCAGTTTCATAGTTTCTAGGGTTGGAAGGGACCTGAGCAGATCATCAGGTGTGTTTAACCTTGAGAAAAGGAGATAGAGAGAGAACATGCCAGTACTTTTTAAATATTTGAAAGGCTGCCATAAAGAAGATGGAAATGTATTGTTCACTCTGGCATAGAGCAATACAGGTTAACCTACAGCAAAACAGGTTTAGATCAAAGCTCAGGCAAAACTTCCTCACCTTCAGAGCAACAAGACAATGAATTGAGCTCCCGAGGACATTGCTGATTCTTATTCTTTGGAAGTTTTGAAGAAGAATGTGGATAGGCCTTTCTTTAGAATAGTTTGGAACAACAAATTCTTCAGAAGACTGGACAAGATGGTCCACAAGGTCCCTTCCAGTACTAAAGTTCTACGTTTCTCAGCTTTCCACTTACCACATTATCACCGAGTACTGCCTCTGCTTACACGTAGCCATTCTCTTGATCGGGGCTCCTGTAAAATTAGTATTATGATTCCTTCTTCTGTGGTCTATGAATAAGCTGGCCTTCCTGCTGGCCAGATACTGAACTGAATAATGCAGTTTTCTTTATTACCCAGATTCTTTCCCTTTGGTTACCAAAGTATGAAGAGAAGGTTAACTGCATTGTATTAGTAAATTCATAATAGTACCTCCCAACCTTAAAGGGGTCTTAAGGCTTAATCCATTAATATTTTTAAACAGATTTTGGAAAAAAATAAATTAGAGAAAAAAACCCCCATCACTATTATTCCTTGTCAGGGAGAATATAAAAACCTAATCTTTTCTCCTCCATCTTTTTCTTTGCTTCAGAGATGCAAATGTGAAACTAATCTCATCTCAAAGTTTAAAGGAATTAATTCCATATTTTATCGTGACTGCTAAAAGGAAGAAGCAGTAGGCAAATTTAACTACAATGTGAGGTTCAATTATTTCAATTACCACCTCCTGCCTAAATGAAGTCTCTGTTCCTTCAAAGACATCTGCAATTTTACACTCATTTGCTCTTAAAATAGCATTAATTGTAATACTTTCACTGGTAACAATAAAAGAATACATGTACAAATTAAATAATTACATACATGCACTAAAGTTATATACATACTTAATTTATAAATTAGTTACTTGCCTTATATAATTAATCATGCAATCAGGAACAACTCTAAACAAATATTATACTAATGCAAGACTTATTTTTATATGTAGTATATAATGTTGGACTGCAATACCCACACTGAATGTCATTATTATAATATACTGTATATAATACAACATATAATATGTTAGGGGTGTCAGACTCACCCCAGGCCAGATTTGCAGGGCCAGCAGCAGATGTGGTGGGGTCCAGTGGAAGTGGCAGGGGCCTATATTTGAGCAGTGTCAGCAGCCCGAGGCAGGGGGTAGGCAACAGCAGGGTGAGCAAGGACTTTTTTTTGCATATCCTCTGTCTTACCTCCCTGCCACTGATGGTTTTGTCCACTAGAACTCAAAGACTTTGAATTCTGCAGTGAGCCATGCCCCACTTACCCCACCTCCCAATTTCTGGGAGGTTCCACATGCCAGATCTGGCCCATGGGCCATATGTTTGGCACCTCTGACCTATGTATAGGGCACCTTGTCCTTGGAACTTTACAAAAGCCAAATCTGTAACACAACAGAAGTTCAGTGCACACAAACCACTTTCAAAATGGCCAAAACTAATTTAAGATAAACCTGGATGGATGTAGTATCAGACTAGACAGATTTAGCTTAAATCAGTTTATCAAACTCCTCCAGCTTCAAGTTTAAATCCCAGTCCCCTCAGCATCCCAGGATGCTTTGCATCTCCCTGGAAACTCTCCTTTGCAGAGTGAACAGGCTAGCCTTGGCCCAAACTGTCTGCTCCCTGCAGAGCAGGGAGGTTTGCTTTAGCACCCCCACTATTTCTGGCCTGGGCCACTGCAGGCAAGTGTCTGCATTTTCAGAATCAAAAATGAATATCTGTTCATTTGCTTATTAGTTCAATCTATGCAGCTTAGACTAACCTGTGAAGACTGAATCAATTCAGCCTCAGGCTTTTTGACTGCCTGTACTCAGCCTTAATGTCTGTTTGGTACTCAGGCCAGTTTCTAGTGGATCTACATTACACTACAATAACTGTCACAACTATAAATGTGAACTAAATCTAACACAATATATTGAAAGTTAAAAAGAGGTCTTCTAGGCACATACATTTATCATGTTCAGACAAAAGCTCCAGTTCTATTTCTCTCTGATTCTCCACAACATTTGCAAATGTAATGTTATTTCGGGTATGTCAAAGTGTCAGAAATATAACTGCTTTCAAAGCAGCATAACTGTTATTAGCAACTTAGGGGCTTTCGTGTTTTTATTGTCTCTGAATCAAAAATGATTACATTGATTTAACATCACCTCTGTAAAATAATTTTACGTGCAAAGCCATAATCCTTCCCATTTCAACCCAGTGTACTGCAAACCTTTGTAGTGGAAGTGTTGACTGGACTTTTAGGGAGTTCATGGGAGTATTCTCAATGACAGTATTGGTAGAGATATTGTATCCATTCAGTAAACCTAACTGAAAATGACTGGTATCTGGTTAATGCAGAGAGTCAATACAGAAAGGAGGCAGGTAATCTGAGCCTTAGGGAGGCACATCTTAATAGTGATCATACAAGAGAAGGAGACTTAGGGCCTGGAAGTACGCCCTTTGTTAGAAAGAGAGTGACTAATAAGTGATAGAAAGCAGTAGGTGGAAGCACTGTTGAAACTTGCAGTTCTCTGTTATGTTCTATTTGAACAGTGAGAGCACTAGATAGCAGCAGCCTTTGGCTCCTGGTTCCTCTCTCTCTCAAATACTTCTAAAAAGGGATCTTTACAACTCCCACTGTTTGACCTCTGATATATCAGTCTTTCTCCTTCTCTCTGCTTCTTACTTTTGTTTCCATTAAGCTTTTCCTTACGTGTCTGTATAGCAGTTGCTAAGATTCTATGACAATGGCAGGTAGAAATACCCAGGCAGATAGAACAAGTTTTACCTCCAAACAAACCCTTTAGATTAAGAACGTAACTGTGTTCATTTGAAACTATTTCCCTTGCTGTAATCATGCATTAGCACAAAAAACCCATCCCAGCAAAAATAAAAAAAGTATTTTAATCAAAAACCTTTCAAGCACTTTCTATGAAAATATAGAATTTCTGATCTATTAGGAAGCAAAATTCCAAATACGTCCTAGTCACTCTGTGGTATTCTGCATAGATAGCTAATATGTTCAGAATACCTTTCTGAGCAAGTTAATCTCTAAGGCTAAATAGAGGTGTTCAAGAAGCCCAAGGAGAAAGTGTTCTAACTTATGAGCACCCAGGCTTATGTCAGGAACAAGCAGAATATACATTAGCCTTTGGGGAAAGGGCTCAGAGTCTACCTGTACAGGCCAAGTCCAGCAGATAGTGGGGGGAAGGGAGGTCTCTTACACCTCCCAGCATTCCCTGTGGGCTCCCCAGGTTGCCAAAGACTCCCAAGCAGAACTGAACAGCCGAGCCACCGCGATTGACTGATGGCAGCAGTAGCTCATCATGACATGCACCTTCATGGTCTATGAGCCATCAACTGGCCATCCCACGTATGGCTACCCAGTGCACCCTGCTGCTGCCGTGTGTGTGTGTGTGTGCGCGCACACACGCATGTCTCAGATTCCTGTATTCCCCACCACTCATGTTGATGGCCCTGGCTCCATACAGCAGCAGGTTGGGAGCCCTCCCCAAATGAGTAGGGCTAGAGGACTTCAAGTATCCATGCCCTGGCATCAGAACATGGGTCTCTTGCAACCGCCTCCTCTGGCCCTGCATCACAGGGACCACTTCTCACAACTGAGGCACAACCCACCTTCCCCTCTCAATCCCCACACCCCCAGGGGCACACACCAGGGTGCACTGGAAAGTGCCATGGGGAAGAGATGTTCCCCAGTTTAAAAGTTTGCAGTTGCCAAAACTTTTCCTGTATTTATTAAAGAAAACTTGTTAAACATTGCTTGTGTCTCAGCCTGGTCCCTCCTGCCAATTAACACAAAACAGCAAACCTTTGGCATGGAGGCATTCAGAACAGAGCAACAGAACCTGGAAGGGGGGTTGGGGTCAGGAGGAACACCACAGGGCCCAGGAAACCTGAAATCTTGGAGGAGAGGCACAGGATAGGGGGCTTTTGACCTGACTTTCTGGGATCTAGAGAAGCCCCAAGAGCAGGGACATCTCTATATAGGAGCTTGACATCTATGTGGTTCCAGAACCAATGTGCATCTGAGAGGGCTGTGGACTAGGAGATGGTTGCCAGACTGGGACCAGGGAGGCTTTGGGTCAGGAAGCATCACCACAGTGGAAGGACTGTTGTGCCTCCCACATAGTTCATAGATGTTAGGGTTGGAAGGGACCTCAGTAGATCACCGAGTCTGACCCCCTGCCCTGGGCAGGAAAGAGTGCTGGGGTCAAATGACCCCAGACAGGTACTTACCTATTCTCCTCTTAAATACCCACATGGTAGGGGAAAGCACCATCTCCCTTGGAAGCCCAATACAGATTCTGGCAACCCTTACCGTAAAGAAGCTCTCCCTGATGTCTAACTTAAATCTGCTCTCCATTGTTCCTAGTAACTCCAAAGGCTGCCCTCGTAAACAGAGAATCTCCTATTCCTTGCTCCTCCCCACCCTCAGATGAAGGCGGCCACAAGATAATCTCTCAGCCTTCTCTTGCAGAGGCTGAAGGGCTCCTGGCCACATAGAGGGGAAGCCTCACTTCCCTGGACCTGTTCATCATGCACCTGCTAATGCATGATAAAGTACAGTTAGTTTTACTGATCATTTCATCACATCGATGACTCATATTCATCTGGGAGCCAACTATGACTCTGAGGTCCCTTTCTGCTGATGTGCTGTCTAAAAGGTCATCCCCCAGGCCACAAGTATGTTGGTAATTCCTTCTCCCTAGGGGCAGCACTTTGCACTTGTCTTTGTTGAACTGCATCCTATTCTGTTCTGCCCACTTTTCCAACCTATCCAGATCCAGATCTGCCTGAATCCATTCCCTACCCTCTAGGGTGTTAACTTTACCCCATAGTTTGGTACCATCCACAAATTTGGACAGAGTGCTCTCCATGCCCTCATCCAAGTCACTGATGAAGCCATTGAACTGCACAGGTCCAAGGGCTGAGCCTTGTGGGACTCCACTGCTCACACCCTTCCAGGTTGATACTGATTCATCCACCACCACTGTCTGGATGTGACCCCCAAGCCAATTTGTCATCCACCTGACCATGTAATTTATCTACATTACAGCTGCTCAGTTTATTTATGAGAAAAAGATGAAAAACTGTACCAAAGGTCTTCTTAAAATCCAAGTAAATTATATCTACCTCATCTCTTGCATCTAAGCATTTTTGACCTGTTCATAAAAAGGAACAAGATTAGTCAGGCAAGATCTACCTGCTATGAATCCATGCTGGTTGCCCTTCAGCATTATTTTTCCTGCTGGACTCCCACAAATGTGATCCTTAATAATTTTTTCGAAGATTTTCACAAGGATACAGGTGAGACTAACCAGTCTATAATTACCCAGATCCTCCTTCCTTCCCTTCTTGAAAATAAGGACCACATTGGCCCTTTTCCAGTCCTCTGGGACCTGACCTGAGCACCATGACTGCTCAAACAGCCGTGCCAGTGGCCAGTCAGCTATGACACTGGCCAATCATTTCAGCATCCTAGGATGTAGATCATCTGGACCTGCTGACTTAAACACATCCAGTCCCCCTAAGCATCTCTTCACTAAGTTGGCACTAACAGCTGGTGGGCTGGTATCCCTCCTGTGTCTGTCTATGATCCACTTGGGAGATTTGTCTTGATCCATGTTCAGGAATACAGAGGCAGAGGCAAAAAAATAATTGAAGAGCTCAGCCTTGTCCCTGCTATCTGTCAACAATTGGCTTAGTTTCTCCTGTAGGGGTCCTATGTTACCCTATGCCTTCTCTTTACTCCCTGTGTACCAGAAGAAAGACTTTTTGTTGTCTTTCATTTTTGTTGCCAACCTAAATTCCATTGCTGCTTTTGCCTTTCTAACTGCCTCCTTGCAAGTGCAGACAAGTAGGTGTACTTGTCCCTGGAAGCTACCCCCTGCTTCCATAGCCTATATGCCTCTTTTTTTGCCCCTAGGCTTTCCTGGATTTCCCTGTTCAGCCAAGAGGGTTTCTTGCTCCTTTTTCCCCCCTTTCTTGCAAATGGCAGGGTGCTGCCCCAATCTGCACCGAAAGGATCGCTCCCTTTAGGAATGACCACCCTTCCTGTACTCCCATCTCACCAATGCTCTTGTCCTTCAGTGCCTCTCTAACTAATCTCCTGAGCACATTGAAGTTAACCTTTCTGAAGTGTACCACCTCTGCCCTATTGGTTATTTTTCCCACCCTTCACCAGATAGTGAATTCAATCAATTGATGGTCACTGTCCCTTAGGTTACACTGTATCCACAGACCCCCCACTATGTCATCCCCTGTAGCCAACATCAAGTCCATGGGACCTCTGGCCCTTTGGCTTTCATAGCCATGTCTCCCCCTTCAAGTACCACAGGTCCATGGGCCTCACCAATATCTGGGGCTCATGTCAGCAGCCAGGCCAAGCTGGGGGACCGCCTATCTCCACTAAGGCTGTGTTGTTTGTCACATGCACCACCTGGGCTATAAAATTCAAGGTCCACAGTCCATCCCAGGTTCCCAGGGTATCTCTCTTCTCACCATGGCTTAGAGGTTCAGTGCCCTCCACAACTACGTCTACCCAGACAGCTAGTTGTTCATCTTCTAGCTATCTGATCAGTGAGGAAGAAGAGGGGGAGCCAATCTGCACTGAATAAGACAGACATGGATGGAGCCTAGAGAATAGGAAAGAGCAGATATTATGGATTATAAGTACTGGAAAAAAGAAATACAGGTGGGTTTTTTTGTTATTTTTCCCCACACAGAAGCCTTCAGATGGAGTAAGAAAGTAGAGTGCTATTAAAATAGTTCAGGCAAGATGTTGCTTCCTAATATACACCCACATACATACCTGGCTATTATTCATACTTTCTTTACAGTTGCATAGAGCTCAGCAGCTTCACCTGATATGCCTTAGTTGGTTTAATTCACCACTGAAATTTCTGCCTCGTCTCCCCCTTTCCCCAAACTATAGAATTTTTGGAATATTTGTAACTACTCTTAATTATTACCCAGACTTGAATGGGATTTTCCCCAGCTCAGGCAATTTCTCTAACTCATTGCTAAGAGACAAAAAAGGGAAGTTAGAGATGCATCTTATAGACTAAACAGTAAAGTACAAAGACCCAATCCTGCTCCACTTGAAATCAAGGAAAATTACCCCAATTACCCCCATTTCAGATTTATGTATTACTACATTTCAACAACTTGTATGTGACTTCATAGACATTTGGGGCTAGCGCCCCTGCCAAAGGCAGGAAATCTACCAGGGTCAAATGATACCAGCAAGATAAACATTCAAATGCCTTTTAAATGAATCCAGAGTAGGTGCTTGCACCATCTCTGCGGGGAGTCTGTAAAGAAATTTTTCCTTATGTCAAGTCTAAGCCAGCCTTCCAGGAGTTTGTGACTGTTAGACTGTTATCTCTTGGGGAGCCGTGGTGAACAACTGTACCCAGATCCACCTCCTACAATTATATCCCCTCCCCCATGCTCTCCCCATATTTTAAGCCAGAAGGTCTCAAGATGCCCTCCTTGGTTAGTGAACTCACTTTGAAGGGAAGTGTACAGCTCCTTGATGTAAGGCACTATACCCCCATTCCTCTTCCCAACACAATCTCTCCTGTACAAGGTATAGCCTTCTATACCTACAGATTAGTCATAGGTGGAGTCCCAACAGGTCTCCATTTTCCCTACAAGATTGTAATCTTTATCACACAAGAGAAGAGCCAGTACCTCTTGCTTGTTTTCCAAGCTCCTGGCATGTGTATACAGGCAGTTGAGTTCCTGGTGATCCTAAGCTCATTCAATGAGGTTTAGATAAAACACCTCCATAGCCATTTTAAAATGCATGGGGCTTAATACATACAATGGTGAGTCAACACTGGAGCATTCTAATTATAAAATGAACAAGCACATATATAGGCAGCCAGAGTCACAAACCAGAGGATCAAAGCATGGACTCAGATTTAGGAGTTTTAAGCAAGGCAGAGACATAGCAAGCTGCTGTTTGGTCCTAGGTTATATATGCCACTGTGGGTGGGGCTCTCTTCCTGAGGGATGCTTATTTTGATTCAGGTCTGGGACAGACATTGCATAAACCAGTTTAACTCAAATTAGTTAAGTCTGATACTACATTCAACCAAGTTTACCTAAAACTGGTTTCAGCCATTTTGAAACTGGTTTATGTGCACTGAATGTCTGTTCTGTTACAGGTTTCAACCAGTTTCTGATCACTTAAACCGGTTTATGTGTAATGCCTATCCCCGAGGGAAAGCAGGAGAAAGGCAAATGGGGGAAAGTGGCAGTGGATGGGAGCACAGGACCATGCTGGTGCCCCAAGGTCAGGAGCACAGTGCCCAGGCCTGGAGAAGCGCCGTCAGGGACTCTGCCTGCCACAAGGGGGAGCAGGCTGTGGGCAAACCCCCCTCCTCCACGCAAGCCCGGCTCCCCAGTCTCCCTCCTGGCACAGCCCAGCTCCACAGACCCCTGCCAGCCCAGTCCCCACACTGCTGCTGCCCTGCTCTGGGCCCCACCACCTCTAGCCCTGGTGCACCAGCGCGGGCCTCGCACTCCCACCTGGCTGTTGCTGCACTCCATACACTGCTTGCTGCCCCTTCCCGTTGCCTGCCACAGCTATTTCCCTGCTCCCCACCACCACCTCCCACCCGCTGGCTGGCCAGCAGGTCCAACATAGTGCGATTCCCAGCTTCAGTGCTGGGACTGTAGGAGCCAGCCCAGCTGTCCCTGACGACTGGGGTCCCTTCCCTCCCCCACTTCTTCTTATCTGTATTTCCCCTCTGATGCAGGGAGGCAGGAACAGTCTCAGGCCAGAAGCCCCTGCCACAGAAGCCCCTGCTAAGCAGAGGCTTCTGGCTGGGGCTGGAGGGAGAGGGGGAAGGGGAGCCAGGCTGGGCTGGACTACTGTCTCTTTAGTTCTGATACTGGTTCCTCCTGGGTCTTACTGCCCCAGACTCATGTCATCTTTGACAGGTACCCAGAGGCAGGTAAATATTAATTTTCTAAATATTTTAGGGGCCCTGCGGGCTGGATAGAATGGCCTGATGGGCTGGATCTGGCCCATGGGCCATATTTTGCCCACCCGTGGTCTATACCCTCACTTTCTGGAGTTTTTTAAAGGCATTTGGAGCACTTCAAATGTTATATCTGTCCATCCCTCCTTTCAGGAGCTGCTTCTAATGTACCCTACTTTTATAGGATTGGCAGCTGCCCCAGAAATATGATTCCAGTTTTGTTATGGACTTGGGAAGTAAAGAAAGGGTGGTACTTGCATCAGGATGGGTTTCAGTTCTTCCAAACTGTATCTATTTTTACCACATAGTGAAGTCTTTTCCAAAAGAAAGAAAGCACACAGAATGTATATGCCCTAATGTTATGCCTGGCGTTTGCCCAAATATTGCCAGGTATTTCCCTTCTCTGGCAGTCAAGCATGAGAGAACAGTGCCTTGGAAAGAAAAGGGAGTCAGATAGGGAGAGCTCTGTCTCATGATCTGCCTAGGTTTCCAAAGCAAAGCCTCTGCCAAATCAAATACTGAAACTAAGCAAGGTTTGAAAATTTTGGATTCCTTAAGAAGACATGTCACATGTCTCTACCAGAATGTCACAGGATTTCTGTCTGACCATCCACAAACAAAATTAAAACAGCCTTTTACCATACTCAGAATTTCAGCTGAATGGGACAGTTAAAGCCTGATCTATTCCACTTGGTTGCCTAAGTGGATGCATTTTAGCTCTCTGTTTTTCAAACTATTAAAAATTGCTGTTCATGTTTTTTCTATATTTTTAGACAGAGTACTTTGTTCACAACTGTTCTGTTTTTGTAATTAATCCTTCATCAGTGCTTCAATTTAATATAACATAGGTACATTTGTACAATTGATATCATTGCTATGGTAGCAGATTATGATGTTATTAACAGAAGAGTGCCTTTTATACAACATCAAGTGAAAGGAGAAGTTATGTTAGGTTGTATGCAATTAGTAAATGTTTCTTATTTAAATATGCAAGTCTTCAATAATCATAGGCAAATACAATACAAAATAAATTGCCTTTTCTGTTAACTCTTCTTTTGATCTCCTATGTAAAAGTCCTCCTTGAATTAATAACATTCACAAACATGGGTTCTAATTTAAAACTACATATTGAGCACTTGACCTTCAATAGAAATGTGTAAATTGCCTACTACTGTCACTATTAAGCAGATTATTTGCCTCACTGGCTACTAACTTTGCCGTACTTCAATAAAAATCCAATACTCTAAGGGGGAGATTACATGTTAGTGTCACGGAGTGGGTGCAGGGGCGGCCGTGATCCCGCTAGCGCCCCCCCGTGTCAACTTAGGTGATCCAGCACCCTCAACTCGCCCGCCACGTCTTTGATGTTCTAAGTTCAGTAAAGGAGGCTGCCTTTATCTCCTAATACACAGCATACGTTGAACTGCCCCTGCTCCGTATGGGGTGCCTCAGTGCACCCCCCCGCCTTAAGGGCTAATGTGTGCCTCCAAACCTCCCCTTTAGCACGCCCCAAGCCTCGCAGCTGTACCAGACATTCTCCTGTCATATATTCGCCCCTCCTGGGCTCCTATTCCCCTCTTGCCCTCTCCCAGGCCTACTCGCCCCACCTGGGCTTCCGTACAGCTCTGTCGAACTTTGTTCTGCTCGGTCCTCACTGGAGCCTGTGTCGCGCTGCTCATGCTTCCCTGCCCTCTCTAGGGCTCCCACCCTCTCTGGGGCCTGTGCCGCACTTTCTGTGGTCAGGGCTCAGGTGGCCGTAGCCATGCCTGGCCCCCTGACCCTCCTTTGGGATCTCACGCCCTACTCGGGCTTTACTCCCGATACTGCCCTGCCGGGCTGGGGTCAGGATTCCCCACTAGCTCCGGGGCTCTTCGCTGCCCCCTTTGGCTCCGGGGCTCTTCACCGCCCCCTTTTTTGCTCCGGGGCTGGGCCCTCACCCTCGCCCTCTCTGGGGCCTGTGCCGCACCTCTCGTGCTCATTGCCCCCCCCCCCGGGGCCTATGCCATGTCTCTAGCGCTCGTTGCACCCCCCCTGGGGTCTCGCTCGCGCATTTCCTGCGCTTGGGGCTCAGGTGGCCATAGCCGTGCCTGGCCCCTTGACCCTTTCCTGGGTTGCTTGCCCCACTGGGCAAAATACCACCCTCACGGGCTGCGGTCCGAAACCCCGCACATTGCGCCTCTCCGGCGCAAACAGTTGTGCCCCACTGGCACCGCTCGCTGTGCCACTACTGGGCACCCAGGACCCCCAGATTATTGGGGAGCTCCCATGAGGCCTCCTCACACCCCTACAGCCTCACCCGGTCCTCCAGTGTAATGATAACGAAACCATGAGCCAAGCGGCTGCAACATAAACAAGAAGCCTACCGGCTCATAACGCAATCATAAGCCCCCGAGCTCATAAACCCAGCTCCGCTCTATGCTGGCTCTGTCTTACTCCTGTCAGAGTTCTCTTTACCCCTGCATCATTGCAGCCGGTCAGAGTGGTCAGGCTGCAACCATCGACCCGGGCTACTCAGCTCGCCCACAGAGCTCCTGCTCCTGCAGCTGCCAGAGGAGAACTGCTTCTAGACTCTGGCCTGGGTTGCCCTCTCCTAGCCAGCTGACCAACATTAGTTGCCCTGGCAACCCTCACCAGAGCTGCCCTGGTGATTGGCAGCTCTCTTTATTACTATTGCTAGTAGCGAGCACCCTAGTGCTCTGCTACAGTTAGAATTAGCAAGTACTAATCCTAAAGAATTCTAGTTGTGTTAAGGTTAATAGTTAACACATTTGGAGTTAATAAGTGTTATAATGTGCACTGTTCAGGCATGCTTCCAGATGGCTGAAAAGCAGGGGTATGGCTAGGTTAAGTGTGTGCAAAATATGGCCTGCAGGCCAGATCCAGCACACCAAGGGATTCTGTCTGGCCTGCAGCAAGTCCTGCAGTCCCACCCAGCTCAGGCACAGGGAGCAGTTTAGGCCATGGTATGTGCAACTGGTCCTGCCACCCCTGGGTGTGCAGTGAAGCTGGGGTGGCGTGGCTGCCAGACTCAATTCCCAGCAGCCTTAGCCTTAACAGCTTTAACAATGGAGGCTCCTTTCAACTGCTTCTACTGACAGACTCCATCCCACTGCCTGGGCACCCCAGCCTATCTTCCCCACACCCACTATCAGGTGGAACTCACATGGGCAAGATATATAGCCAGGTGTACAGGATGGGGCTGGAGCTGGGCAGAAAACAGTGTTCAGGAGGAGGATGAGTAGACAGGGCCGGGGCTAGGGTTGCAGGTCAGTGACAGCACAGAACCAGGAATCAGGAACCAGGGCCCAAGGCATAGCAACAATCTGCCTGCATGCCCTTTTGATGGCCACTGGTTCTGTGGGTTGGGCCATGAGGGGAGTGGATCACAGCTCTGACCCAGGTCCTGGCCCCATGCTGTCACTGCCCTGTGATCCCAGATCTGGTCCCACTTTCCTGTCACGCTCCCAGTTGCCATCCCCCAACAACCCACAGCCCCATTCCTTCCACCTGACTGCATGCCCTGCCCACATGGGTTTCCAACCAGTCTCCATGGAGTCCCCAGGATCACAGAGCAGTGACTGCATGGGACTGGGCCCCAGGACAAAGTCATGATTCACTCCCCACACACCCTGCCTGCAGAACCAGTGCCTGTTGCAAGGGCATGCAGGCAGTGGATCATGGTTGTGCCCTGGGCCTCAGACCTGTACTATAAGAGCCCCACAAATCCAGCCATGGCCCTGACCACCTGTCCCCACTCCTTGATACCACTCCCTGCCCACCTGCAGCCCCATCCCAGCTGCCTGGTTGAGTGTAGAGTGGAGCCACTTACAGAGTTTTGGTGAGTTGTTCTATGGGGGTGAGGGGAGGGAGGGTGATGACCTGGCCCACAACAGCTCACTAAAACTCCTTAAGTGTCCCTGAGGCCCAAGTTATTGCTTACCCCTGGGCTAGGGCTGTGAGTCTGTTCCAGGCTTGATCTCAGCTTTCATGTTTGATCTCAGCTTGATGTCAGCTCTCTAGTCACAGTATAGGCCAGGGAGGAAGGGGGGAAGGGCCTCTTTCCCTCCATGTACCCCCTACCAGCCCCTGAATCCCCCCTCAGTCCCAGAATTGCCCCTCCACTTCTGAATTCGCTCTTCACCCAAAGATTGTCCCCACCAAAACTGCAATTTTCCCTTCACCCCTGGATCACTGGCCTGCCATATCAATTATCCCAAGAACAACAGTGGTGGCAGCAGCAGCCGGGGTGGGATTCCCCTCCTCTCTCTTCCGCTGGTGTCTCTGCAACCCATGCCACCTGCCTGTGCAACTAGATCCAGCCCCCACTGGGGCCCACAGCTGGCTGGCAGCTCTCTGAACCCCCATCCCCTGCTTCCTCTTCAGTTACAGGGCCTGGCAGGGGCTTGATCTGGGCACACAGGAATGGCATTGTCTGCGGGGACTCAGCAGCCCCCACTTGCACCTTCACCACTTTGGGGCTAATTGGGACAGCATGGCAGTGTTCCAGTAGTAAAGGGTCCAAGGGGTCATAGGGGGCAATTGGAGTGGCATGGGAGTAATCTGGGAGTAGAGAAGGTGATTTGGGAGTGGAGCGGGCAATTTAGGGGGGCACAGGAGGCACCAGTTCAGTAGCTCCTCATCTGCACGCTGCCCCCACACCCTCAGTCTTCCCCTTCCAATCCTTCCTCCCTCACCCCTTCCCCATACTCACTTCCCCCCGTCTCCCCTCCATCACTAGATCCCTTTTCCAGCCCCACTCACCCTTTCCTTAACTACTCGTTTCTGTTCCCAGATGTCTGTCCAGGGCCATAGAGTTCTGGGTGATAGCTAGTCCAAGTAGGAACAGTGCCTCCTGGGATACTGAAGAACTTCAAGTTTTATCTCAGACAAACAGCCAGAAGTTAATTTATTTAACTCAAGCTAGGTAGCACAGCTCAAAAACAATCTTCACCCAAAGTGGCATAACATTAAAATGTCTAAAGGGCATTTAGCATTAAGCATCATGTGTTAATGAGCCTTAAGGCATGATCATTCAAGTTTTAAGTGCACTTAACATGATCTAATTGTAATGTGAAATCTAATCCTAACAAAGTTGAAGCAGAATGTGGAGTTGTTGATTTTTCTTTTTTTTAGGTTTTTTTGTAGTCACAATGGTATAATGCAATTCTTCTATGTGTTTTCTGCTCTAAGCTAAACATCTCTGAAAGAGTGCCTTACAAAAGCTGAGTAAATGTCCCAGTGAAATTTACATTTTTTTCAACTAAGTGCATTTAAGTACAGAATTTGTAAGTATTTTAGATACACTCTGAAATCTGAGATTCAGAGGCTCAAAAAGTTAAAAAGGCACATAAATTAGACTCTGCATCCTTTCCAGACCCCTTCCTAATGCCATGATTTGTGGGCTGTTCCAGCCTGAGCCCACATGGAGTCTTACTGAAGTCAAACAAAGCATGGAGCAGTTTCCAGGCTCTACATTTACATTTCCTCTCCTTTGCCAGAAGATGCTATAAGCAGACTGGGAAGTATACAATATTTACATAAAAAAGTGAGATGATTCCAATATAAAAAGCTCCTAAGAAGCTCCTCGCCCCATGATTTTTTTTTGGTATCTCCAGACATGAGAAATTACTGACCATTGGATAAAGGATAGAATGTTGATATTATTAGTCATGGTCATCAGTTTTACCTGCCCTAGGGACACAAAGACCCTAGCTATTGCTGCCACATTTCTGTCTGCCCCAGATGCTGCTGCTGTTGCCTGAGCCAGCTGCTGTCACTGCTAGTGATGTGGTGTGTAATTATTAATGTTACACATCACAGTTAATGTTACTATAGCTGAAAAATTAAAGAAAAATGTTAGTATTTTCAATGTGTCTCTGTAAAATCTGTCTCCCCTGGATGTTCAGTTAGGTTCCAATCCTGCATTTAGCTAATGTGAATTTAGCTTTGGACCTGCATGATGTTGCATTGACCTCAATGACAGCCACATGCATAGGGGAAATATTGCCAGGGAATGGGCATGTACTTAGCTTCCTCTGTTTGCTGGAGGAAAAGGGAAGCAGAAAACATTTTTTTAAAATAGGAAAATGTTTATAGGAGTCTGGAGGTCAAAAAGGAGGTCTGCTGCCTTTGTGTAGCACAGATCCGAGAGGTCACTGAGGGATTACTGAGACTCGTCATACCTTCTATCTATTATCACCTGCTGCTCATCAATGTGGGCACCAGTGATACTGCCAGGGGTGATCTGGGGCAGATCAAAAGTGACTACAGGGCTCTAGGAGCAAGGGTGAAGGGGACAAGGGCTCATGAGTTGTTCTCCTTGATCCTTTAGATCAAGAAGAAGGGCCCAGACAGGAGTGGACACATCCTACAGATCAAGACATGACAGTGCAGATGGTGTAACCAGCAAGGCTTTGGCTTCTTTGACCATGGGATGTTGTTCCAAGAAGAAATATTGCTAGGAAGAGATCAGATCCACCTGATAAAGAAAGGGAAGGGCATTTTTGCAAACACACTCACTAACCTAATGAGAAGAGCTTTAAACTAAGTTGGCCAGGTGATGAAGACCAAAGCCCTGAGGTAAGTGGGGAAATGCAGGAAGCACAAGTGGGGGGGAGCACAGGGGAGGCTTTCTCATTCTTCCTGAGAAAGTAGAGCAATCAGCTCAGAGCTCCAGCATGAAACTGGAGATAGGCCTATTGAAAGTCTCTGGGTAAGAGTGAACGGGGAGAGCAACAAGGTTAACATTATGGTGGGTGTGTCCTATAGACCATCAGGCCAGAAAGATGCAGTGGATAAGGCTTTCTTCAAACTGCTAGAGGGAGCTTCCTGATCATAGGCTCCAGTTCTCTTCAGGAACTTCATTCACCCTAACATGTTTTTGAAGGCTGATACTGGAAGTTTTCAGAGAGTAATGGGAACAATTTGCTAGTGCAAGTGTTGGAGAGGTCAACTAGGGACTGTGCTCTTCTTGACCTACTGCTAACAAACATGGAATAATTAGTAGAGAATGTAATAATGGATGGCAACTTGAGCAGCAGCAATCACAAGATAATTGAGTTTAAGATCCTGAGGGAAGGAAGGAAGGACTTTGACTTTTTAACTACTTTATTCAGGTGTTCAAGGATACAAAAAGGGTGGCTGGTTACAAAGCAAAAAACAAACAAATTACTATCAAACCAAGAACACCATGTCATTGCATTCAACACATCACACCGTGACAGACAACTTCGCTACATTCCATGTCCTCTCCTACATGCTTGTTATGTGGTCAGAGTGCCAGCCACACGGTCATAACTATAAATAAACAATTCATACCCTGCTCCATCCAATCATACACATGACAAAAGCTTCAACTTCCCACACAAAAAGAAAGCAAAAAGCAGCCTGGCAAGGGCCCAAGACGTGGCACAAACTGGAAGTCGTAGTCCAACACCGAGCCAGCCCAGCCACCTAGACCGGTCATGACATCAGAGTGTATATTTGAGATGGCCGTCCTCCACATGGCACAGCACTCCCTCAATGGCCCAGCATGTCTCAAAGGTGGGAAATGCCCTCCAGAGCACAGCCTGCTCAAACTCCAGTGAGAGGCATGCCTGCACCAGGAGGCAGAAAAGCCTCAGGGCATCATCTGAGCCGGTCCCGGCAAGCCAGTTTCAGCGGCTCTTGAGGACGGCCAACTTGGCCTAACCCAGTAAGAAGTTGGCCAGGCAGACGGGGCCCTTCTCAGCCGCCCGGTATGGGCAGGAGCACACGTAGGTGGTCTCTAAGAAGCTCCTGCCCAATGCCTGTAGCAGCGGCTTGAGGGTGACAAAGAGCAGCCGCAGACGGGGACAGTCAAGGAAGACATGAAACAGGGTCTCGTCAACACCCCCCGGGCAGAAGGGACAGGCTGTCGAGGCAGCTGGGTCAAAGTGGGACGCAAACATGCCAGTGGCTAGGATGCTGTGCAGCAACCGCCACTGCAGGTCACCAGTCTTCTTGGCGGTTGGTGGCTTATACAATGTGCACCATGCTGGGTAGGCTGGTAGGGAATCTGGCGGCCCCAGGCACCATTCACCACGGAGTATAGGGGCGGCCCGCCAGCACTTGGGCATGTTGGATATGAGCCACCCAGGCATATAGACTTCTACACAACAGAAAAGCAAAGGGCAACCTGTATCACTGTCAGGAGACACAGGAAGCGTCAGCAAGGTGCGGGAGCCACCGGCCAGCTCACTAGCCATGGCCGGGGTGACTGGTAATGCAGGAAAAGCCTCACTCAGGACATCCGCAGTGCAGGGGACCTGGCCCACCCAGAAATGGTCATCCAGGGTAGCTGCTGCCTCCAATGGGAGGGCAGCCTGGATGTCACACAGGAGACAGCCCATGCTGCAAACAGAGTGCAAGCCCAGCCGGGTGGTTAAGGCCTCAGGCGAGAGCCAAGCTGACCTAGCGGAGTCAAGGAGATGACTCAGGCGGAGAACACGCGCCTGAATGAGAACAGCCGTGAGACTGGCAGAGGCCAGGCTCGGCACGGGGCGCCTCAGCACTGGGTTGTGCACCAGGTGTTCCCTCAGCAACTGTGGGAACTGCAGGTGACGGGCCTGGGACTGGAGGTGGAAAGTGGTTTGCCAGGCTTGTACCATGCTGCGGTAAAAAGCTGGAAGCACCGCCCAGGTCAAAAGCGTAAGGCCCAACAGGAAGAGCTCCAGGTCAAAGCTGAGGGCCCCCACCCTCTGCAAAAACCAGCATGCCTCGCTGTACAGGAGTCACTGAAGGGCCTGAAGGCAGAAGGTGACCACCCTGCTCGCAAGGTCAACCAAACTCTGGCCCCCCCTCAGTGACAGGTAGGTAAAGGACAGGTCATGGGAGCCAGTGGCACCCATCCCAGAAAAAGTCTACCAGGAGGCGCTGGAGTCTCTTGAGTAGGTCCTCTGGCAGATCGAGTATGGTGCACCAGTGCCACAAGGTCACCGCCACTAAGTTGTTTACAATGAGGACGCATCCACGGTAGGAGAGGCTGGGTAGGCACCAGTGCCACCTTTGTAGGCAGGCCTCCACTCCTTCCAGTTGCGCGCCATGAAGGTCGATGGCCACAGAAACACGCCCAGGATCTTAAGGCCCTTGCGGCATCAGGTGAGGCCCTTGGGCCAATCCGGGGGGGTCATGGTGATCCACTCTCCAAGCAGCAGGGTATCGCTCTTGGCCCAGTTGATACGGGCCGAAGAGGCACATTCGTAGGCTCGCTGGCAGGCCTTCAGGGCCTCCACATCTTCCTGGGTGTTAAGAAAGATGGTCACGTCATCTGCATATACTGATAGCCGCAGCGGGGGGCAATGGACAGGCCCACGGCTAGTGGCAAGGCCACACCGCTCAGGCAGCACCGCAGTGCATGCAGGAGTGGCTCAATGACCAGGGCATAGAGCATGCCCGACAGGGGGCAGCCCTGACGGATGCCTCTGCGTGCAGGGAACGGGGCACAGAGCACCCCATTCACCTTGAGCAGGCTGGAAATGTCTTGATACAAGACCCTGAGGGCGCCGGTGAAAAGGGGCCTAAAGACAAAGGCCTCCAGGGTCTGAAGAGGTAGGCATGGTCCACCCAGTCAAAGGCTTTCTCCTGATCCAGAGAGATAAGGCCAATGTCTAGGCCAAAGAGTTCACTGGCTGTAAGTAGGTCGCGTAGCAGAAACAGGTTATTTTGGATGGTTCTGCCCGGCACGCAGTAGCTCTGCTCAGGCCCAGTGACGGAGGCCATGACAGTGTGGAGGCAGGTGGCCAGAGCTTTGGCCAGAATCTTGTAATCCGCACACAGCAAGGAGACCGGCCACCAGTTCTTAATGCAGCCAAGGTCTCCTTTCTTGGGCAGCACCGTGAGCACTGCATGGTGGCAACTGATTGGCAAGACCTTGTCAGTAAGACTCTCCTGGAAAACACACAGGAGGCAGGGGCTGAGAAGAGGCCAGAAAGTCTTGTAGAACTCAGCAGGTAACCCATCGAGGCCTGGGGCTTTGCCGGAGGCAAGGCCAGCTGTGGCCGCTGCCAACTCCTCCAGAAACAATTCCTTCTCAAACTCACCAGCCTCCAGGGCACCAAGGCAGGGCAGGCCCCCATGGAGTACCTGCGTGGCCTCAGGGCAGGACAGCTAAGCCACAAACAGGTCACGATAGAAAGCAACAGCATGCTCACATACTTCATCTGGGTCAGTGATGACCTGGCCCTCTGAGGTCTTGAGGTGATCTGACTTTGCTCACTGCCCACCATCACTCCAGGTTGAAAAAGAAGCGGGTCAGGGCATCTGTTTTGGCCAGGTCTTGGCAGCGGGCACGGATCCCCGCTACACGAGGGCACTTCCTATGGAACCGGAGTCAAGTCATGCAGGCACTTGCTATGGAACCAGAGGCTCTCGCACAGCACCACATCACTGCTGGCTGCAAGCAGGGAAGCCTCAAGCTCTACCACGTCCTCCTCCAGCTCTCTGATACGGCGGCGCAGTACAGCTAAGTGTACTGCTGGCAAAAAGCCCAGATCTGTACCTTGCCCACATCTCACCATAGCTTCCGGGAGAAGTAATTCAGTCTTGAGGCCTGCAGTCTCCAAAACGGACTGTAGCTTGTGGGCTGAGGGCAGGTGAGGCTCGGGCCCCGTACGGTTGAGTGGGGTATCAGTGGTACAATTAAAGTCCCCACCTACAAGAAGGTCGTTGTCCTCACTGACATTGCGCAAAAGGCTGGCCAAGTTCTCAGAAAAAGTGACCCTCTCCTGGCCATCAGAAGGTGCATAGATGTTGATGAGTAGCAGATGGTGTTGTGCTAGGGTGACATGGACCATCAACAGGCGACCGGGGACATTCTCTCGTGCCACCGTCGTGTCATGCTGTCATTGTGACGATAGAAGAGTCACAACCCTGGCGCTAAGTTTGGTGCCATGACTCAAGAACAACTGGCCTTTCTAGGCAGCGTGCCAGGCCAACTGATTGTGCCTGTCGGAGTGTGTCTCCTGGAGGAAGGCGACAGACAGCCGCTTCTGGTGCAGGAGTTCCAGGATGGCCTCCCGCTTCACCGGATCTCGACAGCCATTGATGTTAAAAATGCCAATGGTTGTGGCTGCCATGCATGTGGGTATGGGAGAGGAAGAGCAAGGTAAGGTGTAGACAAAAGAGCAAGCCCCCAAGAGCAGAGCAAAGGCAGAGACAGGTCAAAAAAAAGGCTTATTGTGCCCTACTCTACTCCAGGGACCCTGCCAGGCCCCACTCATCTCTCACCTGCTGGGCAAGCTTCTCCAGACGATAAGGCATCTGCCTAGTGCCCAGATCTTGCTGCATTAGCTTGGCTGCAGCTCTGGCAGCCTTGATGAAAATTTTAGGGTCCGTGTACCATTGAGTCATGCGTGCTGCTATGTTCTTTTGTCCTTTCGTCTGTTTTAAAAAGGTTAGGAGCCCCCCATAGTCAGGACTGACCCAGTCAGTCCCATGGGCTGCACATTTCCAACAGAGGAGCAGTGAGGCTGTGCACTGTTTGGGAACTCTGTGTCTACACCCTCAACATCTAAATCCAGCAACCTTCTCTGATCGTCTAGGTCAAGGTCTGGCTCTTGAAGAGCAAGCCCCACCTTCTTGGGGGGGAGAGGTCATCCCACTCTCGAGGTCATTTACGACAATCAGAAAGCTGGATTTCCATCTCACTAGCCTCCTCATCTAATTCAGTGACTTGGGATGTGACCAAGAGGTCAGCAGACTCCTCCACTGCCCCCTGGGTCAGACCTCCAGAAGAGAGACATTGTGCATATGTCTTTCTGCCACCTGTCTCTGAGAGCTGGGAGATAGGTGAGGGGTTAATGACCCCTGCCTTTGCCTCCCCCACCTCCGGTCACCAACTTGCCCCCATCCCCGGTCAACAGGGTCATTGACATGACAGCCGGAGCAGGGCTGAGCTCTCCAGCAGGGGCCTCCCCAGCACCAGCTGAGAAAGGTCTCAGTGGGGATGGGGAGTCCTGAGAGGCCCCTTTCACTTTCTTCTCTTTGCTGTTCTTCTTCTTCTGTTGTGTGGCAGATGGCCCATCCTTCATAGAGGATGGGCCAGACTGCTTCTGGCCTGCCTCCCCAGAGCCAGCCACCTAAGGCAAAGCCATGATGGAGGGCAACTTGCAGGAGGCCTGAGCCCCATCATCCGATGAGGCTTTGGTGCCACAACCGCTGACTACCCCAGCCTCAATCAGGGAGGTCAGAGCAGGCAGGGGGGAAGCAGAAGCATCCGCCTCTCCAGCTGGTGGCGTCTCTGTACTGGTGGGGGTGGACGCTGTAGGTGGAATGAGTGGGGGGGAGGGTTGGGGCCTAGCCCCAGCCCCTCTGCTGGAGGACACTCCCACACCAAAGACTTCAGCCCCCTCAGGTGGAACAGGGGTAGAAGGAGGTCGGGAAAGGCTCCCAGCCTCACTGGGTGGGGCCTGCATCCTGGAAGTGGATGGGCCATCCATCGGCATCACTGTAGTCACCAAAGTTTTGGCTGATCCCCCCCATGGGCACTGAGCTGCTAGGTTGGAAGAGCTCCCACACTGAAAACATGTGATCTCCCCAAAAGAAAAATAGATCACATACCTCTGCCCACTGAACATGAGGCTGAAGGACTGAGGCAGAGACCATGGGCCCTCCCTAAAAAGCATGAAAACCTGCCTTTGAAAAGACAGGACATGCCTCAGTTTGGGGTTTTTACTCCCTATGGTCAATTGGCAAAAAGGACTCGTAAGAACCCCATAGGGCTCGAATACCTTGGTCAGGTCTCGATCGGTCACGTGCAGGGGCACATTAGAAATCACCACCCTCACTGCTAGGGTGTCTAGGGGTGTGACAAAATAATGTGCATCTGCAATGTCCAGGCCCTCTGCACACACCCTGTTAACTAGGATGGGATCGCTCAGATAAATCATCTTGAAGAGCAAGCCCCACCTTCTTGGGGGGGAGAGGTCATCCTACTCTCGAGGTCATTTACGACAATCAGAAAGCTGGATTTCCATCTCACTAGCCTCCTCATCTAATTCAGTGACTTGGGATGTGACCAAGAGGTCAGCAGACTCCTCCACTGCCCCCTGGGTCAGACCTCCAGAAGAGAGACACAACCTGCATAACGTATGGTATGCTGTCCCAAGAGACCAGCAAGAGCATCTACACAGACCTCAACCCCGACAAAGGGAGGAGTGCAAACCCTCAAACCATAGGTAATGGGGAGGTTCTGGGAGGCATCCTCATGCCAGCTGCTGGGTGTAGGAGCAGCCATTCCTGTCAGAACAGGTTTAACTAAGCAAAGCAACAACAAAATAGTTTATACTAACTAAAAAAGGTAAGTGTCTGGGAAAGCAGCCACAAAACTCTAGATGGGAGGGGGGAAGGAGCAGAGGAAAAAAAGCGGCTGGGGTTTGAAAAAGCGAGAAAAAAAAAGAAAAACAAAAAGGGGGGGAAGGGGTAATTAAGAGCACTCCGAGGAAGGCAAGCTAATGGAAGATAACTCCCCACTACAAGCAAACAGAAAAGAAGAGAGAAAGAAAGAGAAAGAGACAGTAAGAAAGAAGGCTGCAAAGACAAAGAAACCGGAAGTATGGGGGGATGGGACAAAGAGGAGAGAAAAGTGGGGGGAAAAGCTACAAAAAAGCAAGAAAAGAATGAGAAAGCAAGGTAAACTGAGGCTAGAGACCTTTAGACAGGTAGGAGCAAGAAAAGAAAAGAGATAGGAAGCCAGAGAGTCTCACGCTCAGGATTGCCCCATGCAGCTCCAAAGCTGCGAGCCTGGTCCACTGCGTCCAAAGCAGAAGGAAGGAAGGAGACAGCAAAGTAAGGACCCTGGAATTCAGAGGACTTAAATTCCCCATGAAAGCCAGGTTTTGGAATTTGGAGGCTTCCATCAGTTGTTTAAAAAAGGTATCATCCATGATTCTTCCTGGTTTCATGGCCTGTAGCAAATGCCCACCATGACATCCCTCCTGCTGCTTTCCCCTCTGACCTTTACCCAGAGGGTTTCAAAAGGCCTGCCTTCTACTTTGTACCGCATGTGCTGTTTTATGCAAGATTTAACCATGAAAGATTTCTTCATTAATAAATATGTTTTCCCTGCCAGCAGAGCTATTGAAATTCTCCTCATAGCTACTTGTGTTTTCTCTAATTATTATTTTATAAGAACTAACTTTTTAAATGTCTGATTAGACTTAATATATTCCCCTTTCAGGATGAGGAAAAAAGAGAAAATGAAGAATTCAGTTTGCCATTTATTAATAGTGTTTCCTATGCTACCAGATCCCCCTGGCTGCTGCTGGGGCCCTGGCTGCTGCAGAGCTACAAGGAGTAGGAACAGTCTGCTGCTAGGAGCAATAAATTTACTCCCGCACCCCTGAACATGTAGACATGTGCCCAGGAGAGTTTACTCTTGAGTAGTTTACTCAGAATTAAACTGCTTCTGGGTTATTTGCATATGTAGAGGCACCTGGTGGAAAGGATCTCAGACCTCCAGAGTTGGCAACATAGAAAATCATAATGATAATGATGTCTGTTACAATCTACACACGGCACCCTTATATACAGTGTAGAAAAGCTTCATATAGTCTTCATACTTCTCTGACTACCAGCACATTGACATAGAGTCTCATCTCCTCTGACATGCAGACACTCTAAGCCCAGATGCTATTGACATGGACTGCCAAGCCATATCAAACACTGTAGTCACCAAGGTGTATGAAAGGAGGAATGACACTTTTGGATTAATTTTTTTACCAAGTCTGTGAGGACCCAACTACAGACTCATCCTCATATTTTGAGGGTGCTTGTCCAAGGCATAGATGATTTTCAGGTAGGACTGCATGTATCTGAGGTAAAATTTGACATGGCACATCATGATGGTTATAGGAGGCCATGTGACCAAGAATGGACAGACAGTTCTTTACTGTTACCACAGAGCACTGGTTCTCAACCTTTTGGGACTTGAGGCACCCCTCATTACACTCAATGCACCCCTACATAACTTTTGTGAATTTTGTGGTACCCAGCTTCAAAACCAAGCAACCTTCAACTACCTGAAGGGTGGTTCCAAAGAAGATGCCAGGCCAGG
Organism: Crocodylus porosus; assembly: GCF_001723895.1. Taxonomy (NCBI): domain Eukaryota; kingdom Metazoa; phylum Chordata; order Crocodylia; family Crocodylidae; genus Crocodylus; species Crocodylus porosus. The sequence goes on along the minus strand of NW_017728918.1, from coordinate 60,517,911 downwards.
CCAGGCCAGGCCAGGCAGTGGGGCATGTGGGTAGAAGATTGTTCAGGCAGGGACAAGCTTCAGCCTATGCTTATCTGCTTATCTCCTTACATCTTGAGGCACACTTGAAAGGATCTGGCAGCACCCCAGGGTACCCCGGCACCCTGGTTGAGAATCACAGAAATAAGGCAATCTTCTACCAACAGGATGAGATCTTGCAGGGACTGGAATTAGTGAATTTCAACATTTTCATGGGCATTAGGTTGGGCTTCTTTGTGTTCAGCAGGGGTTCCAAGGAATGGAAGAGTCACATTCTGGTGAATAGGTTCTCTGATACCTGTCCTGAGCGGACTCTTCTCAAATGTCAATCATCTATGTAAGAGTAAACTTGCTGTGGGGTATACATAGGTGCCAACAAGATATCCTTGAAAATTCTTCAGACCAACAAGAGTCTGAATAGGAGGACCTTACATTGGTAATGGTCCAGACTCACCAGAAATCAAAGGTACTTCCACCAAGAAGGTTTGATTCTGATACGGAAACAGGCATCTTAAAGGTCAAGATACATGCCATGGGGCGACAGGTAGGGGGTGGACATGTGCATGGCAGGTGGTGTGATTGTGGGATCCACCGTAACATCCTATCATGCTTTATTGCCAGTACTTGGGGAGCTCAGGATTGCCATCCCAGGCTCCCCCTGCTCTGGCAAATAGTAGGCTCCTACAGCTGTAAGTCCAGCAGCTGACAGGACCCTTGGCCCCAGTTATACCCCTGTGATGCCTGGGGAAGTGTTGAATCTACAAGTTACTTCCTGTAATTTTATGTTGACTCTGAAAATGTCAATTAACATATAGTTTTACTTTAAGTTTACAATATATTTTGTGCCTGCCACTCTATCAGGACTCTTTCCCAGAGTCATTTATTTTTGAAGGCCCCAGAACAAACATAACAGCCACCATTGCTGTTCCCACCAAGCCTGGCTCCTGCACAGCTGCTCCTCAATGGCTCCCCAGGTCAGCTGGGGACAGTGGCAGTGGGCAGCCCCACCTTCTTTCTCCATGCAACAGCTCCTTGCTGTCAGGGACACTGACCTGGCAGGCCAGCCTGAGCCAAGTACTGCAGCAGCCACACCTGCAGCAAGCCCAGCTAATGAACTATGCCCATGGTTAGGAGCAACAAGCATCCTGATTAGCTGCTGGGAGCACACCTACCCATTTAGCACAGCTGGGGCCTTGGGTCTACAAGTCAGTCAGCAGTTCTGCTGTGGAATGCCTCCTGGTTCCTGACCCTGGTTTTTGGCTTATTTCTGGACTTCAGCTTTGGATTTCTCAGAGGTTCTGTTTTCTGGCTCCTAGCCCTGATTCAGCCCTGTGAACTGGCCCTCAGATTGGTACTTGGCATCTGACCCTAAGATCTGATGGCTTAAGAATGGTATTTAAAGGTTTGCTTTTTGGAAATTGGCTTATTAGTATATATGCATTAGAATGGTTCAGGATGGGCAGCAGGGGTTAATTAATTTTTAAGAGTCTAGGTCACACAGTCACACAGTTTCACACAGCCTTGGAAGCAGACAGGCTGTCTAACACAAGGCCAATGGATACAAACGCAGTCTGGAAACAGAGGGAGAATGTACCATTCTGTTCCGTAACATGAGATAAGGTGGCACCAGGTAATAAGACCCCAGAGAAGGGTAATCTGGTTTCCAGTTTTGGAGAAAGAGACCAAACTGGGAGAAGGCCTGGAAAGACCAAATTAGTATGTGTGCATATGATAAGCTAGGTGAATGTATGACAATGTGTGGCCGTGCACCTTTGGTGCCTACCACTTTAAGGGCTGGAGCAGTCAGCCAGCAGATGCCTGATTAAGGCAGCTATTTTCAAACAAAGGCAAGCCTGGTAGAGACAGCAATGTGTTGCTTGCAGCCAAGGGAACAACATCACCTGGCTGAGCTGCTGCTCACAACATCTTGGAGGTAAGGGCAGGAGCTATGGGGATGTTTGGACACTTCTGGTCCTGGGCATGACCTGAAATGGCACCCTGCCTGGGATGGGTGGCTTGGTGAGGCTGTTCATGGAAGGACAGTCCCCAAGAAATGCCAGGCCAGTTACCACCCCTGTGAAAGGAAAGGAAGGGTGGCTTAAAACCTCATCCCCAATGACTGGGTGGGTACCCCATAGCAGGGCCTGAGAAAGTGGACCCATATAAGAAAAAATGGGCTAGCTGCTCAGAAGCCTAAATCAAGACACCCTCAACTGGTCAATGCTGGGGTCAGGGCCAGAAGGGTCAAAAGAGCCAGAGTGCCCACTGTGAGGGATGCCCAGAGCCAGGGGGCCTGGGTTACGACTGGCCTAGAGGCAGGGCCAGGGCCTATGTAGCCAAAGGTCCCAGAGAGAGGTCCACTGTTGAGAGACAGAAGACTGCAGGGAGATTGGCAGCCCAGAATGGGGGCAGAGTAGGCTGCCTGATTAGGAGGGATCTAGTTGGGGTCCAGACTAGAATGATGGAGCCATGGATAGCACCCACTGGCATCAGAGCATATAATGGGCAGCCTCCCACATTTACCACTAGTTTATTATACCAGCAAAGTCATGGCAGTAGAGATTGGGTGGACCGCCCCACATAGACAGGTGGGTGGACCAAGGTTGAGACCCGGCCCTGAACATGCTCCCTATCACACAACAACAGAGAGAGACCAAACAATGATAGCCATGGATAAAGAGTCATCAGGAGGGAAGAAGAATACAAAAGCAGGAATTTGAGAGTAACAAAGGGTCCCTCCCCATCCCTCCTCATCCTCTGCCTGGGTTCCTTCCTTTCTTCCTCCTCCTCATCCTCCTCCCTGCTTGCTCTTCTGCTTGTAAGTAGTAAAATCGATCTGGTTGGCCTAGTGGAGACATGGTGGGATGAAACATTTGACTGGGTAGTAGACATAGAGGGCTATAGGTTGTTTAGAAGAGATAGGAAGAGGAAAAAAGGTTGGGGGGTAGAGCTCTATGTTAGGGAACAGTATACCAGCTCTACCTTCCAAATGGGACCAGAGGAAGGCTTAACTGAGATCCTGTGGGTCAAACTTCAAGGAGGGTGGGAGAAGAGGGATCTGGTGGTAGGGGTTTACTACAGGCCACCACATCAGGAGGGTGTGTATCTGGAATTTTCCAGGCAGCTTGGGGAGGCCATGTGTGCAAAGGATGTTGTGGTCATGGGTGATATGAACTACCCTGACATCAACTGGGAGGAGCAGTTGGCCAGGTCTAGCCACTCACGAAGGTTCCAGACATGCATACAGGACCTACACCTCATGCATGAGGTACTTGTCCCCACTAGGGGAAATGCCATACTGGATTTGGTGTTAGCCTCTGGGGATGACCTGGTGGGGGATGTGCTAGTACAAGGGAGGCTAGGGGACAGTGATCATGAAATGATCCCATTTGGCTATTTAGAGAAAAGTGGGGAGGGTAACTAGCACAGAGTAAATGCTTGACTTTAGGAAAGCCAACTTCAGTGTGCTCAGGGCAGTAGTCAGGGAGGTACTCGGAGCCCAGGGCGTAGCTAGTATGGGGGTCCAGGAAAGGTGGTCCTTCCTCAAGGAGGCTATCCTTGGGGCTCAGCAGGACACAATTCCTCTGCACAGGAAGGCGGGAAAAGGGTCCAAGAAAACTTCATGGCTGAGCGCAGATATCCAGGCTGACCTGAGGGCAAAGAAAAAAGCATACTGGAGGTGGAAGCAGCGGGCAGAGACAAGGGAGGAGTACACCTCCATGACCCAAGCTTGTAGGGATTTGGTGAAGAAGGTGAAAGCAGCACTAGAGCTTAGATTAGCTTCTGGGATTAAGGATAACAAAAAGTCCTTCTTCAAGTATATAGGTAGCAAGAAGAAGTCTCGGGGTAACATTGGACCCCTCCGGGGCAGGGCAGAGCAGTTGGTGACAGACGCACGAGAGAAGGCAGAACTCTTCAACAAGTTCTTTGCCTCCGTGTTCCTGTCTGCTGACAATAGGGGTGCTCTCGGGTGATAGCGTACACAGGCCCAGGAAGGATGCGAGTCCCCCAACTGTTAGTTCAGACCTAGTTAAGGATTAGCTGGAGGGCTTAGATGTGTCCAAGTCAGTAGGCCCAGGTGACCTTCATCCGCAGGTGCTGAGGGAATTGGCTGGTGTCATCATGGAGCCATTGGCACGGGTGTTGGAGGACTCCTGGGCTCGGGCCAAGTCCCTGAGGACTGGAAAAGGGCCAATGTGGGCTCGGTCCTTGGGCCGGTGCTGTTCAACATCTTCATTAGCGACCTGGATGAGGGTGTGCAGAGCACCCTGTTCAAGTTTGCTAATGACACCAAGCTGTGGGGTAAAGTGAATACACCGGCAGGGAGGGACCACATCCAGGCAGACCTGGATATGTTAGAGAAGTGGGTGGATCTGAACAGGATGTGGTTCAACAAGGACAAGTGTAGGGTGCTGCACCTGGGGAGAGGGAACCAGCATTATGGTTATAGGTTATGGGCTGACCCTCTCAGCAGCACAGAGGCAGAGAGGGATCTTGAAGTCAGGATTGACTCTAGGATGAATATGAGTCGCCAGTGCGACAAAGCAATAGGCAGAGCCAACCTCACCCTGTCATACAATTAAAAGGGGCATCACTAACAGCTCCAGAGAGGTCTTGCTCACCCTCTATGCAGCGCTGGTTAGGCCGCAGCTGGAGTACTGTGTCCAGTTCTGGACACCGCACTTCAAGAAGGATGTGGAGAACCTGGAGAGCGTCCAGAGGAGGGCCACTCGTATGATTGAGGGCCTCTATGGCAAGCCCTATGAAGAGAGGCTGAGGGACCTGAATCTCTTCAGTCTCCACAAAAGGAGACTGAGGGAGGATCTTGTGGCTGCCTACAACCTTATGAGGGGCCAGCAGCAGGGACTCGGGGAAAGTCTGTTTACCAGGGCCCCCCTTGGAGTCACCAGGAACAATGGCCACAAGCTGAGGGAAGATAGGTTTAGGATAGATATTAGGAAGAACTACTTCACTGTAAGGGTGGCCAGAGCCTGGTACGGGCTTCGCAGAGAGGTGGTGCTCTCACCTTCCCTGGAAATCTTCAAGAGGAGACTGGACAGGCACCTGGCTGGGGTCTTATGACCCCTGTGACCCCCAGTGCTCCTTCCTGCCCATGGCAAGGGGTCAGACTACATGATCTGTCTAGGTCCCTTCTGACTCATTGATTCTATGATTCTCCCTGAGAGGGTCCCTCTGCCCAGGTCCTCTCTCCCAATCCCTCCTCATCTCCATCCTCCTCCCTGAGAGGGTTCCCCATCCCCCTCCACCAGGAAGAGTCACCAAGGCCACCATAGACAGAAGGCACACCACCAGTCCATCTCATCCACCCCACTGGGGGGGTAGGCTTCAGCATCCCAGCTTCAGGCTGCTGACACACTGACATCTGACACCTAAAAGAGCCTCAGAGTGAAGACTGCATCCTGGCCAGATGTATTTTGACTTTGATGACAGCCCAAGGATTTGGTAGATATATAGAATTGCTCAATTGTTTATATTGTTTCTTTTATGTTATCACTGAATTTGCCTATTATCAAAGAGAAAGGTCATGGTCAGTCCAAGGGTGGATCCCCAGGTGGGTGTCCCATCCTCATGGAACAAGGCCTCTGGATCCTAAATCCAGAGCCAACAAGATCCTGACCCCAGACTGTGTTGTGGACTCTGCTTCTGGATTGCCCTCTGGTTTTGACATATGGCTCCTGCCCTTTGACCTAAACCCTGCTTCCCCTCAGTGGTCTAACAATTAGGCAAGACCCCCTATGCCCTGATCTCTTACCTACCCTCTGGCCCAGGGGCTTCAGCCACTCCTTGCACCCATTCCCCTATAGTTTGAGGAGTGGTGCAATGCCTTTTAGGAAATCCTGGATCTGCCCATGAACCCACTCATCTTATTCCACTGTCCCATGCCAGAGCCAGAAGTTCACTTGTAAAGCTAATTTCCAATCTCAGAACCTTTAGGCACCAAGGTTAGGTAGAGTAAGAAAGTATAGGCTTCTTTAAAGCCCTATGCAGCACCTCTCCTTAATTCCATAGAAATGACAGCTGTGATGCAATTCAACAAATATTTTTAAAGCATACTGGCAATATTCTTCACAGCCAGTGGAGAAAGATACTAGAATGTATACTTTGAAAACTTCTTACAGAAACTTTGCTAACTGCATATATATTAATAACCATTTAGTTTTGTCATTTTATATTCAATAAATTAGTTTTACAAATAGGGAAACTGCAAATGATCCAGATTTCAATGAGAATGAGTCAGTTCTCTGATTTCATAGGTATATGAATGTGAAAAGGTTGTTACAATGCACAAAGGTATCTCCTGGTAGATTTGACTTAAATACATCTGCATTTAAAATAAAGGAAAAAGTGCTCTCATTATACTTGAACTCAGTACTGGAATTTTTTTTCTTTAATGTAATATTCAGTTCGTACTCCATACAAGTTAGAAGACCAACCTTTATATACTCCCACAATCCCCATTTCAGAGAGAACTGCAGCAATATTCATTTTACATTCTTCAGAGTCTCACCAAAGTAGGTTGCATTCTGTGTGTGAGAGAATCTCGTTAAATAGATGTTTCATGTTCAGAATGATGAAATACCCTTGAAAGTCAAAATGGTGATTGGGGCAATTAACTAATGCTGTAACAGCTGAATATGACATCACAAAGTATTTTTTCCATGCAGTCATTAATGTCTATTATCTAATTACATGATACAACAGTAGGGGTTTTAATGCACATTGATTATTAATTGATTTGTACAGCTCTTCTACAGTCATTCTTACAAATAATATCTCCATTTGAGAAGTCACTTTTCAAATTTTAATACTCTCTAGAGTATCTAAACATGAGGAATAACCCCAGGACAGTTTACCCAAAATTCAGACCCAGATCAAAAACCATTTTTCTTCAAGAATATCTAAATAATGAACCCCTTTCAATCTTTCTCTTTCTTAGAAGGAGATATTTCTCTCCATTAATTCTCTTAATTGGTGTATTATGGCTCTCTTACACTGGCTGTTGATTTAATGTGTGATAACTATCTTTATGCTTATACAAAATTAAGTACACACAATATATGATTAACACTACTGTGAGGAAATGTTTTTTAAAAGTTTGAATGAGGGTAGTGGGAAGGAAGAGCATGCATGATTGGTAATGTTTTAAAATGCCAGCTCATCTTAGTATTCCTTACTTTATTAACACCTCTTCACAAACATTTTTAGAATTCCTGCGTGAAAAAGGTTTTGTAAATATAAAACATCAGCACTAGAGTCTATGCTGAACAAGAACAAGTGACCAAACCTAGCAGAGTGACAGTATTGGAAACCATACCTACGAAGACTGTTCTGCCTTATAAGCTAGCCAATAAATGTGATAGGGTTGGACGGATGTTCATATTTAATATAGTTTCAATAAATCAATCACAAGTGTTTTGACTATAGCTGACCTCTGGCTATTGCATTTCTTCTTATAAGTCATTCTGGGAGAAGGTTATTTCATAAAAGTATTAAACCACAGTTCAAATAATATGGTACTTAAGACCAGTGCTCAAAAATCAGAGTCCATATCTCTGACAAGGACTTTGGGCAATATTCTAATATTCCACAACATATTAACTACTTTATCGGCCTAACTACTCCAAATAAAGTCGTCATGAAATATCCATGACAGGGTTGGAAAAATACTCTATTTGTGGTCAACCTATCACAGTGTAACTCTATATATTTAACAAGGATTAAACACTGTGAACCTTTGTGAAATCAGGTTGCTTGTGCATTCCATATAGAAATAGGTGGAAACTATAAATACAGTGACTTACTGTTTGAAAAATACATACTACTGAAAGTGGGTCAGAGCTAGATGATACAACCACTATGAAAGTTTTGTCTATTACATGAAAACCCAAAGCAAAAGATTCCTACTATGTCTGGGAAAGTAATGGCAATACTTTTCAAAAATATCAAATTAATTGAAATGAGCTTCCATTATATAGAGAAAGCATCCAGCTTTCCATGAAACACTTCCAATAAAAATGAAATGTTATATTAGGGGAATAGTTGAGTGATATTTGACAAATTACATAGTTGATCCTTCCTTTTTTGTCACTGTTGAGCCCTTCTACATATTAAGATCATATCCAATGCAGTACATTTTGGAAATGTCTAGTCTAAGCAAAATTGGTAAAAGCATGTCCTACAAAGAATTAAGGAGCATATTAGTAGGGTGGTTGGAGATCAATGAGAGCCACTTCCACATAGTGATCCCTGCTAACATCTCTGATGGCCAAGAGCTCCCGAACCACCAAAAACACCAAAGTACACAAAGATAAAGATATAGACACTGTCTTTGTCATAGGAAAGAAGAACTTCAATTGTTCTTGTAATGACAGTGGAGGGGTGATGACTAAAGGACAGCTCAAAGACACAGTACATATGCTGGATATTGTCACAGACAGGAACAGGGGGAAGGACCCCAAAATGCCAGGGTGGAATCCTGGGGTCAAGAAACCTCGGAGGAAAGTGAAAGTAAAAGAAAAGAAAAAGGGAAATATTTACCTAAAGTGGGACCCACGGCGAAGCCGGAGCCTGAGGAGGGACCCATGCGGCTCATTAGCCACGCCTTTATACAGTTGTGGCTGGCCAATGACATCAGCTGCAACTGCTGGCTGGTGGAAATAAAACAGGCCACTGGCAAGGCAGAAGGAAGCAGATTGATACTGGTGGAAGCACTGGCAGGAGAGGTCTTCTCAAAGCCTTTGCGGGGGCAAAAAGAGCTGGAAGCTCTTCTCCCAGCGGGGGAGGACATGGCAGAGCACGTTGTGGGATGGATGCAGCTGGCTGTGGTGAGAGAAGCTAGGAGCCGGAGGCAGCACCCCAGACTGGGAACCCAGATGAAAGAGCAGAGGGGAGCAGGAGGATCCCAACAGCAGTGGCCACAGCAAGGGAGCTGGAGAGGCCAGCACCTTTCAAGATACCAGAATAGGTGGGACCATTAAGGGCATCGGGAGTGCTGAAGAGGTGCACTAAGTGGGAGACGGGAGGCAAGAGCAGCATGAGGGGCTGTGAAACATGGCCCTTGGTGACATAGATATGACCCAGCGGATGACATGGGGGCAGTCATCTGCTGGAGGACCACAGCGGGTCCAACGAAACCAAAGGCTGCGTGATGAGTGAGAAAAAGTGTGGAGTAGCCCACAGGCCACCGCAACCACATATAGGGTCAAACATAGACCCCTAGTATCTGGGGCAGGTATTGGTGACTAGGCCGGGGGGGGGAGCCAGGAAAAGGGGCAGCAGGGCCCCTCAGAGTGTACCAGCGATTTTTCGTTTGTATTTTATGTTAACCCACAGTTGGAGGGGTGAGGAGATAGGGCTTATGGAGCCTGATTGTTATTTGAGCCTCAAAGTGGTTGGCAGCCTCAGGTAAAAGAGGATGGCTTCGGGGCATGAATAGGACATTAGAGGCTGTTTTCACATAGGCCGAGAGGACCACCTCGGCAAATGTATTCAGAGACTCAACAGTTGGGGATCTGGCCAGAAGGACATCCATGGCTCATCAAAGCTGGGTGTAAGGATGAGGTAGAGGGGAGCCTCATAGAAGACCGCCAGACAGACATCCCACCATCGAGACTCCCGGTGGTCAGACCCTCCACTGAAGTAAGATTCAAAGTCATGGCAGGCGAGATTGGGGAAGACTACACCAGAGGTAAACCCCTACTCAGCAGAACACCTGGGATGGACAGGTGAACACCACCGAACATTCAGGCCAGAGCGGCATGTGACTGGATGTTCGAGGCCAGACGGGCACATATTGGTAAACCAAACTGCACAATGGCATGGCATACAACTTCATATTGTGGCATAACCCTAAAACTCACTGCCCCTAAGTAGAGAACAAGAAGAAAGAAGAAAGAGAATGTCGCATTAAATTTGATAATGGGTTTTGTGCATCGGGGCTACGTTAGATTCATTATTCCAAATGAAACCACTCTCAAATTATTATGCTTTGTAATTAAAGAAGTTATCCCACACTGTTACCTACTACACAGCTTCCTTTGGGTAAAAATTAAAATGAAGTCAAATTCATAAAAATGTATACAAACATCTTCCCCCAGTAATCTCCCAAGTTTATCAGACATGAAGATGTCTCCACTTACCTTTAATCACTAGGAAATATAAAATGTAAGAAAATAAACTGCTTGCAGACAAGATATTTGCAATGAGTTGTAACCAATCTCAATGAGTTATTAAAATCACATCCACTTTTACTAGAAGAACAATATTTGCATAATGAATTTTCAAGCCATGGCACAAAAATAGTCAATAATATATGCATAATCTTCTTATATACTATTGGGAAACTCTAATTACAAGAAAACATGCACTCTTCTTTTATAGATCTTATAGATGAGAGGTTTACCCCAACATACTCAGAAAAATTACTTCCAAGACAAATTATTGCTTAAACATTCCAGCAGTTCAGTTTAAATCCTTCCCCAGCAGGTAACAAGCATCCCAGCTGAGACCACTGTCTAAGCACTTCTTCAAAGCTTTACTTTTTCCTGTAATTACTTCCTAGCTACAGCAGATGCTAAAACTAATACTTTCTTAAAGGAATAGATATGACCTAAGGAAAATGTAGCACAAGTAGGCCAAATTTTGTGAAATGCTGAGATGAATCCATTGAAAGAGGCTTATAAATTCCAATTAAATGTACTTGAATTAAAGTAAATGAAGAAAAAGAAGCAAAATATACACAGCACTATGCATTTATTTCCCAAAGAATTTCAAGAAGGGTTTTCAACCTACACCCTTCAACTCACAAGATTAACAGCAATAGGGACAAAGTACTGTATTACCAAAGAGGGATAAGCCACTTTCTAAAACTATGAAAGGCCTCAGGTGAACAAAGCTGAAAGATATTCAATTTAAAACAATAACAGCTACTGCAACAAAATGAACTTAACACATTTATTCTAACTAGTTTCATACATTTAACTTTACCTATTAATTTGTGTGCTTTCAGAGTTTATACTAGCAAAGCTCTATACTACAGCTTTTGAAACCATATTAGTGCCCAGAAAGATTATATAACTTCTTCAAACATTATCTCTTGTACTCCTACTCCCAAGTATCTTGCAATACTACAATTATCTAGGATACTACAAGTATCCAATTTCCCAAGTATCTTCGACATTACAATTCCAATGGAATGTATGTTTCTTACTTTTTAAACCTGTGGCACATCTACCTTGAGTTACAGTGGTGTAAAAAGTCTTCTTTTCCTATTACTAGGTTGCCAAGAAAACAATAAGTGGTAGCATTTTAAGACTATGGACACATCCACTTCTGCCTCTACCCACACCAGGGGCTATATTTAGAAAACTGGAAGAAGCAGGCGGTTGTAACCTTGCCTCTGAAAAGTGGGGATCCAGGGGAGGGTGGTGAACATCTCCCATCAGAGGGGCATGGATTGTTGGAGCAAAACTAAACAATGAAGGTTGAGGGAGCTGAGCAAAAGAAGCTGAGCAGTAATGGGCTGAGGCACTTCAAGAGATGTTAGGAACCAGACTGAAAACCAGAGCCAACACTGAACTATTTGAGTGTGAAGGACATTTGGGGTACAATATGTAGCACATAAAATTTCTGAGGGAGTGTGACTAAGAGGGTGACCAGTTCTTGTTGTCCAAGCTGGGAAACAGGACACCAGCCTACAGGTGGGAACAAAGTCTACACTAAACAATTACCACAGTAGTATGTGTACTTTGTGTTGTATTTAGGAATAAAATATTTAGAGGGAGCTCATCTCTATGCTCTAGGTCTTTGATAAAAGCCAAATCAAATTTAAGTAGCTAGGGAGGAAAATATGGCTTGGACAGCTTAAAATGGTAGAGATGGCTACAACTGTTTAATTTTCTTTTATCAAAATTAAATGAGGGCTTTTACAAATTCATTTGGGAAGATTTTTCAGTGCCCAACATGAATTTCTCTGCACCAAAATTATTCAGGGAACCAATAATTCTGCCCAGCAAAGCATGTGATAACTGATAAAACTTTGGTGGTCCAAACCTTTGAATGACCTTGGAATAAGTTTTCATCCAAGGAAGTAGAAGTAACCCCTGAAAGCACATGACTTAATACAAGGCTGTTCACATGGCAAGATATAATACTACGGAGGGGTTTAGGGAGCAAATATTGAATCATACTCCTGTTTGAACTGGTAGAGGTGGAGGGGAAGGGATAGCATCAAGACCCACTAAGGCCTTGTCCCACATTATACTTGGGATGTGTTAACTGAACTTAAAATACTAGATGCTGAGCATTCAAACAGTAAGATTTGTGCTATGTGCCATCATAGCAAACTTTGGACTGTTCTGGTGAGGAATCATACGATCTAAGGCATTTTGAGATAACATCTAACTTCTCCACAGAGGTAATGCAGTCAGGAGACTCTGGTACAGTGTGGAAGCTAGGACTGATAAACTGCTGTCCTAGCCCCCACAGCACACTGAAGCACAGCAATCTTCAAGGGCTCCAGCGCTTAGGATGTATTTTGCTTAAATCATAGTAAGCGTACCATGAGACTGCTCAGAAAATGTTTAGGTCACAGTAACGCTGCTAATTCCACATCACCTCTTCACTGTCCTTTCTGCCTTATCCAGGAAACCCAGCTCCAAAGCAGGATGGGAAGTGGTACATCAATGAACTCTGCAGCTAGTCCCATAGCTTTTCAAAGTAATGCTGTATATAAACTCTGTATGATGTGAATGGAGAAAGATAAGAGAAATTGTCCCTAGCAAAAAACTGTGGGTAGGCCTCAGTCCTGAGCATAGCTGATGATGAAATAGAATTTCTTTCCTATAGGAAATGCTGTTTCTGCTCTAAATCAGAAGAAAAAGAAGAAATCCTAAAACTTCAATATTTCTCACAAGAAGGAAATTTTAAAAGTATATAATCAGAAATATTGAAACATTTTATTTGGAAAATGCAATGTCATGGTCAAGAAAAAAGCAAAATAAAACAATAAAAGAGAAATGAAGCATTTTCACATCATTAAAATGAAATAATTTCACATTTTTAAAACTGAAATAAGGAAATCAACAAACATCATTTTGATCTTCCCCCATCAGAAGTGCCATTGAAATGGACTTGGTGCCATTTACACAAAAATTTAGTATCTGACAGAAAACAGTTGATGCAAAACTATAATGTAGTTGTTGGACAGCAGAGTCATCACTGGACCCAATTTACGTAGCAGAATCATTATCACTAATAATGCTGAAAAAGAAGCAAAGAACCAAGAAAATTATGCTGGCACACATCCAGGAGGGGCCAGCAGGATACTGCATGCTTAGGGGCAACCAACATGGGTTCATCAGTGGAAGGTCCTGTCAGACCAACCTGGTGGCCTTTTACAATCAAATCACCAGATCGTTAGACGCAGGGGTTGCAGTGGATATAATCTTCCTGGACTTCTGGAAGGCTTTCGACTCTGTCTCTCACCCCGTTTTCATTAAGAAACTGGGGGGCTGTGGTGTCGACACCCACACAGTCAATTGGGTTGCCAACTGGCTGGAGGGCCGCACCCAGAGGGTGGTAGTGGATGGGTCCTTCTCAACCTGGAAGGACATG
>NW_017728918.1:60493400-60503573 GCF_001723895.1 Crocodylus porosus | reverse complement strand
ACCCTTTCCTGCCATGGCAGGGGGTCGGACTAGATGATCTGCTCAGGTCCCTTCCGACCCTACAAACTATGAAACTATGAAACTATGAAACCAGCTTGACTTGCAGAGCCCAAAAGGAATTTACAGAACTGACACTTCAGAAAGAAAATAGATTTTTATGTGTAAATTGATCTAGATTATATTAAGATAGCATATATATTAAGATAGGATCTGGAACTCAACTGTGACATGTTTATACAAGTTTTGAAGCAGAAATGAATTTTTAATAGCCACGAGAGTTTGAGTGTTATTTTTGCCACCAGAGGGCTTCAATAGTTGTTCATTCATTCTAAAGAAATGGTGCAGGGATAAAAATCAAATATAAGAGATAGAAAGTAAACCTATTTAAATATAAATCAGCCCCCAATTGAATATAACATCTTTAAAACTTGAGCAAAAATGTGAATCTTATTTTACTAGGATCTTGCATTTATATCTTCATGGAAAATTTGAGTTAACTATTGTGCTGTACTTCTAAAACAAAAAATGTTAAAAGCAAAACTGAGAAATAAGTTTTTCTCTGTTTGATTTACAAGCATCTCTTCTTCAGTGCAATATCCATAAATAAGAACTGATGGTTATGGAGGGGCAGAATAATTAGGACTAGAAAGAAAAAGTGAGAAGGCTGGTTATTGAAATCCTCAAGTTAATACCCCAGAAAGCCCACAAAATTAATCCTGAAGATATAGTAGTTAAAAATGTTCAAGATAAAGTTCCATCTTGAATATTTTGCTTTTGTGGTGCTCAGTACAATAGATTTTCATAAAAGTAGAGGCAGCCAATCAGGCACAGGGGAAAGGAGACTGGATTCAAAGAATACATGTATGCGCAAATAAACTTATCTTCTAGGACATGGTTTCAGCAGGTTCTCCTTCAAAATTACTAGAATAGTATCAATGCTATTTCCCTCATATGCAGGACTTGTTCCTTATGGGAGACTTAAGGAAAGAGTCCAGTGAAGAGGTAAAAAAATTATTAGCAGACTAGAAAGCATAATTTATGAGGAAAAGCTGAAAGAGCTAGCATTATTTTGTGTGAACAAGAAAAGAGTGAGGGGGGAATCTGATTACAGCCTTCAAATGCCTGAAGGGCAATTAGAGTGAATGGAGATGGGCTTTTTCTTTGGCTGCAGCAGACAGGACTAGGAACAATAGCCTCAAACTCCAGCAGAGGAAATTTAGGTTGGACATTAGGAGGAACTTTCTGCCTATGTGGCTATCTGGAGAAACTGTGGAATCTCCAGCCTTGGAAACTTTCAAGAACAAGTTTTACAGACACTTGGCTGGGATGGTTTATTCAGGAATGATCCTGCCTTGGGCAAGGGACTGGACTACATGACTTCATGAGGTCCCTTCCAGCCCTGCTTTCTTGTGATTCTGTAATTCTATAGGTAACATTTTGGACTAGCCAATATTCTTGATGTTTTTTTATGCCTTAAAATCCTTGTTAAAACAAACATGTATTCACTAGCACCTTAAAATCTTAGTATATTATAATAATAACACTTTGCACTACTACAAGCCCTTCCATCTACAGGTCTCATACTACTTTAGACATTCAAGAAATTAAGTTTGAAAATATGCCTGTGAAAGAAGTAATCTTCCTGTTTTCTAAAGACAGAAACAAAAGAAAAATGACACTAATCTATCCAAAGGTCATGCAGGAATGTTCTGGAAGTAGGGTTATCAGATGTACAATAATCAGAACCAAACACAGAACTTAAGGTTTGTGTCTACTATTGAGTTACAACAAAGTGACAAACCAACAGCATGGGCAGCCTCTGCGTGTGACCCACAGCAGATTAGAGAGGGGAAAAGCAGCACAGCAGGAGACAGGGCAGGAAGCAGAAAGTAAAGCAGCAAATCAGGCACAGAGAACAGGGGACGGTGCAGAAAGCAGAGCAGCAGATCAGGCAGGGGAAGAGGATCAGATTGACACTCAGAGACTTCACTGTGGGTGGGAGCAGTGTGGAAAGGGCATGCTGCAGCCTATGCAGCATGAGAAGCAGTGGCAGCGGGGCTTGGAGGGGTGGCTACGGGGCCTACGCTGAATTTTGGAGTAGATATAGGCCCCCAAACATCCCCTAGCACTGGTGCTGCCACTCACCCTATGTAGGCTGTGGGAGCTCTGCCCACCTGGCTCCCACCCGCAATGCAGCCACCCCCCCACCACCAGGAAGAGGCTTGGGCTCCCTGGGACACCATCACAGGGACTGCTACCCCATTAGGGTCTCTCCTCCCCCTCCAGTCCAATGGCGAAGGGTAGGAGTATAGCCAAATGCCAGCTGGCATGGCCCCCTGAGGCAAAAGCAAAAGGGAGAGAGTTTATTCCCCACTCTGTCCCCTCTCCTCCTGGGCAACCCCAGCCAGAGTCACAAGCAGTGGAGGTGGTGGCCAGGGCTGGCAGACTGCAGCTGTGGTCCCCTGGAGGCAGAGGGGAGGGTGTAGGGAATAAACCCTCTCCTTTACCTCTTCACCTGAGGGAGCTGTGCTGGGCTGGTGACTGGCCCTGCCCCTGCCTGGCGGACCCCAGCTGGAGTCTGTGCTGGTGGGACAGGGAAGGGAGAAGGGAATAAACCTCTTCCTTGCCCCTTTCACCCTAGGTGGGGCAGCATATGGCCATGTCCTTGCCCCTGCTCTGGTTAGAGAGCAGAGAGGTGAGACCAGCCTGCTCCACTGGAGCAGACAGCACAGTCCAGCCCAGGGCTGCAGAGCATGCTGGGATGCTGGGGGACTCTGATTTAACTTAAAACAGGAAGGGATCTGGGATAGAAGTTCCATAAACCATTTTGACCTGAATCAGTTAAGTCTGATACTACATTCAACCACGTTTACCTCAGACTGGTTTCAGCCATTTTAAAACTGGTTCATGTGTACTGAACATCTGTTCTGTTACAGGTTTAAATCAATTTCTGGTCACTTAAACTGGTTCGTGTGTAACTTCTGTCCCATGCCTTTAGGTCAAAATCTGTACTCATAACAATGTACAGCTCAACTGACTTTAATGGAACTGAACCAATTTAACCAACCATTTTTAACTATTACCCATCTATAGCAAATATTTATAAACATAGTATATTGATTTTGGTTTGTTTTGCTTACAATAGTTCTTTCTTATAGAATTACCTGTGTAGACATACCAATAAAAAGGTCTGAGCCAGAACATACACATTTTCACAGGAATCCCACTTTCTGTGTCTATGGTTATGAAATGTACATACCTCCCACTTATTTCACATAATTCCATAACTGGAACGAGGTGCACTTATGAGTGGTGCATGCACATAGTTCCTGAAGTGGATCATTGCAGGTGAATGCAAATGGTCTTTCTGTACCCAAAATAAGGTTGCAGTTATAAGAGACACAATTCTCCCAGTCATTCCTGCAAACAAAATACGTATGCTATGAAAACTAGTGAGAAGAAGATACTTGAATATCTTTCTCTTAGGAAATGAGAGCAAGATAGTATCAAAAAGAGGAGAACTTGGTTTCTTTCCTCAAGAGCGACATTTTAAAATCAGTTTTTATAAGGGGAAGGGGTAAATTGTATAGAAAAGTATTGCTTCCATGTTTAAAGCAACAAGTGAGCTCATGAAGTGTGAGACAATGTTCCCAGTGTCAGCTGCCATTCTCAACACACAAAATCTGTCAGGGAAAAAATCTGTAGGCAATGGGTGTCACATATATCCTGGAAAAGGTATTCAAGTTGAGCACACAATGACAGACATTCTACCTTTTTTTCTTCATGCTATCCGTGTTCTTTGAAACCCTGCAGGACAATTCCTACTGACTGCAGGGTTACCTCCTCATGAGGGCAGAACTGAACAGCTACCAGCTATTGTGCTGCTGCAGCAGCTGCTATTACTCAGCTCAACAAACCTGTTGTTTGTGATTCAAGCCATTGTATCACCTCTTTGTGACTGAAAACCTCAAGAAATCTCTTTCTCCTCTGAAAGAAAAAATATGCTATAAACTTATAAATTCAAAATCAGAACCAACTAGGAATTCCTCATGGAGTGAAAATATGGCTTTAGACAGCAAAGGCTATGGTCATTCTTAAAATTACTGTGAATTCAAATAAAGCATTTAATACTGGGATTAATAAAATAGATTCAAAACTGTAATAGAGGTTTCCCTCACTTTATGCTGTACATGAGTTCCTGGAAAACAGCGCATAACTTGAATTTGCATAAAGGGAACCCACTTTATAATGTAAAAAATTGGGATACATTCCAAGACCTTGACTGTATTGACCCCCCAAACTCATTTCTACTACTTTTACGAGACAATTTTGGTATTCGCCAACAGCACATGGTACATACAAACACAGGGCACTACCATAATGGGGATGGCAACTATAGAAACACGTGTCACAGGCAACAAGTGAGGAGCACAGATCCACACAGTAAACTAGATTTTGGTGCACATCACTCCTACAATGCAACGCACAAAGCAGCTGACTACAGGCTTCCACCACACCGATCACATAACAGTGAACTTACGTCACATATAACAAATTTTGGTATAAAAAGGGTTATCACATAAGAGCGAATTCACACATACAGAACCTACATAAAGCAAGGGAAATCTGTAACAGAAGCCTAAGAATAACAAAAAAGCATGCACTATTACTGTAATGGTACCACAGAAAAGTACTTACACCTACAAATGAACACTCATCAATCTTCCATTTACATGAACAAATATTCAATTTGTATGTAAAATGTTACTAATTATATGCACAAATAACACTTCAGTTGTACACATCTCCATACTGAACTCCCTCCACTCCCTTTCCCCACTCCCATTCTGAAAACAGAATCAGGGCTGGGAGGCAGTGCAGACACAAGTTACTGAAGCTGCTCCATTTTAGAGCATTTTCATCTGAACCCTCCTGCAATCAGGGTTCAGATTTTCATGGGATCAGGCATTTTTAAAGCACATTGCACCTCTGCACTTGTGTTTGATCATGGCTGTAAAGCACGTTCAGGGGCCAGAATGGGCAACAATTGTCACTTCAGTCTGTGCCTCACGATGAAAAGTAATGTAAATAACATACAATGACACAAAACTGATCTTGTATAATAAGTACCAGCTATTGTTAAAGAGCATGAAGCCATCTTTAACTTATGCAAAGTCAGATAACTAAACAAATCAGTAAGAAATAAAGGGCAGTGGATCTTTGTGCCCACCTGCCATTCATTTCTTTGTATCATCTTGCTCTACTCTGATCCCTTACTATCACCCAACTTGAAATGTCTGTCACTCATTTGTGTAGTGAGCATTTTCCCACATAACAAGGTAAATTCTGTTGAGTGATGCCCTGGCAAGCCAAGTACATGACAAACTTGCTTTTTCTCATGCCTTTGGTACTTTGATCTCAGCAATGTTATTTAACAAAGGAAAATATATCTTGTATGTAGCTACAGCAGATTCCATAGGAAAGAAGAGGAAAAGGTGGTCAGTCCTAAAACACCTAGCTAGCCATATCATATTTTATATTCATTACCTGAGACACTAACTACACTTGGTATTTTATAAAAGTCCTTCAATATGAGGATGACAGTCTTCCAGAAGATAGAGAAGTCATTGGTGAGTCTAGAGATGTCTGAAGAGGCCAATCTTAGACCTTTAGGTTTGATTACAGATATGGCATACTGTTCCAGAAAGGAGAAGTGAATCCTGAAGATGCTGGATCACAGCTCTTTCCTTTTGCCTCTCTTGCTTATTCACCTCTATAGTGAGGTGAGTTTGTTCAAAATAGTTGATACCTTTGGTGGCACTGGGGACAATGCAGTGTTCGAGTCTCCCAGGTAGTATTGTTAATATTTTATTTATTCATATTGGCCTTCAGGTTGTCCTTGAATCTCTTCTTTTGCTCATCCCTAGAGTGGTTACCATTTACAAGATGGGAGTAAAATATCTGTTTTGGGAGCTGGTTGCAGGCATCCTTATGGCACGCCCTGTCCACTGGATCTGGTGTTGTATAAACATGGTTTCAATGCTGGTAGTGTTTGCTTGAGCCAAAACACTGTCATTCATTCTTCCATTCTTCTAGTTGATATGGAGGATTTTCCAAAGACAACACTGATAGTATCATTCCAAGGCTTTCATGTGTTTCCAATATGTTGCCCAGATTTCACTTTAATACAACAGGGTAGGGATGACAACAGCCTGGTATGTGGAAATTTTGGCTTGTGTCCCTGATGTCATGATCATCAAAGACACAGTTTCAGAGATGTCCAAAGGCAGAACTGGCAGATTTTCTTTGGTGTTGAATATTATCATCTGTATTTACTTTTTGGGAAAGGTGACTACTAGGTAGGGGAAATCCTTAATATTCTTGAAGGACTGCCCTCCTCCAGAGGAGCTACCGCATGGTCTAGGGTAGGTTGGTAAAGTATCTTGGTTTTTGTGAAGTTGACAGTGAATCCAAGTATTTCATACACTTCATAGATGCAGTCAAGAGTGACCTGGACCTCTTTAATTCAATGGGCACATACAACACAATTATCAGGTTTTAGTTATCTTGGGTTTGGAATGCAACTGTTTGGTGTTAAAGAGATTCCAGACTATGCAATATTCAATGCTGATCCTGATGGAACTCTATCAACAAGTCTCAGATGCAGAATAACTGTGACATAGATAGAAAAAAGTGTTGGTGTAATCATGCATACTTGACTTCAGGGCTAATGGTGAAGAGGTCCAATTCTGAGTTATTGCTTAAGAAGGTTTCTTCATTTCATCATGAAGTCTGATGATGGTAACAAATTTTTGTAGGCATGCAAATTCCGCCTGGATTGTCCACAGGGCCTCTCTGTTGATTGAATCAGAAGCCTTAGTCAAGTCAATAAAGGCCATGTAAATATCTATGTGTTTTTCATAGATTCTTAGAGGTTAGGGGCTGGAAGGGACCTCAAAAGATCATTAGGACCAGCGCCCCCCTGTACTTGGGCAGGAAATACTGCTGGGGTCAGATGACCCCAGCAAGGTGACCATCTATTTTTTGAAGATTTTTGAAGATTTCCAGAATAGGTGATTGTACCACCTCTGGGGGCAGTCTGTTGCAGATTCTGGACAATTGAACTGTAAAGTCGTTTTCCCTTATGTAAAATCCAAAGCGATCTTCTAGCAATTTATGACCATTATTCCTTACCTTCCCCTGTGGTTCCTTGGTGAACAGATGCTCCCCCAGGCTCTGATGTGTGCCTCTTATATACTTATAGACTGCCACCAAGTCCCCCCTAAGTCTTCTCTTCTCCAGGCTGAACAGTCCCATGTCTTTCAGCCTCTCCTCATATGGCCTGCTCTTTAGACCTCTAACCATACATGTAGCCCTCCTTTGTACTCTCTCAAGCTTCTCTACATCCTTCTTGAAGTGCAGCACCCAGAACTGGATGCAGTATTCCAGCTGCAGCCTCATCAAAGCTAAGTAGAATGGGAGGATGACATCCTTAGTCTTGCTTGAGATGCATCGGTAGATACTCCCTCATAATTTAGTGTCATCCATGAATTTTGCCAGTACTCTTTTAACAACTGAAAACAAACCATTAATGAATATATTGAAAAGCACTGGTCCAAGTACTGAACCCTGAGAGATATCACTGGTCACAACATGCCATGTCAACTCAGTTCTGTCTATTAATATTCTCTGCGTCCTTAATCAGAGCCAGTTCCTAGCCACCAGACTGTTAAGTTGTCGAAGCCACAGTTTCTCAATTTTACTATGGGGACACTGTGGGAGACCAAGTCAAAGGCCTTTTTGAAATCCAAGTATATGACACCAATCCAATCTCCCTTATCCAGGTGGTGTGCTATCTGATAATAGAAGGAAATGAGGTTGGTCAAGCATGACCTGCCCACAATGAAGTCATGTTGGCTATCTTTTAGAATGCTGTCTTCAGTTAGCCTTTCAGTAATGGATTATTTCATAATTTTTTCCAGGAATTTCCAGGTCAAACTGATTGGCCTGAAATTTTCCTTCCTTCCTTCCTTTCTTGAATATAGGCCCTCTTCCAGTCTTCTGGAACTTTTCCCAAGCACCACAACTCCTCAAATAGCTTTGTCATTGGTAGTGCAATGACATCAGCCAGTTCTTTCAACACTCTTGGATGTAGTTCACCTGGTCCTGCTGACTTGTATATATCCAGCCTCACCAGATGTTCCCTCATGAGATCTTCACCAACTATGGGGCCAATCAACCCCACCTTGATCTTCTTGTATCCTGTCAGGCAGGCTAACACCCTTAGACTGATGGAATAGTGACACAAACTATTCATTCAGAGTTCGGTTTTCTCTTGGGTGCTGGTTATCAGCTGACCCACTTCATTCAGCAGGAGTACTACATTTCCCTTATTTTTTCTCTAACTTCCTACGTATCTAAAGGAGGACTTTTTATTGTTCTTGGTTTCTGTTGCCAGTTTGAATTTGGTTTCTACCTTTGCTTTTCTGATCTGCTCCCTACAGGTGCAGGCTATTGCTGTGTACTGCTCCTTGGTCGTAATTCCTGACTTCCATCCCTTGTAAGCTTCTCTTCTCAATTTCAGGATGCCCATGACTTTCCTATTGAGCCAGAGGGGTCTTCCACCCCTTTTACTATCTTTCTTATGAACAGAAATGGACTTCCTTTGTGCTCCAAGGATCACATCCTTGAAGAACAACCACTCATCTTGGACTTCCTTCCCCATTGGGCCATGGTCCCGCAGAGCCTCGCCAACCAATCTCCTAAGCCTGTATAAGTCAGCTTTCCTTAAATCAAAGATTTCTACCCTGCTGACTGATTTCCCTATCTTGCAATGGATGGAAAAAGTGATCATCTCATGGTCACTGTCACCTAGCTTCCCTTTGATCCTCAGGTTTCTCACTAGATTTCCCCCTTTGGCCAGAACCAAATCCAAGAGTACCTTACCCCTGTTTGGCCCATAGAATTCTTGAGTCAGAGAGAGCTCTTTAATGCAAGTGACAAAGCTTTGCGACCGATCAGATCTTGCTGAGTGCTTTTCCCATGAGATGTCTGAATACTTGAAGTCACCTATGATAACCATGCTCTGAGAGCATCCAGCCTCTGCCATTTTTCTAGCAAATTCCTGATTGAGCTCTTACTCTTGGTTCAGAGGTCTGCAAAAAACTCCTATGGTCTCCTTTACCATGCTCTCCTATATTTTAACCTAGAGGGTCTCAAGTTGCTCATAGCATTTCTCTCAAAGCTATCTAGCAACAAAGATCAAGTCTATTGTACCTCTGAATGGTCTGAAACCACATTGGGACTCAGGTAGAATCTCTTCAGACTCAGGTAGAGTCTATTGAGGAGAATGTGAGTAAGGATCATAGAATCATAGAAGTAGGGTCAGAAGGGACCTTGTAGATCTTCAAGTCCGACCCCTTGCCTGGGTGGGAGAAAAGACTGGACTCAAATGAGTCCAGCCAGGTAGTCAACAAGCCTCTTCTTAAAGACCCCCAGGGTAGGAACCAGCACCACTTCCCTAGGAAGTTGGTTCCAGCTCCTAGCCACCCTGACTGTGAAGTAGTTCTTGCGGATGTTTAATCTAAATCTTCTCTCTAATAATTTGTGTCCATTGTTCCTTGTCATGCCGGGGGGGTTGGTTTAGGTCCTGCAGTCTTTCAATGTAGGGTCTGCCCTGTAGTCCCTGGATCATGTGGGTGGCCCTCCGTTGAACCCTTTCAATGTTGTCCACATCCCTCCTGAAATGGGGCGCACAGTACTCCAGCTGTGGCCTGACCACCATCACACAGAGGGGGAGGATCACCTCCCAGGCTCTACTTGAGATGCACCTGTGGATGCACAACAAGGTGCAGTTAGCCCTGCCAACCGTGACCTCACATTGTCAGCCCATGTTCATCTTGGAGTCAGTGTAATGACTCCAAGATCCCTTTCTGCCTCCATGCTCTCAAGAAGGCAGTTTCCCATTCTATAAGTGTGCTGCTGGTTTCTACTGCCTAAGTGCAGCACCCTGCACTTGTCAGTATTGAAACACATACTGTTTGTTAGCCCACTCCTGTAACCTATCCAGGTCTTGTTGCAATCTTTCCCTCCCTACTAGTGTGCTCACCTCACCCCAAATTTTGGTATCATCAGCAAATTTAAACAGGTTGCTTTTCACCCCATCGTCCAAAT
>NW_017728918.1:60471160-60493389 GCF_001723895.1 Crocodylus porosus | reverse complement strand
TTTCTGTTAGCCCTATGACATCTGGGTTTGAACTAGCTATTCTGAGGGCGAGTTCCTCCTGTTTATTCCCCATACTGCGAGCACTGGTTTATAGGCATTTAAGGCCTTGCAAAACTGTGTGTGCCACCCCCCGTTTAGGGAGACTGTCTGGACCCCCTTTTCTTACCTTAGCACTCCTTGCCTTTGTCACCCAGATATGAACAGTAAAATGCCATGGTAATTGCTGCAATACAATCTACCACCTTTTTTGAATGTGGTTATGATTCTGGCCTCTCTCAAGTCAAGGAAAAACTGTTCACGTTTCCACATTTTCCAAATAATGGCATGCAGTTGATGACATAGAATTTTTCCACCATGCTTATAAATTTCAGCTGGTATTCCATTAGAACCACGTGCTTTGTTGTTTTTCATCAGCTCAGTGGCTTTCAAGGCCTCTTGATACATTGGTGGGTCTGCAAGGTAGTCCTTAACCGGGTATTGTGGTAACTAGTGAAGAACATACAAGTAAGACTTATTCACTTTTATCCCACATCATCCTCCTATGCTCCAACACCCTAATAGCTGTCATGTAAATTTCACAAGGTCTTTTTGTGTTATGAGAGAAAAAATGTATTCAGGAGCATCAGAAGTTCTGATACCAAATATTTTCTCTCTGTAATAAAGTCTCAGTAAATGTAACAAAACCAACTACTGTAGCAACAATTCTAATTACTTTCCTGTAACACTGAAAGAAATGATAGCATTTTAATGGAAATTTAATCTATGCAATTTAACAGAGATGTGTATTCCTATTAGTTCTTACACTGCTTTGTGTATTAAATGAGACAGTAGGTTCATCCCCCCTCCCCGAAGCAAATATCACAGTAATAAGATTTTTAACAAACTGTAACAGAGGACCTGAACCCTGTTACTCAGCTGAAAGGGGGAGTTAGGGGAGGGTTAGAGAAAGACAGAGATCAGAACAGTCAGTCTGGGTTAGAAGAGCCCACATCAGGAAGCTAAGGTCTTACCACTTTATGAAAATGGAGCAACAAGAATAAAGGCTGCTTGTTAAAGAGAAATTAAAAGCCCCTGTGTGGGCTGAGGACAAGACAGTCAATTGGATGGCAAAAGAAGCTGTCAGACACATAAGCCCTGCACAGAAACTGGAGGAGGTAGACAGACTGTAATGGTGGCAAGGGAAGGTGCTCTTTGAAGAAACTTCTTGTGTTATAGGCACCAGAGTATGCAAGTGGCCAGATGCTGAGAGCTCATGAGTGTCACATACCAGGGCAGCTCACTCTCTCCTGGGACGTGTTTTCTCAGCGTGAGAAGACTTCTGTTAAAGTAGTATCTCATTTTCTTTCGGTGTATTGTTTACCCAGAGAGGGAAGGAGTTTTCATTAAAGCAGCAACTAACCTTTATGTTGAAGTTAACCAGTAGACTGGTACTGGCTATAAAAGGTGAATAAGGAGGTCATGGTGGGGGTGCCAGTATGGCAAACTAAGGCTTAGAATACTGCCATGGCAGGACATGAGCCAGAGATGGCTTGGGGTCATAGCCCAAGAGGGGCAAAACCAGGGCCAGGGGCCCAAACCCTGATGGGGCTGGAGCTTATAAGCTAGGACGTCGTGCTATGGGCCTAGGCTAAGGGAGCCCAACTAAAGGAAGGGGACAGAAGCCAGGAAGGCCAAAACCCCAACAAGGGCTTGGAGGCCTGAGTAGGCTGGACTGCATACTGAGGCAAGGTGCTTCCTGAAAGTGATAACTGATAACAACTATACAGCACGGCCATGGTTATGGGGGAAGCTAGAGATCACAATTGTTGCTGCTAATGCTCAACTGGGTTTGTCTTAAAAGAGAAGCCCACCCCATAGAGTTTGAGGCAGAGAAGCCCACAGGATCACAGCCCAAGAAAAGACAGCTATGAAAAGCCTACCCAGTCTCTGGTGGCAGCCTCCCTAATTAGAAACCATAAAGATCAAGTCATGGCAGGAAAGAGATAGGAGGCAATAAGAGGATACCAGGGAATGTGGTCTAACTATGAGGGGTTTCAGACACCAAGTAGTTTGCCTGAGCCAGATATACAAACCTTTTAACTTTCTGTGCTTTTCACCATGTTCACAATACCAAGTGGCTTCACTTTTTAAAGGGGTCCCCACACACACTAAATATCAGATGGTATTCCAATCCTAACTTTCTACCCTCCCTTGAAAATGCCTAATGCACTTAATTCCTTGCCCTGCAGTTTTTGACAATTTTCTAGGATGCAATTGGTAGAAAAGTCTTTGATAATTTATCCTTGTATTTAAATGATAAGACCTCTTATCTACTGGTATATGCATATACTGGTATATCTTTGTGATATACAGGAAACCCTCACTATTTGAGAACTCCAGATTCACGGATTCAAATATTCACAAGGGAGGACAGAGCCAGGAGGCAGGCAGAGAGCAAGTGACCAGGATATGGAGGGAGGCAGCAGTGGCAACGGCATCTTCTCTCCTGGCAGCAGCCGCGGCGTCGCTCAGGGGGAAGGGGTTGGTCCCCAGGCAATGCAGGAGAGCCCCAGGGATGGGGAGGGTGGCAGTGACGGCAGCATATTCTCCATATGCTTGGAGCTGCCACGGCGGTGCTCGGAAGGAAGGCATCAGTCCTCAGGCACTGTGAGGGAGCCCTGCTAACAATGCGGGGGAGCAGGGGGGCAGCTGTGGTGTCTGACAGGAAGCCCCATCAGTATTAGTGGACTTCGCCATTCTCAGGGATCCCCAGAACATATCCCCTGCGAATGGTGAGGGTCTTCTGTGTGTATATATATATACACACAGTGAAACCTGTCTAAGATGGAACATTTAAAAGTTCGCTAAAAATAAAACAAAAAGAAATTTTGGCAGGTTTCCAGCTTTTACAGGTTCCTTTTAGAGAGTTTTCAAGGGGATTCAGAATCTCTGCTCCTTCTGTAAGATGGAAAACCTGTCTAAGCCAGAACCTTTTCCCGGTCTAATGTGATTCCATCTTAGACATGTTTCACTGTGTATATGCATAAGAAAAACATGTTTTATATGTGCATGTAAGGCCTTCATCATGTAAGCACTTATACAAGTGCTAAATTTTAAATCCACATAAGCGGATTCAGTAACTTCAGTGGAGCTACTCATGCGCATCAAGTTAATTTTACATCTTTGAGAGACAGGCAACTAAGTCATGATATAATAGGGCATTTTAACATAGGTAGACTTGTGACACGCTTTTAAAAGTTCCCTTGGATTTTAATGCTCTACCTGTAGCATATCCATGGAAATCTGAATAAAGCTAATTTGCATGCAGAAATACAATACACTTTCACCGAAAAAGCAGAAAGCCAATCTGCTAAGAGGTTTACCAGAGAACTGTCAGAAATGCAAATATAAGATAGTTATCTGATATGTCCCAATCTGTGTTATTTTCAAAAAGAGAAGCTAACCTCTGCTGCAACAAAAGTCCTATCTTAAACCCCTCCTCCCTACAAGTTCTGAGTGGAAATATCTTACTTCACATCTCAGTCCAGTAAAAGACATCATCAAAAAAAAAACTTTTCTTCTTGCCAATTCCATATGGCATTTTTCAGTTACCCTTACAAAACACCTTTACAGATTACTCTTCATCATTCTATAATTCTCTATAGAAATTAAATAATTTAATAAATACAATAGAATTAACCTTATAGCATAATATACCATAATTTATTTTTTGTAATATGAAGTGATTTTCTCCAATAAAACAAAATATAAGTTGAACACTTATTTATTCCTTATTGTGAGTTAAGACCCAGGCTTGGAATTGTGATGATCTCTTACAGAGAATCCTTCTGCCTCTCATGGTAGGTTTTGTAGCACTGAGTAAAGACCCTGACAGCTTTGTTGTATAATAAATGACTGTACCATTGTCATGGTGGTTGCTGATAGTTTGCTATACAGAAAGCTCTGCCATCTCACTCAGTTATTCAGCTAGATCAGTTATGTACCATAAGCATTCATCTTCATATTAAATTCCCTTTTTGTCCAGCCTGTCCTCACGAGACATAAAATACACATAGGTTCATTACAGCTTCTACAAATTAAATAGCAAGATTTTATTATTCGCTTTTTCTGTAGAATTTGCTTGGCTAAGCAGTGAGTCTAAGGAACAACAGGAAATCAATGTCAAAAATGCTGTTGGGGGAATTCTAATGCATTTAAAGCATTTTACCATATTATTAAATCCCTGTTCCATTTGTTAGTAAAAATCTTTGTGTCACTGATGTGATAAGATTTTTTGTTACTGCATTAAGAAAAATGAACGCTGATATGAGGCTATTACAGATGATGAAAATTTGATCACACTGTCATATTGTAGCAGAACAGAAGATTGTTTCTACATAAAAAAAAATTAAATTAGAAAAGAACATTGAGTCCCTATACATTTCAGTTCACTTTCATTCCTGGTATTCATACTGACAATGGTTCACTCTACAGACTCATAAGATATTGAGATTGGACCTTCAGGGTCATCTAGCCAATCCTTTTGCCTAGCTGGAGTAGAGTGCTAAGTGACTTCTACAAAATATTTTTTCCCTGCTTGTTTAACAAAATCTATAACACACTGTTCTGTTGCCTATGGTACAATATGGTTATCAAGGATTCAATATTGTCTAGTCTCATATATTTCCCTTTCAGTTGTTATGCCTCTGTGGCCTCATCTATCCATCTCTCTTCCCCTTTTGTATCAGTTAATTTTTCATGCTTACCCACCACACACCATAGGGGGAAGTTAATAGGAGTCTGGCTACAATTTCACCAATTTTCTCTGGATTGTAAAGGAAAATTATCTATACAGTAAAATGCTGAGCTGGTTTCTAACTTGTGTGAAAAACAACTTTCTGTTCCAGAAGGTTTGAGTGACTGGCTCATAAGAAGCCTATCAGCATTCTAAGGACCACGCTCTTGAGGAATCAGTAAGATTAGAATAACATGGGTTTTAAAATTCCTCATTGTTGTTCCTGTAATACCTTCAAAATCTTGGATCTCACATGTTCTTAGAGTATGTCTGCACTGCAGTCATTTCTGTAACTGTAGCTCACATAGGCATTCCCAAGACAGCTTTAAGCTAGCTGCCCCAGGTGCAAGGATTACAGCAGAGGTTAAACATGCAAACATTTACTCAGCTTTTCCTGTGCAGGCTGAGTTCCATGCTGCTGCAGTTACACTGCTAGCAGTACCCAAGCTAACTTGTTTAAAAACGGCGTGTCATATCTACACTAGCTGAAGCCACATCAAACTTACCAATATAGCCATTCCTATACAAAGGCCAATCACTGTCTCAACCTGTGGATTTCTAGGCATACTCTTGCATGCAGACCTTCCATCATCTCTTGAGACATGAGACTTTTCAGCCTAACTGCCTAGGCCCTAAAACTAATGTTAGCTCTTTCAAACCTTCCCAGAAGAAGCTAAATATTCTCAAGCATTCTACCAAAGCTGTGAACTCTCTGAATTGCCTTTTCACCCCAAAGAGACCATGCAACAATTAAAGCTATGGACACAGACTTTCTAAAGGAATTTCTAAAATATTAACACTTTACCAGGAGACAAAACACAAGATATATAGTCTTATGGAAAAAATAATAAATACTGCTTGCAAGCGCCACTCTCTAGTGTTCCTACCGTCTTTGGTGTGCCAGATCTCTCCTCCAGCTGAGTCTTGTATTATGATTCTGGCTGGTGAGAAAAAAACCTATGCTAAGAGGAAACTTGTACTTTCGTAAAGTTCTAGCCCCTTCAAGCAAATGATGCCTCTCAATGGTTTCAAGTGTCTTCCCAGGTAACTCATTGCTTGGTTAAATCCCACCTTAAGTCCAGGTTGGAAAATGCATTCCCTGGAGCTCAAGCCAGTTTAGTGTTCTATGTTATTTCCATTTGAATGGAAGATCATCCAGGTTGATGACTTTCGATCATCATCCCTTTTTAATCCTTTGCTAGTGAGCACACAGAATCCTTGCTAATACCAAAGTCCAACTGCTTTCTTAGTGTCCTTCCTGCCATGTGGCATATGGCAACTACAAGGAATTATCTCTAATCAGGTATATGGAAACTATAGGGAATTATTACTACTCCTCTGTCAGCTGCTTCTCTTTTTTCAGATTCTTCTAAAACCTTCTATTCTAAACTCCTTAATTTCTCTGTCTTCCATCAACTTCCATATCTCTTTTGGCATTCCTTTTCTTATTCTCCCAAACTATCTTCATCACCTATTCTTAGAACATGACCAATCCACTTCCATTTCATTTCATGGATGATGCTAATGATGATGATGATGATGATAAGTATAATGTTTTTCTTTGCTTGGTAATATCAGTTTTGGCCAGAAAACTGAAAGATATTTTATGGTATCCATATGGAAAAGATTCAACTTTCTTCCTAGGAGTTTTCATCATCTTGTAGATTTCACTGCCATATAGCAATACTGATTTTAAATTTTTGCTGAATAGCTTAATTCCAAAGCTATATTTTTTTGACCTCCAAATGTTGCTCAGTTACATAACTGCTGCACTTACCTTTTGTATATAGTTCTGGATATCTTCATCCTCTCCTCCTGTTTTGCTGTTTCTGGATCCTGATTATAGAAAATTCATCCACTTCCCCTAGTGGGTGTTGTTTACAAGTGATTGGTTCTGCTGATTCTATGTTGATTCTCATGGTTTGCATTTTCTTGATGTTGTTACTAGTCTGTGGATGTTTAAAGGTACAAGGAAAGGCACAGTGCAATTTACTATCAAAAAGTTGTTCACTAAACAAAGGAGAATTTCCAAACTAATGTTGAGATATACTAATCTGGGGAAACATATATTTTGTTCTTTGACATAATTATCATGAACAGATAAAGTGCACATGTGGAATTTTAAAGAATTTATAGCTAACCCCTGACATTTAACATGTACCTGGCACTCTGGGATGGTAGGAACACCAACCTAAGGTGCATTTAGTCCTGTAGTAGCAACGTAAGTGCAGGACCACTCCCATGCAATAGTATTCCACCTACAGTATTTTTTTTTCTTGTCCTTTGAACAAGTACTGTCCATATTAGGCAGCAGATAATCCTGCATACTTCATGGCAAGATTTCTCTAGGTTGGCTTACAGAAAGCTCCCTTGGTCTTAAAATGAGTGAGGGATAAAGGCAGTGAAACCAACAACTCTGGCCAGATTGGATTCATCTGTTTGCTCTGCATAATCTGATCTTCCTTAGGATCCTGAGATCCAAGGGAATGATAGGGAAGAGGTGCTAATCCTGTGCAATAGAAACATAACAAAGGAGGACATTTTATGTCTTCATAATCTACTTATTGGCCTTGTACAATAAAGGTGGTTAATGGCATCCTCTTTGGACAAAGAAATCTATTGCTGAGTGGTCTCACTTGTGAAATAGTGCCCTGCCCACTGCCAGTTCCAAGAACCACACATGCTACTCCTGAGACCTTCTGCTGAGCAAGTACATTTTCTGGTCCTGACTATACTCAACCAGAAAAAGATTAAAAAATGAGTGAAACTCTAAAGATATTATGAGACTGACTCATAAGTAATGGGACTAAAAAAAAAAAATCAAAACATGTTTTTAATCTGTCTTTTGCCTCTTTAACAGTCCTTGTGCCCTAGCCAGCCCCTCCATAGCACGCTGAGCCAGGGGGAGCAGCCCTGGGCTGGCAGGTTGCCCCAAGGGCCCCTTGCCAGATGGGGCTGCTCCGACCTGGCTCAACGTGCTGTGGTCCTGATCATATGGGCAAATGGCACATCTGGAACAATAAACTATGGAACAATCAGCTACAGAGTTTATTGGTTTGCATTAATATGCATGTGTAGATACACCCTCAGAGTACTGCATTGTCTGCTGTGCTGAGGTATAACTAGCATTTTGGCACCCTGGGCAGGAGATTGGGGGTGAGGGGTACCTACTGACAGAGAGTGGGGTGCACCCCCTCTCAATTGGTCCCTGGGGCTGGTCCCTCACTGGCCCATGCATAGTTACACTACTTCTGCTATACTACTGGATTGGAAGGTCACATGGCACAGGGCAAGTATAGCATATTTCACCAAGGCACTGCCACGCATTGAATGATGGTGACTTGCATTTTCTTGGACAGAAATATTAAACTGTGGCAAAACCCCCATTTTTTAAATTTTTCTTTGGGAGCCTGAAACATTTGGTAACTTTCAACCTAAATCATGTAGTACAAGTCCTAGGACTCCTGGGAGTAATTGGACTGTTCTTTATCTTGAAATACTCTCTCCTAGAAGAAAGACTCAACTCTGAGTGAAGTCCAATGAGACTTCTTCAAGGGAGGAAGCCATTTGCACAGGTGCCCTTACTGCATAACTGGGGCCTCTGAGAGGAAGGGCACAAAGAAGTAGCCATCTATCCTCCCTCAAAGCAGAGAAGCAGCAGCAGCCTGGGATCCCTTTAAAATGCAATGAGAAGTTATTATTGACTACATTTACTGGCATTGTGCTTGGTGGCCAACAGAGAACAAGACTCCACTGTGCTAGGTACTGCACAGACACAGTGATAAACAATTCCTACCTTGATAGCTTGCTATCTAAATAGACAGGAAGATAAAAAGCTAGGGTAAACGATATAATGAATAAACAGAGCTAGCAAAATGATATGCTAGAAATTTCATGTCAGTCCAAACGCTTTTGTTTATTTGTCCTTTGGGTAGGATTTAATTAGTAGGGGATTATGAAATGGAAAGACAAAGGCAGAGGGGACACTGGAAGGATAAGTGGAAGGGGCAGGGCAGTATGGAAAGCATGGAAGAATAAAGGATAGGTTGAATGAAACTGAGGTGGTGACACCGTAAAGAAGGAGCTGTGAGACGGTTGCAGCAAGCAGTCTAACAGCACAGAGTAAAATAGGAGTCCAAACAACAGTCCAACCCCAGTGGTGGGGTTTGTGAATGTAGAAAGCCATTATCCAGTGTGGCCACTAGGGGGCATAAAAAATGAAACAGTTGTCTCTGGCCAT
Source organism: Crocodylus porosus (assembly GCF_001723895.1). Classification (NCBI taxonomy): domain Eukaryota; kingdom Metazoa; phylum Chordata; order Crocodylia; family Crocodylidae; genus Crocodylus; species Crocodylus porosus. The sequence goes on along the minus strand of NW_017728918.1, from coordinate 60,484,375 downwards.
GTGTAGATGAAATAAGGGGCATATGTACATGACACTTTAAAGCAGATTAAATGTGGATTTAATGATGTTGGTGTTTGCAGCACTGGCGGTGTATTGCACAGTAATTCCAGCCACTGTAGAAAATTTGGTGGTGTAATGCACCTTAAATGACATGGAGCGAAGCACCAAACTCCATACAGCTCAGGGGCTCTGCAGGAAGCCCGTGCAGGCAGCCTGGCAGCAGCCCAGGAAACCAGCTCCACCCTAGAAAAAAAACAAAAACGCAGCAAGCCTGATCTTTTTTTTTTTCCCCTTGGAGCCTGCCTGGCTGCCTAAGCTGCGTGGGGGCCTGTTGCTTCCCTCTGTGGCTGCGGTGCCCCCTGGGACCACCTGAGCCAGGTGCCCACGGGCAGGTGCTACACGGGGGGGGCCGCCATTGCCGCGGAGGGAAGCACCAGTCCTCTTCCCCCCCACAACCCTCCACAGCCCAGGACCGCTCCACCCACCGGCAGCTCACCTTTCCCTCCCCACCACCAGAGAGGCAGGTAAGTTCAAGTGTGTGCATGACACAGGCATTTAAAGGGCCCTAAATTGAAGCAGTGTTTTTAAAAATCCACCGCTTCCATTTAGGGCCCCCCATTCATCTACACACCCTCTCTGTGAGCATAAAAATAAGAATAGCCCTGCACTGACCCTGCCTATGGTTTTTGCATATTCTCTGTAATTTCCCCAGTGGTGTTATTGTTATGCTGCACTCCTTACCTTAGCTGCTTTAATACCAGCTTCAGTCTCTGACAAGTTCTTCTTTCCTCAGAGCCACGTGGCTCCAGGACAGCAAGCGGAGTCTTTGCAACCCCCCAGAGCGTCTTCCCTGCATTACCAACTGGCTACCCCATGACCAACCTCACCCTTTCCCTACCCTAGTCAGTTCAGAGCAGAGGTTGAAAGAGTCCCGTAAAAGCAGTTTCCTTCCCTGCATTCATTGGAGCAGTTTCTCCTGCAACCTGAAAACAGGGGGGACAGTTTCTGGACACATGCTTGGGGAAAGGGGACACTGGCATGGCACAAAGGGAAGCTAAGGAAAGCTATGGGGGAGCACTTGAGGAAGAGGAGTCAGACCAGAAAAGGACAACAGTGTAGACATTAAACAAACCCACCAACTAGGAATACCAACCAGTGAGGGCCAGGATGTTTTCTATCGAGAGACTCTTTGCATGTTTACTTGTACATCTCTTTTGAAGACTGCCTGGGGCCATGTGGACAGTATTGTCATCGGCTCTCAAGATGCCCATGGAAAGGAGGAGGAGTTGCAAATAAAGGATAGTACTGTTCATAAAAGACACTGCCCCTTCCTGTATCTTTGGGGTGGAGAGCATACCTCAGGCTGAGTGTAGAGAGCAGCTGAGAAAATTGTGGGAGGAAGCAGAGTGGAGTTGAGCAGTAGGATGATTGGTTGGAGGTTGGGCTGAGGAGAAGCCTGGACAGGCAGGAACTGCTTCTTACTGCTTTTCGTTCAGTGCTTAGCATGGTGGCATCTAGGAATTACCTATAATAAAAATACAAATAATTACATACTATGTACATTTCCAAAGATGTAAAATGGCTTTTACCATACCATATGGGAAACTGTTCCAGAGTGCACATTTTCCTTTTACTCAGTCTAAGTTTTCATTTTTTTAAGTCCTGTTTTGCCTAATAACATTCTTATAGTATTCCTAGTAATCCTTCTCCTTCCTTAATGTTAACTCCTTCAGCTAGTTGTGTCTGATTTGTTGGCTCTGTCAGTGACTCAGAGGAAAATATTTGTTCAGAGATCTATATTTCTGGATGTAACAAAACAAGCAATGAAATATATTATGAAAACATGAACTGTTATGGAGTGTGTTTCATAATAATTTCTTTAAGCTGACTTTTTACTTTAAAACAAGGAGTATAAATAAAGGCTTAAGATTCTATCAGTATATTTTTTTTACACAAAAATATTAGCAGCTGATCAGACCTGATTATGCTCCTAATGGAGAATGAGGAAAGAACTCATAAATATGGTGGACTGAGACTGCATGCAACTGGATGCCTTTTTATTAAGAGCAAATGTTGCTCAACTGTTCTGAGTGTAATGTATTCATATCGTGACCCTGGTGTAAAGTCCACAGAAGCTGAAAATATTTCAGGAAGTATCTGGGAAATCTACTAAAAGGAATAATAATAAAAGACATTTTAATAATCTTAGCATCTCTCTAGGAGACTACCGGTCTTAACCCTGTGAAAATAATGTATGACAGCTTCCTAATTTGGTTAATATGAGACATGAAAGGCTTTAAATAAGAAAATGACTTCAAGATTACAGCTTTTGGAAACAGAAAAAATACACTTGTCAAAGAAAAGAGCCAAAAGATTTTCCTGGGAATGGACCCTGAATAAGAATGCATCCTATCAACATTTCCCCTTATTCTTAATGACATCCAACTCTCAATATCAGTAAAGGCAATTGAACAATACAACCAAGAGCTATAACAGGGTATTGAATAGAATCACAAAAATAGTGTAATATCATTAGATTGCATTAGCATCAAAATTATATTCAAAAGAAGGTAGAGATGCAGAATCAGACTTACACTAAGACAGATCCCTGGAATACCTGGAGGAAATGCAAAATAAATAAATAAGCATAATTTTAAAAGTGAGCAGGACATATACAGACAACCAGGGTTGTCCCGGTGGGGAGCGGGGGGAAGAGGGGTGAATTGGGGAGCCCGCCCTGGGCTGATGTTTTGGGGGGCCCCGCAGAGCCAGGCAGAGAGGCCATGGCAATTCTACACTGCTGTTGGCTTCACATCCAGCTCCTCAGCAACCCCACCACTGCCGCTGACTTCCTTACATCCAGGGGCCCCACACAAGCTGATTTGCCCCAGCCCCCACACCCTGCTCGGGTCGCCTCTACAGACAACAAAAATTACTTGAATTATGGTAATATAAGATATATAAACTGAGAAAGAAGTTTAATAGTGGCAACAAAATGTCAAGATTAACAGGGAGACAAGGGATTTTAGTGCTATTTTTTTATTGGATCAGCTGTATAGTTGTATAGCAAGAGAAGTTTGACAAGTTTTAGGAACAAAGCACCTTTCTTCAGGTCTGGATCAGCTAGACCTGAAGAGGGATGGCTTTGTGCCAAAATAAAAATATCACAAAAACACCCTTACCTCTCATACACTTCCTGGACCATCATGACTATAACAGCATTCCACATCAACCCTACAAGATCAAAGGTGTTAACTTCCTTGAGATATCTAACTCTTTCAGTAAAAAAAAGCAGTTCTGGTTTGCAGATAATCACAGATCATTACAAGGGATCCTGGTTTCCTCTGATTAAAAAAAAGTCCCTAATTTTCAGATTTAAAAAAGTAACCCAAAATTCACATTTTTCTGTGATTAAAATGAAACACCACTAAGATATCTACATCTATATCTATATAGCTATAGCTATATAGATATAGATATAAAATGAAACACCACTAAGAGACAGAGCGAGTGGTGTTTCATTTTAATCACTTTTCAATCTGAAAAGTGAGGATTTTTTTTTTTGATCAGAGAAAACCAGGATCCCTGGTCATTACCTATACACAGGCATGTCTGATGCTATACTCTGAACAGAAGAAAGATCAAAATCTGTCAAAACCACAAAACAAAGTCAATTAGATAAGCAGACAGTACTCACGAACTGACATGAAAACTGCTTTAGAAATGTCTTTGACAGTAAAGGTATTTAGCAGAATTTGTCTCTGACTCCAAATATGATAAGTACTATACTAAAAGTAACTGAAGTAGAAACTATTATATGTCATGACATACCAATACTTAAATTGTCTAAATGATTCCCCAAGCACTGCAAGTCACCATATGCAACCTCCATATGACCTCCACTAACTTCCTTGTGGTTTGGCAAGGAACTTCATAGTGAAGTGGATTCTATCATATTTGGACCAAGTATGATAGAATTACCACCATTTATATAGAAGGGAGTCTCCACACTTTCCCACAAGCCCCTAGGGAGCAGGGCATCAGATTGGGCTGATAATGATATCTTGAATATCATCACCATTGCCAATCCTTTTCTGTCAAAGATGACTGTCTTTTATAATTTCCTTATCTGTGGCTCCAAAGACAGCTGACAAGGCCATTCCAGGATCTATAGGTTCTGTTGCAACATGGGCATGTGTTTGATATGGGGTGAGTGGCTCTGGATTCTTTGTTTGGTCCGCAACACACTGCCTCATTCATTTTTTGTTGTCATTGTGACATTTCAAAGCATTGAAATCCTTGCAGCAACAGACTCTTCCTCTTTGTGGGTGGTCCTGGGCAATAGTCACCCATGAGTTGATATCTGTGTTGTATTTTGTCATGTTAGCCTTGAGGATATCCTTAAGCTGCTTTCCCTGTTCTCCTCTTTAGCATATGCCTTGATTGACTTTGGAGAATAAAACAATTCAGGAATCTGGAGTCAAAAATCCAGATGAAGTAGCAGGCCCAGCAAACTTGGTGTTGGATGATCATTGCCTTGTGGTCTTCGCTTGAGAGAGGACACGAATGTTGTCCTCTTGCCACTGGATTTGATGGATCTTCCGCAGGCAGCACTGATAGCACATCTCCAGTGACTAGACATATCCCATATACCTTGTCCATGTCTCAGTTGTGTACAGTAAGGTAGGAATCACAAGTCTTGATAAACCATGAGTCTGATTTCATATCTGATGTTCCAATATTCAAACACCTATTTCCTCATGTGTTGGAGGGTCGCACATGCACTTTTGAGGTGATGTTGATTTTTTGTCAATGTCAGCCTTCTGCAAGAGATGTCTTCTAAGGTAAGCAAAATATTCAACATTCTCCAGTCTCACCATAGATCTGAATTTCTAGATCTCAAAATTGCTCATTAAGAGCTTGTTTGATGGAGAATCTTAGTCTTCTGAATGTTATGCATCAGTCCTATTTTCTTGTATGCCTCAGTAAAGACATCAATGATTGCCTGAAGATCTGCTTCCAAGTGAACACATACTACAGCATCATCAGTGTCCTAGAACTCAATGATTAAAGTTGGAATAATCTTGGTTTTAGCTTGGAGTCAGCTGAGATGGAACAGTTTACCCTCCACTCTGTAGTTTAGCTCCATTTTGACTGGAAGCTTGATGGTGGTCAGATGTAGCATCACAGTAAGGAATATTGAGAAAAGTGTTGAAGCACTGACACAGCCTGTTTAACTATTTTAAACCTCAAAGGGATCTGTGATAAATGCATTTGCAGTGAGAACCACTGCTCACATACCACCATGAAGCACGTGAAGTATGCTGACTAATTTCAGTGGGCACCTGTTCATCAGTACATTACCTGTACATCACCTCCACAGCACTTCTCAGTTAACAGTCAAAGTCTTTCATAGAATTAAAGAAGGCCATATAAAGAAGTTTATGTTGTTCCTGGCATTTTTCCTGTAGCTGGCAAGTTGTGAAGTTCATGTCAATTGTGCCTTTTGATGCCCTAAACCTGAGATTCCAGAAGGAGCTCTTCAGCAATTGGAAGGAGATTGTTCAGGTGGGTTCTCACAATCATCTTTCCTGTGGTGGACAGCAAGGTGATCCCTCTGTAATTTCCACAGTTGCAGCCATCTCCTTTCTTGAAGATTGTCATGATCATGGCATCCCTGAGGTCATCTAGTGTTCCCTTATTATTCCAGATCCTTAAGTTAAGGGCATAGAGATGGGATGTAAGCATCTTTCTCCCTGCTTGAAGATTTAGCAGAGAGTCCATCTGCTCCAGATGCCTTATTGTTCTTTATCTACTTGATGGCTTTCTTCGCTTCATCAGGAGTTGGAGAGATTCTGAGATAGTCTCTGACTGGGTGTTGTGGGATGGAATTGAGAACACTCTCATCAACAATAGAAGATTGAGAAGATTTGCTTCAAAATGCTCCTTCCAATGGGCATTGATGGCTCCCACCTCCTTCATCAAGTCTCCTCCATCCTTAGGTCTCAAGGGAATTGGTTCCTGAGTGCTCAGACCATAGATGGCTTTGGTGTCATTGAAAAAACCTCACATATCTTGGATCTCAGCCTTGCCTTCCCACCACCTGTTCTTCATAGCTCATATTCTCCTTTGGACTGTGGCCCTGGCTTCTTGGTGATTCAATTTCTTTGGCTTGGAGTTGGTGTCATTCTGTCAAACACAAAAGGCCTTAAACTTGTAGTCAATCAGCTCTTGGATCACCCAGTCTGTAAGCACCTGTACTTTGTTGAGACCCGCCACTTACACTCTGAGGAACAGCCAACTGCATGGGGGTGCACTCCTCACCCCCAGCGCAGTGCTGGCCATTTCTAACACAGGGGCTCCATGCCATGTGCTGCAGCTCTGCACTTGCACTGGGGAAGCCCAGCACTGAACTCCATGGGGAACCAGGAATTCCCACTCCTGGTGTACACCCTCTGCCTCACCTGCCATGTCTTGATGTAAATTTGAACAAAGGCAGGATCCTTGGTTTGATTCACCATGTACTCTTGGATCTGTGGTGTTCCTCGGGGCTCCACCTCCCCTTTCACCCCATCCTTGCACCAACCCAATCTTACAGATCTCACTCAGGTCACATGTCAGTAAAATACAGAGTATTCTTGTCCTCAGAATTGTTTTATAGCATAACTCAATGCATAACCCATCTTAGCTCAGTCCTTGGGCTTTGACATGCTGTGCCCAACCAGGCTCAGCCCTATAGTTCCTTGCATATTGTTTAACTAAAGTCCAAAGGGACTCCCTTCTCTAAGAGTCTCTGGAGAGACCTTTCCCCTCTGGTGCAATTCACTCATCGTTCGTCTTCTTCACTCTTACAGCAGAGCAATGTGGACCTCTTGGCTTTCCTGTTACTGACTGTGGGACCTCTATTGCCACCTCACTGGATGAATTGCATAGTGAGACTCCTTTGAGTCTTTGGTTGGGAGAGTAAATCTCACTCTCCTCACTTTGCCCCTGGCAGGGCATACTCTGGTTGAAGCTGGCACCTCAGTAGCCATGCTCCCTCCTCTCCAACCCCCCATCTCTGGCTGGGACAGGGCACAACTTTATGACATGTTCAGCTGATAAAGCATGGCAGGTGTGGAACTGAGCATGGCAGGTGTGGAACTGAGCTGATAAAGCACAGCAAGTATGGAACTGGAGGTTCCCAGATCTGCACCACCTGCACTTCTCTCAGTAAGTAGCTGCTCCCAGGGGAGACTTGTTCCTTCTCCCCCACAACTCATGAGTGGTGGGGACACCCTCGGGAGCTGTGGGACTGCACTGAGGATCAGCAGGAAGTATCCCACTATGACACTGTCATTCTCATCAAATCAGTCTTGGTGTTTCCTGGTAAAGAACCCAAATGTCTCTTCACAGGCACAAATGACAGTGGACTTGAAGGCACCCCAAGCACTGCTCATATTTTCCCATTGTTGTTAATTGGAATTCAACAGTTTTTCATTGAGGCACCCGTGAAAAGTTTCATTTGATTGGGTCCTTGAGTCCTTCTGTGTTGACCTTCTGTCAGCATTGCTTCTGCTAAAACCATCATTTAGGAGCCAGTTTGAGTGACATAACCAAGCAAATGAGTCACTGATCAGCCCAGCAATCATCAGCTCCTAGCATAGCTCAAGTAATGCAGATGTCTTTGAGATCCTGGGCACAAACAAGGATGTAGTCAATCAAGTGCTAATGCTAAGATTGAGGGTGCTGCCATGATGTCTCATACCTATTTTTCTGGTGGAATAGTGTTGGTGATGGTAAGTCCATGTTCCATGCATTTGGTCGGGGGGAGGATGCTGTTAGTATTGACCTTTCCCTTCATTGCTGATGGTTCAGTGGTTTGGTTCCCTTCTGACTCTGGCATTGAAATTGCTGAGCAGAATAAGCCAGACTCCCTCTGGGATGTCAGAAAGGACTTGGTCAAGGCTGGCTGGCAAAGCCAACACCATGAAGTTAGTGTTCTCCTTCCTGTTTACCCTTTTAAAAGAAGGTATAGCCATTTCTTTGCTTTGCCACCAGTCTTGAATATATGACACCTAGGTAAAAGCCATTGACTAAGCCATTGTTTAAGCCCATGTTTATGACAAGTCAGGCCCAAAGGTAGCAAGGTGCATTTGTAAGGCCCATAAGATAAGCACAGGAAGACATTCTACTTTGCCATCCAATGATGGATTTATACCTCTTACTAAATGATGTTATCCATTCTCAATAATGTCATTTAGTGAGAGGTATACATCCATCATTGGAATGAACCTGGATGCAAGCCTTAATAGACAGAGAGAACAGAACAGCTCTTTGAGCTGCCCATCTCCCACTCAGTGCAGCAATGTCAATGTTTTGTCACCTAAGTTCTCATGCCATGATGATGGTATAACTGGACCGGTGCTGTGGAAGTGTAAGGGTCTGTGCCACCCAGAGCCTAGCAGAAAGGTTACATTTACATTGTATAAAATATCCATCAGTTTAAAAGTTTGGTTGTAGGTTGTCTGTAAATAAAAGTGTTCTTGAGTTAGCAATCCTTGCTCTGCAGTGGGTTTGATGTGAAGACAGGATCAGCTATAGTTTGGCACAAAAGTCCAGTACTGGTATACGGATTTGAGACTTGGACACGTTACTGAGACATGTTACTGAACAGTGATTCACAGAGACTAGAGACATTTCACATAGGTTTTCAACATCATTTGCTTGGTATAAAATAGTGTAACTCAGTACAGAATGCAGACTTTGTACATAATACAGTACAAATTGAACTGTTCATCAGATGTGGATGACTTGGACCTCTCTAACTTGTTCCACACTAAGCGCTAAAGCATACCATTGGCAACAGACCAAGCAGACATCTCACTAACCTGGTTGAGACTTCACAGTCACCCCTGCCTATCTTCGATTCATCAAGTTGCTAGCAGTGTGCCTCTTAGTCTCAGAGGGACTCACAATAATTCATATGCAGAAACAATTGCAGAATAAAGCAAGGAAACTCAAATGCTTTGAGTCAACTTAAAGAGGAGAAGGAATACAAGGGAGAAGGTGTGAGGCCATTGGGGTTATAGCCTGGCTCAAGAGAGTCCTGCTAATGATCAACTGGAGGCAAAGGTAGCATCTAACCTTAAAAAATCAGCACAAGAACAAAGACTCTACCTGCTGCTTTACTGTTAATAAAGCAATAGGTAGAACAGAGGGAAAGTCTGCAGCCATATAGATACTAACAAAGGAGATTATAAGAGAAGATTGATACAGAAAGAATCTTGTGCCTTGCTTTGCTCGGAAACACTTTAATTACTGGTAATTCTGCATAACTGATAACTGTAGTGTTTAAAATAACCTGCTACACATGCCATAAACCAGTATATCCATCTGCTAAAGCTAGAAAAATCCTTTCTAAGCTGCAAGAAAACAACATGTCAAGCCAGCAGCAGAAGAAGCATGTTCCAGCTCATTACAGCTCTACATGTTATAAGCTTAAGCAACTCTTGGAATAGCAGAAAGCTATGCATGAGTATGTAGGCAAGCAGAATTTCATCTGGATGTACAGATGTACAGTAGTCTTTATCTTGGCTGACAATTTGATATTTCCCTGTCAATCATAAATAACTATTTTAATCCCATGTGTATGTTTATACATAAAAGACTGTGTCAACACTGGCAAGCTGTGTCATAGCAAACAGGAGAGACTACAGCAAGACTGGATTAAGGTATGTTCAGAAAGTTACATACTGGGTTCTATGCCTGTTTTATCATCTGCCTGTCACATTACAGAGTACTTAAATTTACCTATATTTTTAACACCATAAATAGAAATGGAGCTGACTGGTCAAGAAGTTAATGCCAGTGATGCACATGTAACTTCACAGTGCAAATCTATCCTTCCGACTACTTTTTTGTCCTATAAATAAAAGTAGGAAGGATACTGTGGCAGGCCAGTAGGGGGCGCTCCTGCGTTAAGCCACCCACCTCACTGTGCCTCGCTGTGTTTCACCTTCCAGGCTCCCAGTGCCTCCCTAGGGGTGCCTCGCATCCAGCTGACCCCCTTCCAGGAGCATACTTGCTAGCCTGGGGGTAACGTAAGCTGCTACCACCCCGAGAAGGGACTGTCTCAGCCCTGTGTCCTCGGGGAAACACAGACCTAAAGTCCTATGGGTACTTGACCCAGTACAGGCACTAGGGGCACTTCCCCAAGTTGGGGGCAAAAAAGGAAAGTCTCCCTTAGTCCTCAGACCTAAGGGGCCTCTTAGGCATAATTAGACCCACCCCTCAATAACTCTCCTACACCGGTCACAAAGGAGAACTTTACTGATTACAGGGGTAGGGTGAAAATAAGGTACAAGATAGAGGAATATCATAGAAATCCCATAGAGCAAAACAGTCTGGCTGAGGTAGCCTTTTGATCACGCATCTGAGTTACTGCCAGCTATTTATCTAATCAGATCTCGCGTAGCTTACTCACAAGCGTCATTCAGAGGCTGTTGGAGATTCCCTCTGGAGGCAGGCTATTCCTAGCTCATAAGTTATGGGGGGAGAGTCAGTTTCAGATAGTAAACTCCTCTCTAAGTCTGAGTGCCCTGCATGGCTGCTGCCACCTCCTTCTGGGCAGTCTTAACTTTTATAGCCCCTGTGACCTCATTCACCTGGTCCAATGGAGGCCAGCACCTGTTGGCTGTCAACCAACCAATTTGAAATACATCACTAGTTGTCGGGCAGACTCTAGCCCACCAGGTAGAAGCCCCTCACCCAGATAGCTGATACCAGTCACATAGGCAGAAGGAGCAGGTTTCCCCCCTCCCTCAGGAATGTAGCCAGCTCAGGTTACCTAAAGAGATAGGGTAAAGGTGTGTCTCCTCTGCTGGGCCCATCCTAATCAAATTGCCACAGCACAGAGATGTTGGGGAGGAACAAAGGTGGCTTCCTGCCACAGATACCACCCAAGTAATAATAGCATATTATTCTCAAGATGGCTAGCAACTGTGGAACAAAAAAGATGCTTGACTCAGAAGACTGTTGAATATAATTATTATTATTTCATTCTGATGGCAAAAGAATATTAGATGCTCTGGTACATGTAGGACCATGGTTATAAACTGGGGATACGCATACCCCTAAGGGTACTTAAAAATGTCGTAGGGGGTACGCAAAACTAATGTGGCCAATAAATGCGATGTGTGCAGCACACAGGTGGCCAGGAGACCACCTAGGTCCAGCTGGTAAGTGTGCTGTGAGGAAAGGGGTATGTGCCCCCAGATCTGCATGCAGGGCAAGGGTGGGCTGTCACTGTGGCCTGGGGCTGGGGCTGGGGCTGGGGCTGTACTGGTCTGTTCCCGGTGGGGGCTGGGCCAGGCTGCACTCAGGGTGGACAGACACAGCACTGGGAGTGGGGCTATAGGAGGGGCTGCAGCCACTCCAGAATTCACTGTACACCCCCCCCAAACCCCTCCCTCCCAGTGTCACCACTGCCCGCTCTGAGCACAGCCCAGCCCAGGCCAGCCCCAACCTCAGCCCACAGTGGCAGCCCACCCTGCCCAACATGCAGATCCAGGGGCACATGCCCCCCATACCCTCCCAGGGGTGTGCTTAGCAGAGGGAGTCACCAGTTCCACTCTCCACCCCAGCTGGGAAGTCTCTGCCCCTGCCCTAGCGCCACTCCTTCCCCCACCACTAGGCCAGCCCACCCCACCCTGCGCACAGATCTGGGGGCACATGCCCCCCATGCCCTCCTGGGATGTATGCAGTGGCAGGAGCCCCTGCACCCCTTGGACAAGCCACTCACAGCTGCATCCCATGCTCTGCCCCAGCTGTGCAGCACCTGCCCCAGCCCCACTCCTTCCCTCACCAAGGAGGCCTCGATATGTCCCCCTCTTCCCTCGCCCCTTCAAACCAAGAAAAAAAATATAAATGGGTACATGAGCTGAAACTTTGAGAGAGAGGGGGTACACTTGTTAAAAAAGTTTGAAAACCCCTCATGTAGGAGATTCAGAGCAGTATCAGGTAAATTTCTGCAGCTGGCCTCTCATTACCTGTTCATTCTAGATTTCTGCAGTATTTGCCATGGCTACACAACAGAAAGGCATACAGAGACTCCTAATCTAAGAAGAAAGAGGAATCAAAGGAAAATTACATCTTTCTTCATGACTGGGTACTAGCGGGATAGTGATGATTATCATTATTAATACTATTGTCAGTATCACTACTAAATTAATTTAATCACATAAACATAATACATTTAATATAATATTAAATAGAAAATGATTGCATTTATTGTTATATTTGATAGGATGTCTGATTATATTCACACAATTAGTTTATATTTAACAACAATGACAACAATAATAACAGCAACAGCAATAAAAGTGATAGTGATAAATAAGCCAAATTGACTTTAGCAATAGCTCAGTCTGAGCCGAAAACTACAGCCCAGATGCTCAAGCACACTGAGGTATCGACTTCCTGATTTATCTTATAAATCATCTTTAAAATAATGTATCCATCACCATAAACATAGGCACAATCTTCTACAGCAGCGTGACAAGTTCAGAGGCATGCACCAGCGAGCCAAGCTGGCACCATGCACCACATGGAGCCCCCAGGTCTCAGGTGGTGCTGCGCACCACCAGAGGTCTCTGACAGCATCAGGCGATAAGCACCCAATGGCCCACTGCTGTAGGGGGAGCTGTGCGCCATGTGGGGGGGGGAGGCAGGCAGGAGACCCACCCATCCCATACAGTCTCCCCAGCCCCACACAGTTCCCCCATATCCACAAACTGCCACCCACAAACCACCCACCCCACCCACATACCCACCCACAATGCCCCCACAATCTACCCACATCTCCCAAAAGCCCCACCAAGCCTCATCCTCACAAACCCTACACCTACTCACAACCCCCTAATCCTCCCACAAGCCCCATACCCCCATACCCATTATTCCCCCACATCCCCCTACCCCCACAAAGATCACACCCTGCATGCCCAGCTGCCAGATGGGATGGGACCTGCTGTTGGGAGCCGCAGCTGCAGTGGCAACTGCCACTGCAGCCCTGCCCCATGCCCACACCAGTGCCAGGACATGCAGCCCCAGCCTGGGGGTGCTTCTGGTCCCAGGAACCACTTGTGGGGTGTGATGGGCTGGAGGGAGTGGTGGATGAGGCAGCAGCGGTGTGTGTGTGTGTGTGTGTGTGTGTGTGTGTGTGTGTGTGTGTGTGTG
>NW_017728918.1:60426085-60471060 GCF_001723895.1 Crocodylus porosus | reverse complement strand
TGTGTGTGTGTGTGTGTGTGTGTGTGTGTGAGAGAGAGAGAGAGAGAGATGGGGAGCACTCCAGGTAGGAGAGGCCACCAGAATGAATGTTCAGGCATGTGTGCTGAGGTACAAATCTCCAGCAGAAATTTGTTCCTCTGCTATTTGAGTTGCTGCAAGCACACATGCCTACACGTGTGGATGCACCCCTAGATTCTAATTGTCTGAGTTCCCTTGAACTCAGTCCATTCTCCTGATTCTCTCTATAGGGCATGACACTTATAAAACTTCTCCTACCACAGAAGTTAGGGTGTCCTAAAATGCAGCTTTTAGAAAGGGAAGAAAAAAAGTCTTCCATCAGTTGGGAATATTACTTTAAAGAGAACAACTAGGGTATTACTTCAGATATGTGCAGTGATTCATTGTAGTGACCATTAATGGCTCTGGTTTACCCATTTATGTGCACTTATCTTGGATGAATGGATACTTTAGCTGGCAGTAATGCCTTTTCCAAGCCTCACTCGTATATTTTTAATGCATTAGTGAATTTCAGCCAAAACTTAAAGAAGACTTTGCCTCTTTAAGAATATATAATTATTGTTGACAGCAAACCAGCTAGAAGAAGCACTTCTAGATTAATTAACAGTGACCCATAATTAAACACAGCAGTACTTAGAGATGGAATGGTCCCTAGATAGTATTGCTTTAGCTTTAATGAGTGTTTATCATTCTTGTTTGCTTCCGCTGTGGCAGTTACCAAGGTTAGTTACCAGTTTTTTAATTAAATAGAAATATGTATAAGGTACTGCCTTAACAGAAAACAGCTTGAAAAATTAATGATTTATAGATCATCTCAATATTCTGAGATCCTAGCAATATAACTTTTAACTACAAATTAGCTATATTGCCTACCATTTTCCTTAAGCTAGTAACTTACATTAACAAGGATATTGTTAAAATGCTTCTCATGGCTGTGTATCAGAAAACCTCTGAAATTTCAGGAATCAGATTTTTGTTACTAATTGTGTATTCTTCCACTAACCATGAAAGGATTCTTGTTTAATGGTTAGGAGAGAAAGATGTGGAGCATGTCTATCAAGAGTGCTAAGGAATGCAGGCTTGAAAGCATGCTCGGCACACTCACTCCTACTGCATGTGTACCAGATGCTAAAACATGTAGAGGTTTTATGGCACATGCTCAAGGCATGCCTAGAACCTCCCAAATGCTTCCCCCTTTGGATACGCTAATAAAAGCGGCTTCACAAAATTTCTCCAACATGTTAACAGGCACAGAACAGGAGTGAATGGGTGAGGCCTGTTTTCAGACCAATGATCCGTACAGCTTACAGAGTATAGAGTTGCCCCTGGTATCAAGACTTTTGGTTGTAGTCCCTGATGCTAACAACTCACAGTGGTACATTGAGGAAACTCTGGCCCACATTTCCATAAATGTCTTCTTATATAGAATGCTTACACTTGGACCCCAACACCCAGATTCCTGAAGTTATTCAGTGAGTTCAACCCTATTCATATAAATAGATGCCCTCAAAACTCCTCAAAACTGATTTTGATGGGAGCTGTCATTGCCCAACACATCAGGAAAATCCACCTAGCTTACAGCACCCAAAACTGAGGCACCCAAAAAAATTTTTTCAGTGACAAGCCTTTAAGCCTTGTGCATTATTTTATCCATCATTTTTAAAAATTGGTAAAAGTTAGCTGGGTCTTAGAAGTAGTTCACTAGGTTTGATAATAGGATGCAAAGCATCTCAATCTTGATTTTAGAGAAGTAAATATTAGTGTAAAGGGTAATAATGCTCATCTACTCCTTCTTCAGTAACACTCCAAATCACCTTCCCTGCCTCTGCTGTGGTGTTGTGATGCACTGTTGGGCAAGGATTTCTTTATTTGTATTTAGAAGACTGTTGAAATAGGTGGTCTAAAAAAATCATACATAAAGAATTACCATCACTTACAAAACAGATAATAGGTAGAAAAAAACCCAAATAAACAGTAAATTAGCTTTTGGTCTCAGCTCTCTCTGTACTACTTACTCCAAACATTTAGAAGAAGAAAATCCCGATTTTCTTTTATCATTGTTTAAATAGAATACTGGAAGAAACAGAACAAAGACTAGGTTCAAACAAGCACTGTTCTTAAAGCAACTTGTCTGTGCAGAGCGTGTTATTGCCAGTGGATAGCCTCTTCTTATACAGCACAGGCATAATGTGCAACTCTAAGTAGGACAGAGCACTGAAAATGCCCACCTGGCAGCTCTCCCCAGTTTAATTAAAGTTTACAAAATGGTCTTGAAAATGATGAAGCAAACATAGCGCATAAACATAACAAAGGGCCTATTAATTGTTATGTAATGGGACCACTTATGTAATTGTACAAGAAGTGCTCGAAAAGTGTATTCACTCATTGCAGAATCTTGGCCTGGTTGAGCCTGGTTGAGAAAGAGCTTGCAATGCTATTTCTCTTCCCCTTTCTATTCATCCTTCTTACAACTTGCCCCCCCTCCCCCATTCCTAATTTGGAGTCAGCTTGTTCCAGCCCTGGTGGCTACGGTAATTTACTGCCGAAACGTGGCATTTTACCACTGTAACAGAACAGGTCTATCATAAGAGCTCTCATAGAAATATTGCTAAAGCAATGGTTTTGGTGTGAGGAAGGATAATGCTTCTAAGTTAAATTATGCTCAGTGTCTCTAGATGGTCCATTCAGAAAAGCAATTTGTTGTTGTCTTCTTCAAAGAAAGTTCATCATTTGTTACAGACAAATGTTTCAGAAATAATGTAATATAATCACCATCATTCCACAATGCCTCTCATGATGTGCAATTAGCACGGTAATGTCCAACCAACCAAACTTAAAGGTAACAAGCACTAGAAAAAGGATCCATGGTTTATCATGAAATAGCTGAAGTCTTCTGTGGCTGACAGATGCTGCTCCAGAAGGTTAAGAAGATGAAGACAGCTCTTCCAGCCTGACTGTAAGAGGGATTATGTCTGAGCAGCAGATAAACAGATTATTCCAGAAACAGACACTGGTTTTTTTTTTCAAAAACTTCGTCACACTTGTCACAATTAGGAGTTTATCATTCCAGTCCCCCTTTCAACCTCTTGAGCTACAAGTGTGTGTTTGAGGGGTTTGTTCAGTACTTGCATTCTGGCACCTGTTACCCTCCTCGCCTCACTGTGATTTGAAACAATTCAGATCCATGGGACACTTTTGAAAAGTGGGAATAGGAAGAGCTTTTGGAATTTTAGCTTCTTTATAAGAAATCTGTTAATCTAACTCAACTATCCCTATTCCCTGCGTTACTACTACTAAAAATTGTGAATGATCAATAGACAGCATGCATTTGAAAACTGGATTAATATTTTTGGTCATTTGCCTTGCTCTCCAAGTTCAAGGAAGCAAAGGTAAGTTCATATGTAAAAGGATTGTATTTATTTACTTTTTTTTTTTTTTTACCTAACACACAAAAGAGCAGGCAGTTTTCCCTGAAGCCGAGAATTCAGTGTCTAGATTAGGGTGATAAAAAGCATGTGTCAGTAACACTTAACTACAGGCAAGGCTGAGGAAAGGTTGATTTAACTACTGTTGTGCAGGTTTGCCAAGCATTAAATCTTTGCAAAATATGCTTTGGTTGATTTTCTTATTCATATTTTATGAGGACAGAAATAAAATTTCAAAAGCAATGACTTATAAATGCAAAATGGCTGAAGTGAACTCATAAGAAGCTGTATTGTCAAAGATAATCTGCTGTTATTGAACTGAAAAGAATACAAAAAAGTATACTTTTGCCTTTACTGGCCTTTGCCAAGGACAAATGAAAAAACTGGTAGGAATATACACAAATTCTGCATGTAAAAAGGGCACTATCAAATAAACAGAAAAGGGCAATGCAAATAAGGGCTAATGAACATGTAGAGCAGAACAAGCATAAAATGTAAAATTATAAAATAAAATGAAAAAGAATGCTTCTGCTAATATAAGTACTTATTGAAGCAAGTAAAAAAAATATAATCATAATAATTAAATAGCACATGTTCATTTTTTGACATGTAAGAGAACTTTCAAATTTATTTCCATGGAGAGTTTCCTATAAAAATTAAACTGAAGCATTGATTTGTACAATTTCTTAGCAAGAATAAAACTAGTCAGACAGAAACGAGACAACTATTTTGTATTCAGTGCAACAACTGATTGTACCTTTAGACATACTGAAAAGTCCATAGCCTTTTTCTTTAATTATTCAACAACAAAAACATGAGTGATTTTCCTAGTTCATTTACATATAGAATTAAGTAGGGAGGAATGTTATTTTTCTATTTATTTTGGTTGCTTACTAACTTTTCTATTCTTGAAGTTTATATAATCAAATTAAAATCTCACCCCATAATTGCTTTGTGTTTTGCCTAAGTGATCTATGAATGACCTAATGCTGTACATCCTACTTTCTGTCAAGCCTAGTCATGTTAGTTAAATGCAAAAATTAAGTAATTTCAAAAACATTATTTTCATTTATATTTCTGTTTTTACAAAAGCAGAGGAGACAGGCCGCTGTCAGTAATGTTCAGAAAGCTTAATATCCGCACACAGAATTTGTTCTTGCTTGTGTTTTTATAAAACAGTTGTTTTTAGCTCACTGCACTATAGCTAAACAGCTAGAAAAAAATTAGTGCATTGAATTATTGAGGACATTTTTCCTTAGTAAATCATAATGAGTCAGCAAAGTGCTAACACCACCTGCATCTGATTTGTATTCTGCTACCATATGTTTTTACCTTTTTGTTTCACATAATTTCACATAATTAGTTAACAACATTTGCAGGTGTAGCAAAGAGAGAGGACTGGTGAGAGTCAAGATATGTCTTCCACAAACACAGTAACGAAAAAGAGATTTACCAATTCACGTTACCTTCACAACTGTATTTCACTACAGTATAAGATAGAATTTACTCTAAGTAATTGGTGCACTATTTATGGCATAAATGATATTTATAGTTGTAATTATAAACCCCAAAAGCAATAAAATAAAAAGGTAGGCTGAACATTCCTGCTTATCTTCTCATGCCTAGATATTGCACCAGATCTGTTAAAATAATTTGGATGGCATTTTACAAAGAGGGACTCAAGCTAAACATTAAGGACATTTTCCTAAAAGAAAGCTATTCTGGATTGTGAAAAACTTCTGCAAAGGAAAGCAGTATCAAACTATTGCTCAGAATATTTAATAATCCGCAGGAAAAAAGGCTGGATAATAAACATTTAGAGAACATCCTACACCAAAAGGGGCTGGGTGGAGGATTGAATTGTGAAATAGTTGTTTTTCATCTCTAATCTCTTTGATTCTTTAAAATACAACAACAAACAACAATTATTATTGCAATACTTAATAACAAAGATTAGAGGCTTTAACTTGGAATTTCCTGGTTTGTTGCTGGTGTGTACAACAGTAATTTGTTACACACATTCATTTTTAATGATAATTGGAAAAATTTCCATCCCTACAGCTTATGCTATGCCTGGTGCATACAGACATATTGGGGTTATCTTTATTTTCATGGAAATATATAGCATATTAAAACTTTGTGATAGTAAATACTACTTCCGAATGTACACGCACAAAATTTAATAGGCTGTTGCTTACCAAACCGTATGCCTCTCTGAACCAGTTAGTATCTAAGGTGCTACCTTGCCCTGCCATACTCCTGACTTCAGACTAACATGGCTAACTGCCTCTCTCTACTCAATGGAAACTGTATGTTCATATACACTAAGAAAGGCACTCAGACTTCCTGAGTGATTATGCTTTATTTATGGTACAATATTATATATCTTAGCACTAGGAGCCAATTTTGACATTAATGTGTACCTAAAGAAGCACACAGCCTTCTCAAAGGCACTTAGTAGTTAAAGCACTTAACCAGTGGGAGTGATTGGTGGGAGGCTTGGGTTCTAGGCCCTTCTGAGGCTGAAAGGGTTCAAACCTGTATGTCCCACTTCCCAGAAGAGTGTTCAGAATGCTACCTGAAAGAATAGGCAAGGTAGGGGTACCTGACTCCCTCCTATATGTTCTCCCTCTTCCCATAAATCTTGCACTCTTGGTGGCTCAGTGGGCCAACTTCACCAGGAGGGGTTGAAAGCCCCATCTCCATCCAACTACTCTGCTTCCTAGTGGTTAAGGTGTTCCCCTGAAAAGCTTGCATGCTTGCATGCTCTCAGGTTAAGTCAGGCCTGTAAACCAAGTCTTCCATTTCCTGGATGATTTCTCTAACCACCAAACATGAAGCAACCCTACTGTCAGCAGCATGACATCCATGTGATAGGTCACAAGATGACAGAAAAGTGCCTGATGTGTAGCTCCAAGTCAGGCACCTAAGCTCTGAGAAATCACAAGTTTGGACACACCCTTGTACTGTTTCCTACAGGGAAGCACCCCTTCCTCCTAAACACCTAGGTATTCCAACTTACCCTTTGGATGCACCAAACTGTTCCTATTTCCACTACAGGCATCTGAGGTGCCCCACCTACTTAGATTGGGAGGGGAAAGGTGCATACTTCTTAGAAATGCTAAAGCCTATATGCAGGACTTTGAAAGGCCAATATGGATTTGTTCTGCAGACACGGATCTTCAATTGTATAAATATACATACTGGGTGCTATATACCTAGAGAGTGGATAATCTAGGTGTACTGGAGATTTTTCTCATTCTTCTGGTCAATCTTGAGATATTGTAAGCCAATGTACAAATCAGCTGTTTAATTCCCTTTAATTTTTTTCACAACACCAATAGCCACTAAACTAATTCCTGAATTCATCAGTTGTTATCATTCCCTATGACAGAACTGCATTCAATTATTATTTTGTTTCTACCAATATTTAAAGCATGTCAAATAAAGGTGATGGTACCTCTTGGAAACTTTCCTTTTCTCTCTCCCTACCTATTTTTAGTATGCAGTCATACTAAATAGCCTCAACCAAGAAGTCTATATGTTCCTCTCTCCCATATAACAGCACCACGTTAAGCGAAAAAAGTCACTAAAGAACAATGCAAGAAATTCCTTTGAAACTCCAAGGTACTTCCAGACCAAACATTTAGTATCAACAATGTTCTAGTCCTGGCCAGTCCTAGGATCCAAAGACAGAACCAAGGATTTGAATTAAGATGCTTTGAACTGTCCTGGCACAAACCATTTTTAAAAAGAAAAATATATTTAAGCCAACACACTGTGCAGACAAAATTTAAGATGGAGTGAATGACTGAACTATAAGGCACTGAAGTTAACCACTGAGAATGTTGGTGGATTTTTAAATATAGCAGCTAATCCTACAATTATGGATAGAAACTGCACTTCTAGCACTTTGTATTCTGCTTTCAGTTCAAAGAATGCGAGAGCCTTGTAACAGCACTCAAGGTTGCTAAGTGTTAGCTTGTATTCAGCAGACAGATATTCTCTATTTACTCAGAGTCATTCTGTGGGAGACAAAGGCTCTATGTGCTCTGTGAAATCATTTTAATTAATTCTGACTTTCCGCTTTCTATTCAGCTGTCCCAATTCAAAGGTCAGCAACTGTTGCAGATCTTTGTTACTATAACTGTCCTTGAGAAAAGGGTTAAACAAATCTATGCTGGATGGAGGAGGGTACAGAAAACTTTAAAGAAAAAAGCCACAAACATACCATTTTTGTTCTTCTGAAGTATTCCTCAGTTCATCCATGAAACAGAGATACACATTGTTGAACTAAGGATGATAAACTCTCTTGTTTGTGTCTGTGTACAATTGAAATAAGAAATTAAATGCCTCAAATGCCAAAATAAACTGAATCAGTTGTGAGTGTTTTTTAACAGGATTTGTTTAATTCTAAAGATGAATATATGCAGCAGTATCAACAGTTATTACTAAGCAGCAATATGCTGTAGGTTTGCAGACAGACGCCATGGTGACTGATGCATCAGGAACGCCTAGATGAACAAACAAAACAGATAGCTTTTGAAAGGGAAAAGGGAAAATATAAATAACATTGGAGAACAAGATAATTATCACCAATATGGGGCTTTGTCCCCTGTCAAGATATATATTAATAATCCACAATGAAATAACTTCAGTCCAAACTAGTCTCCACCTGCTAGACAACTATATTATTGCTTATTCTATTGTGCACAACAGGACTTATTATACTACCTTCATAACTCTGGGGCTCTTATACACATGCAGGAAGGCTGCTGTGAGGTGCTGTAATTCCAATACAGCCAAGCAAACTCAATTAATTGAGTCCGCTGGAGTGTGGTAATTACCATGCTCCATCAGATTCCAGTGTCACATGTATCAGCATCCCCGCACTGAAAAATGACAGTGGGGCATCGCAGAGCACTGAGGTGCCTGCTTCTAGGAAAGGCACAGGTGCCAGTTGCTGGGGCAACCGCAGTTGGTCAGCTGACCGGAAGGGGGCAGGGCCTGGCCTATATAAACAGTCCAGGCTGAGGCCAAGCAGGAGTTCCCTGTTAACATCAAAGGGTGAAGGAGCTCTGCTGGAGCATTGCAGCCTAAACAGGCTAGATGGCCTGAACAGCTTTGGTTCATGGAGAATGGGAGGAGATACCCCAGTAGGGATTTGAGTGATGTTTAGTTGGAGGGCGAGAGTTTGCGTTTTAGCCAGGAGGCTTGGTTTTGAGTTGGGGCCAATTGGCTTATGGTTTTGTTTGTTATTACACCAGAGGACTGGGTGAGGCTAATAGGGGTTGGAGGAGGCCTCATAGGAGCTCCCCAGTAGTGTGGGGAGTTCCTGGTGCCAGAGAGGGTACAGCAGTCTGGATTGAGGGCCAGGTAAGGCTGAGGCCGCCTGAGCCGGATAGGGATCATATACCTGAGAAGGGGGTCTAGGGGCAAGGCACGGCTATGGCCACCTGAGCCTCGGTGAGGAGCACCAGTGTGGACACCGGCAAGAAGCCCAGAGGATGCTTGCATTAAGCCCCAGGGAGGGCGAGAGCACTGAGAGAAGCCCCAGTGTGGGGGTGAGGGTGTGGAGAAGGGCCCCGGTTTGGCCACAAGTAGAAGACAAGCCCGGGGGGTGTCCATGAGGGCGCGGGCAACAATAATTGACTCAACAATGTCCAGTACATCTGAGAAACTTGGAGCGTGTTATAAGGGGTGGTAGGAGCCACGCATAGCCCTGAGGCAGGAGTGCCCAGAATCATCTATAGACGGGGTACTGGTGGGAGTACGACAGGGGTACCGTGCCAAGGAGGACAAAAGGCAGCCTCCCTTAATAACTTTTATAATCAAAGACGTGGCGGGTGAGAATGAGGGTGCTTGATCAACTTGGCACAGTAGGGGGCACCAGGAGAGATCATGGCCACTCCTGGGACGCCACCCTGTGACAGGGCGCTTTCTACTAAAGCTCATTCAACAAGTGTTAGCTCAAAGTGCCCTGCCACCATTTTTCGGCACAGGGACACTGATACATGTGATGCTCCAGGAGTTTTTAATGAGTGCAGCTCATTCCAATGTGCTCTTGGAGATCCACTAATTAAAGTGTCATTCCCCCCCTGCCCCCTCCCACAGCACATCTATAATTGTTCCTGGTGTCTTAGTGGCTTTCAGATGTGCATTAAGCAACATGATTAATGTGCATTTGCTACTCTTGCATCCAAGGGAAACATTCTGTATGCACTCCAAAGTGTTTGTTTTGGGTTTGAAAATATTTTAATAATATGTATATGATTGTCCTAGTTAGTGGCAAAGTAGTAGTTAGAACAATGTTAGTAGCTGCAACAAAGCTTTAGAGAAAAGCAGCAGCTGTCATAAATTTTTGGCTTCAACTTATCCCTATAAACTAAGTTAGGTAAAGGTTCTTCTTATACTACAGAAACAGAGAAGAATCAACTAGCAAGCCCAGGTTATCTGGTGAGGTGGGGTCTCAGTCTTTATACAAACCAATTTCAATATCTAGCATGAGTGGATAACAGCCATTAAAGGTTTTCATTGCCATTGCCTCCTAATAATTTGCAAGTGGAAACTTTCAGGGAACTTTTGAAAAAGGTCTCATCTCTCTTGCCTTAGCTGAGAAGACTGGCTCTTCTATACAAGGAAAACTCCTAGGGTGAATTATTTTGCCATCCCTAATTTATGGAGAAGACATACCAAGGTGGTGCTAGATCTTGACAGCATGATATTAACAATCACCAGAAAGCATTAACAATCACCAGAGAGCCTCTGCAACATTTGACATAATTCTTCTGTGTGCTTGTACTTTTTATGTAGTTACGGCCTCCCTTATTGTGGTCTCTGAGGGCCAAATCAAGATTGACCTTGCAGGTACATTGGCTTGAAGTTAGGTATCACTGAAGGGCACTGCATAGAAAGGCACCTAGAACTATCCCCTAGGAAACAATAAAACAGAGGTGTAGCTGAACTTTTGCCTCTGCCTCTGCCCAAAGCATAGGCACCTTATTCAGGGATGTTGTGACAGAGTAGCTGGAGAAAGTACAAGAAAACCCCCACTTATGATGTACCAGGAACCTCCCAAACTACTGTTCCACCCGGGAGCTCAATGAATTGGACAGAGGCTATCTCTGACTTCTGGCCATGCCAAATGGGCCAATCAGGCCATGCACCAGGGTTCCCTGGAAGGGAAGTGCTAGCTGGGGAGGAGCCTAAAAAATATGTCAACCCTGATGCCAAACAGCTGGCTGGCAATTCAGGGGCCAATGACTTCCTCAGCAGAGACAATGAGCTCCAGCTGTTCAGAGGAGGCAGATCTTGATTGGAGGGAAGAAGCGACCAGGAAATATAAGCAGCTCCCAGAACTGAGGCATGGTGGGGAATGGAAGGTGGAGAAACAGGAGCATCAGACAGGTGAGAAGCAGCTGAGCTTCTCATCTTTCCTTATACTTGTTCAAGAAAAGCTATTAAGTTTTCCTGGGGCAAAGCCAAGTCCCTTCAGCTACGAAGCTGGGCACGGATAAGTCTGTGTATTTTGATGTTATACAACTGCACAACCCTTATAGTCTGAGACTATAAAGAGTATATATATACAGAGTTTTGAGGCGGGAGTGTAGAGGCTGGAGGAGGTCCCATTTTGAGCCCTAAGGCCCAGTAACCAGTCCAGAGTGATTCAGCCAGAAGAAGAAACTGGCGGTGTTCATTGTACTTCCACCCATGAATTAGGACTGTTTCTAGACTGAATAACCCCTCCTATAGTTTTCCATCAAAGTCATGGCAGGCAAGATCAGGTAAGGACTTGGTATTAATACCATTGTAAAAAATGCTGGTAAAACTCCATTTAGAATTACGCATACAGTTCTGGTCACCTGCGTTAAAAAAAATTAACTTAAACTGGAACAGGGCTAACACACTGGAGAAGGGCTACTAACATAATTACATAACACACCCCACAATGAAACCACCAGAATTCATAGATCCTACATACATTTAGCACAAATGTGGTATCTGTATGTTTCATCCAATGCATAAAATGCCCTCATAGTAACTATGCTTGTGAACCTAAATAGCCAGAATGAACTCTCACTGAAAAATGATAAAGAATAGAAATATCCATTGATCAGTTGGAAAACACTTTTCATAGAAAAACCACTCCATTTCTGACCTCACAATCCTTTCACTCAAGGGAAATTTACAAAACATCATTAGAAGAAATCATTAGAACATAATGTTTACATAACATCATTAGAAGACAGTCCTGGAAACAAAAATTCATAACTTTACTAGACCCTAAAAACTAAACAGTCACAATGGTTCAGTAGTGTAACTGCAGAGAAGCGGTAAGGGGGGCACCAGCCTGGATGCTGACTTAGAGGAGTGCTGGAATATACTCCCCCATAGAAGTCTTTGCTGCAGTAGGAGCAGCCACACAGTACCTGGGCATAGGAGCCAATGTGAAGACACAGCAGCAGCACCAGGGGTTTTTGAACCCTCAGGTAGATAAGAAACACCTCCTTCCTCCCCACTCCCCAATGCCACCCTCTCCCCTAGCCCCCCAGAACTCGGGAGTTTTGCCCAGGGCACAAAACTTGTTTAATAAACATCTGCAATGGTTTTATGGCTCGTTACAATTTATCTGCTCCCTGTTACCCTCTCTGTACTCGACTGTACCTTTTTGAATGGTCTTACTCTGTTACTTAATTACATTATCTAGTACAGATGCCCCTGACTTTTTTACATCTGCTTCTGAGAACTTTTCTTTGTACCACATTTTACAAACCTTTCCTTCATTTCTTTAAGTGACTGTTTCATATGCACAATGGAATGAGCAAAAGCAATTGTTTTACTAGCTTTTAGATTAGGCGGTATCCACTTCTTTTCCAGCTCTGAAGAAGGATACTTTGTTCCAGATGGATGGCTTAAAAAATCCTGATGCATGTAGCAGCAAGGGAGAGCGGGGCAGGGGAAAAGTCCCTCCCAGTCCCATGTGGCAACCAGGACTGCCTGGAAGTATAGGAAATACCCATAGCAGAACCTAGATGAACCCTAACCAGTGGTTGTTCGACCTCTTCTTAAACACCTCCAGTGATGGAGAGGCCACAGCTTCCCTAGGCAGTCTATTCCACTGCTTCACTGTTCTAATGGTGAATAAATTTTTCTCTAATATCCAATCTAAACCACCTTTGCTGTAATTTCAAGCCATTCGTCTGTGTCCTACTCCCTGCAGCAAAACGGAAGAGATGTTTTCCCTCTTCTTTACAATATCATGTCCCCTCTTGAATGCCTTCCCCACAAGCTGAACATACCTAGCTCCTTCAATGTCTCCTCACATGACTTGCCTCCCAAGCCCTTGATCATACTTGTCGTCCCCTCTGGACTCTCTATAACTTCTCCATGTCCTTTTTAAAATGTGAAGCCCAGAATTGTGTACAGTACTGTAAGTGAGGCATAATTTAAGCCCAGAATTGAGTGCAGTACTCTAAGTGAGGCATGATGATTATTTTTCCCAAGAATAATGGGAAGAATTGGCACCTTGCATTTGTCAGCATTGAATTTCATAGCTCCAACCCAGCTTTCCAATTCGTTGAGATTCTTCTGAATTGCACTTCTTTCTCATTTCATATCTTCTGCAGACTTGCTCAGAAGCTTTGTATGCCAGCATCAGAATCATTAATAAACACACTGAACAGCGCTGGGCCCAGGATAGACCCCCGTGGGATTCCACTTGAATCCTCCTGATAGTCTGACATGGATCCATTTATAATTACTTTTTAGTTGTTCCTATTGAGCCAGTTGACAATGCATCTTTTAGTAGCTTTGTTCAGCCCATATTTCTCCTATTTCTTTATGTGAAGTCATGCAGGGCCTTGTCAAAAGCCTTGCTGAAAACCAAATACACTGTGTCTACAGCATTCCCTTCATCCACCCAGTTACTTTGTCAAGAAAGCAGATAAAGCTGGTTTGACACAATTTCTTCCTAGCAAATCCATACGTTCGTCTTCCAGATTCTTGCAGAGTCCTTTAGGTACTTGCTGAAGTCAGTTATGACCAGTGCTCTCCACCCATCTGCATAGCTCATCACCTTCACTAGATGGATGAAGTTCTGGAATGGTCTTTGAAGCAAAGAAAAGAGCAAGGACCATGAACTGATTCAATATAGAGCTTGATAAGTTTTTGGAAATGATAGCACAATAATGGATAGGTATGTTCTCAGCATAATATTAACTGCATATCCTATGTGGTTTTTAGTATTTTTATCTTCCTAAGGTTGTTAAAGCCTTGTTGGACAGGCTTGGAAGAGTTAAAATAGGAAAACTTCCTAAAAAGAGGTAGTAAATAAGGGTGAAGTTACACATAGGCAACACGTGGGGGAATCATGGGGCAAGGGGGCACGTGCCCCCTGCCCCAAGATTGGCCCTCACCAGCCAGAGAGTGGGGGCACCAAGTGAAGCACTGGCTGGTGCTCCCCCCTCCCCCAGTCCCCAAGATTAGCACCAGCTGGCTTTGAGAAGTGCTGGCAGCACTGAAAGAAGTGCCAGTGGCACCTTCGGTTTTGCTGCTGGCACTTCCAGCTTTGCCACCAGAACTATGAATGTCCAGTGGAGGACCCCACCCCCCCGGTCAGTGATTGGCTGCTGGTGCCCCCCCAGACTCTGGAGCCACTGGTCATCCATGAAGTTACACATACTTAGACCATACTAAATCTGTGGAAAGTTAAGTGTTGTTAAAGTTAGAATGTGCTATGAGCAGTCATACATTCAGAGTTAATACCATTTCTTGCCTGCTAAGCTTTCACTGCCCCTAGAAGGCTGGTGAGCAGGGGTATGGCTAGGAGCTAGGATACCTGGGCTCTATCCCTGCTCTGGGTAGTGCAGGAGGGGAAACAATGCATCCTGGGATGCTGGAGGACAGCAAATTGCTTGTTTTGATCTCCTTTACCCTAACATGAGTTAGGTAGCATAGCTCAGAACTAACCTTCACCTGAAGTGGCATAATTTTGAGATGCTCATTGGGAACTTAGCATGAGCTAATAGGCTGTAATGTGCAGATGCTCACATTAAGTGCCCTTAGTATGATCTATGAGTAACATGTAACTCTACCCTGAGATTAATTGATTTATGGTAAACTGTGTCTACACAGCAGAGGCAACTGATAGAACTAACTACAGAGGTTTGATATATGAATGGGAAGAATCAGAAAGGCTCAGAGTAATAATAAACCCTTTCTGTGTACTTTCTCAGTTCCAGACAGTATTAGAATTATAAAAAATAAACCACAATATTTATGGAGTAAAGGTAATTGAGATATTGCATAATTAAGAGAACAAGCTTGGCATGCATTTAGTATTCTGATTGATTAGTAAATGCATGATCAGAGATTGCACTGTGTGTTAGCTAATGTCTGGACTAAATATGCAACCATGCACACATGGTACAAAGATGCAAAACTGTGGAAGACTCAATATAGCTAATCTGGTTACATTCAATGATTCAGCAATTTTCCTTTTTGCCCATAAGACAAGGAATACTTTTTCCCCAAAATTATTGTTTGATTTGCTGGGAGGCGGGGGGGGAGAAGAAATGCTGTCTCCCTCTGAAGTTTTGGAATTGGCCATGGCTAGATTTGGGAAATAGGCACATCTGGGCACCAAGCCAAACTCTCAGGTACATGACACTAAAGGTCAAATTGATGGGCAGATTCAGGGTCAAAACGGAACTTTCCCCCGGTCAGATTAGCAAGAGCTGTGGGGTGGTTTTGCTTTCCTCTGTCGCTTGGGACATGGTCCACTTCCTAGAATTATCCAAGGATAGAAGTGGAAGCCAAGTACTGGTGGCACCTTGTCTCTCCTGCTGTCTTCCTGTGGCACTGTAGGGCTTTTCATTCTGGTGCTTTGTAGCTGTGACATGCAAGGCAGACATGAGAATGTTCTTGTGGACTCTTCTGGAGAAATGGTCAGTTGTGAAGCAGGTGCCTGGACTTGAGGGCCTGGAAGATCACTTCCAGTGCAACCTGCCTATGAAATGCTAATATAAAACTGAATACTTAAAACATGTGAAGGCAGGGACTCTGCTCTTACTCGGATTTTTTTTAAATAAGTTTTTAGCCTTCATGATTGTGAGGGAAGCTTGGAAACATGTTTTGATGTATACATTAACCTACCGAGTCACCACAGAGCTCAGAATAGCAGCGAGAGATATAAAGTATACCATAGTTGTCTCAGTGGACTGTTAATCCCTTGACACACTGTTTGGCAGAGGGAGGTCCACTCTGACAGATAACTGGATTTTGCAAGAGAAGTACAGCGCAGCAGATGTGGTATATCAACTAAAGCATACACATTCCAACTTCTGGCATCATTATGAGAAGTCTTTCTGCCATCTCTGCTGCTCCTGAAAGGAGAGGTCTCTGCTCTCACTCCTAAGGGAAAAAAGGAGTTCCACACTTACCCCCCTGCCAAGGCTACACCAAAGGGAAAAACTGCATCTGGCTTGCCCCAATCTGGTCCTTTTCAGCCAAACACCTATTAACCTTACACCTAAGGAGCTGGGGTGCCTGGGCTACCATTAAATGAGGGCAAAGTGCAGAGACAGCCCACCATAAGGAGGATTTGTTTCCTCATTGTTCTCATTAGCAAAAAAGGAGCCTCACTCTGAAGCAGGAGTCAGCATTTGACCCTGGTCCATACTAAACTCACCTTATGTGCTCCATTGCTAACACACTAGCTTTCCTCATCAATTTCTATAATCATCCATTTACAAATATCTGTATATCCATTTACAAATATCTGTATATCTATTTTAATTTATCTATCATTATCTTTGTCTATTCCCACTGCTTTGAATAACAACCAGAACACTGCTACTTACCATAAGCTTAATTTCATTTCAGGTCATCTAACCACATTTATAAGAGAACAGTTAAAAACATTTTCTTAAAAAAAAAAAGAAGGTTTCATCACCAGTTACTACTTTTATCTTTGAATAAGACTTGGGTGGTGCTTTATTAGCAATGATTGTACTCTGAAGCAGTGTTCCTCCCATTTCAATCAAGTATTCCTTCCTACATTTGAAGAATGTCCTTGAGCACCTTTTTATTAGAGAGACTAATTTACTTTTTCATATATTTCAAACTTTGGGTTTATTTCAAGTGACTCCTTTAATTTTCTCCTGCATTATTCAGACTTCAATATTTTTATCCTGATGGAGGTTTTCATAGATTTCCTAGACATTAGGGCTGGAAGAGACATCGGGAGATCATCGAGGCCGGCCCCCTGCCCCAGGGGCAAGAAGTCAGCTGGGGTCAAAGGATCCTAGCAATATAAACTTCCAAATGTCTCTTAAAGGAATTCAGAGTTGCACCACCTCTGGCAGCAGTTTTTTCCAGGCCTTGGGTGCTTGGACAGTAAAGAAGTTCTTCCTTATGTCCAGCCTGACATGGTCTTGGAGGAGTTTGTGACCATTTGACCTTGTCATCCCTTGGGGCGCTCTGGTGAACAGGCGTTCCCCCAGATCCTGATGTACACCCCTTATATATATATATTATTATTATTGTTGTTCTATTCAAGCATTTAGTAACAGCATTTTGAAATTCTTCTTGCATATAATCATGCTTTAACTTTCTGGGGCCTAGTCAAACTAAATGTCTAATTCTGAATTAGTGTCACAACACAGTGCGATCCTGTTTATGTATTTGCAAAGCTGAAAAAGAAATCTTGAAGGCACAGGAGAAAAGATAACATTAACATTCTGCAACAAGGCTGGCTTTTTAGCAGAATGTCCACTATAATCATGGAAAAGCAACCATGGTTGCAACCCCTCTGGTCCTGCTTTCAGAGTAGCAAACAAACAGAACAAACCAAAAGCAAAAACAAAAATATTCTACTGCACCACTCCATTAACCTTTTAATTTTTTTTTCCCCCAAGAGCTCTGTTAAAAGAGCTATAAATTATTTTTTTCTTTTCATGCAGATTAAAAACATTTAAGCCTAAATAAGAACTTGTTCCTTCAGAATTACTCAGCTTCTCCTGCCCAGTTATTTAGTAATGTTCTAAACTGGATAAAATAGTTTTCAAGAAATATGGGGTAGAAGCACTGTCTAATACAAAAGTCTTCATGTTATTAAGAAAGAGGTGTTTTATCCTAGCATACAGAGAATTGTGTGTGTGCTAGTTTCCCCTTGCAATAACCATAGAAGATCTTTGTGGTAACTACAGCAATTTCTTGTATGAAAAAAATAAACAATAAAAGTATCTTATGTAAGTAGCAGCCTTTTATTGTGGCTTATCATCTTAAAACAAGGAGGAAGAGCCAGTACCAAAGAGGTTCTCCTTTAACCTCAGTGTGCAAGTCAGAGTTCATCAACGATAAATCATGTTTTGAGATTATCTTTCCTATCTGTCTGAGATCAGGACCCTGGAATTTCTGAATTTAATATCAACACCAAATCCTACCACAACCTTGGTAAAAGCGCTTAGGATGAGATCCAAATAATTTTGTTAACCAAAACTTTGATCTTGCCACCTCAAAAAGATATAAAAGAACTAGAAAAGGTATAAAGAAGGGCAACAAGGATAATCGGGGTATGAAGGGTTTTCATATGAGGAGAGACTAGGTTTGGACTTCTTAGCTTAGAAAAAGAGGCAGCTGGGAGACATGATAGAGTTGCAAAAGATTAAATGGTGCAGAGAAAGTGAATAAGGATTTATTATTTACACTTTCCTATAATGCTAGAACTAGGGGACATCAAATGAAACTATTAGGTAGCACATTTCAAAGCAGCAAAATGAAGTTCATTTTCACACCGTGAGTAATTAACCTGTAGAACTCACTGCCATACATTGTTGTGGACCCTGCCAGTTCACATCAGTTAAAAAGAGTATTACACAAAGTAATGGAAGCAAGGTCCATAGGAGGCACCTCTAAATCAGAACTCCCTAAGTCTCCAAATAGGAAAAGTTGCAATGGCAGAGGAGCAAGCGATGGAAACTTCTGGCATGCTCTGCTCACCCTCCCTCCCAGCCTCCATTCTCTATTACTATGCAAAACAGGATACTGGGTTAGATGGACCTATGATCTGACCCAGTAAATGGTAGTTTATGTAATTTACCATATTTAATGTAATTTGTATGAAATTTACCATATTTTCTCACATAATACACAGACACACACAAATTGCATGCCTTGTTTGGGGAAGGCAAAATTAAGGGGAAAAAGTCTTCCCTGTCAGAGCACAGGCTCGCCATGGCTGAATGCTCCTGAGCACAAGTAAGACTTGCCCCTTCCTTCCAGCTTCAAACCTCAAACCTCAAGCTTTCACCCTATCACAGACACTGCTGAACCTGCAGCTGGTTTTGGCAGCGGCTATCATGGGATTAAAGCTTAAGATTCAGAGTTTGCAAGGACAGTGAGTAACATGAGCAGCAAATTTTGCCTCTTCCATGCAGCTGGGAAGGCAAGGTAGCACAGACTCTGACAGCCATTAGTGTCCCCATATCTCTCTTTTGATGTGGTAGTAGTAGATACTCTTCTGAGGAAATCAGCTTCCTGATTTAAAACATGGACCTCATTTTGGATGGCTAAGTGGGGGAACTGTGTGTGATATGTGAATAAATACAGTAAATGCTTCAGTCATGGAAGCTGAGTCAAATCAACAAATCCAACAGCTACAAAATGCCCAGGATGGTTATGTCTACTTTGGCCTGAAAATCTTCCCAAGGTGCTAGACTTGGGCCTCTGAGCATACTCAGAACTAATCCAGATCAAGGTCCTTTGTTTCAAAAATCTCCCTTATAATCTAGATCAGAGGTAGGGGGAATCCCCCTAAATCCCCAATTCATCAGGTATTCAGAGCACACCTAACCATTGACGTACACTGATAGTATTACAGATTGAGGTCAGTACAAAGCACGCAGTACTTATCACTGCTCTTGAATATGGCCTACTACTGCTTACCTATTGAACAGCAACCTTGTTGTTAGAGCACGCACCCACAACGTGAGAGATCTAACATCCCTCTGACATGTCTAAATTAATAAAGGTTGATGCCAGGAAGGTATGATAGGGGATGGATTACCCTAGGCCTACCCTGTATTTATGTTGTCCTTCAAAAGCATCTAGTACTGCCACTGTCAGAGACAGGGTTTTTGGCTAGATGGACCATTGATGTGACCCATGTGACCTGCTTTTGTTCTTAGAGCTGGATTAAAGCTATCATGATCATTACAGATTTTACATTAGACAGTCAGTGGTTTAAAAAACAACAGCAACAACAGAAAAAAAACCAAGAAGCATAGACCAGAATCCAGCTCGCTGCAACCTTTCCCCTCAATGGGAAAGACCTCATCACTAGATTACAGAATTACATATCATGTTCACTTTCCTTGTGTCCCATGTCCTTTGCCCTCTTAGATGACTAGTGGTCCAGCTTCAATAGCAGAGGTAGAGGATACCATCCACCCAGTATGTTTTATAGCCTGGTGTTTCAAGCACTCTTCAGGGAATAGATGTGAATTTCAGTCCCTACAAACTGAGGAGGCCTGAAAACCAGATATCCCATTTCCTGGCCAAGTACTCTAACTGCTACAATTCTTATACAAACCCCTGCTGTATTAAATTGAATTAAGGGGTGGAGTGGAGGGGAATGAAGTGATCATTGAGACTGTTCCTCTCTCAAATCCTAATTTATTGAACACATAAGCAATACTAATATTTAACCAAGGCTATAAATGCAACACTTAACCTTTAAGCAAGCCCTAATAGTTGATATACTTCTATGTGAGCCTTCTGATAGATACTTTCTCAGTTCCAGATAGTATTATAATTATAAAAAATAAATCCCAATATTTATGGAACAAAGATAATTTAGATGTTGCATAATTAAGAGAACAGGCTTGGCATGCAATTAGTATTCTGATTGATTAGTAAATGCATGATCAGGGAATGCAGTGCATGCTAACTAATGACTGAACTAAACATGCAACCATACACACGATACAAAGATGCAGAACTGCATTGAGGCATACATAAGCGAATTGTAAATTAGATAGATAGATAGATAGATAGATAGATAGACAGAACTGTAAATACATTTATGTCATAAATATCCACCAATCATCTTTCACAAGTGGTCATCTTGCCAGGCTGCCATCTGTATCTTGATGTCTCGTATGGCTAAACCACATTCTCTTTTCACTTCATAAAAAGGTCACCCTAAACTGCAACCCACTTGTTCCACTTTTAGTGATGTTTACTTAGATATGTCAAGGCACAAAATGACATTGCTTATGCTAAGCATTTTGCTAAGGCAGCTTGCAGGCCTGCAACCAGTTGTGTTTCCGAACAAAAGCAGCTTTGTGGCTGTGATTTGTATTGAATTTCATTCACTCTTGTGATAGGTGACTCTCCCTGTGTCCTTTGTAGCTAAAGATGAAGAGGCACATAATGGGAAACCTTGATTCCATTCCTAGTTCTATAATTCTGAGGAGGAGCAAGAGTCTTAGCACACCTCTGTGTCTAGCATTTTTTACTGGCTAGCTCTAGACGCTGCCCTGCTCAGCACCTGTGTATTTTGAATCTTCCCTTGGAGGCATCCCTCTCCATTAACTCTACAGGGATCCTGGATACCTAGCCCTGATTATTTGGGTCACTTCTGAGACAAGACACCAAACTGGAAGTATTCTAGGAGAATGAATTGATTCTGATCCTGAGTTTCTCCTCCTTAATTATACTGTCTAGAAAATGGGCAATAATTCCTACTTCTTTCCCATGAGAGTGAATTAAACATTTGTAAAGCACCTTGAGATGACAAAGTACTATATAACATTTTAAGTATTATTAAAATGTCACAAGACCAGAGCACATGTCTTCCTTCCTACATTAAGATTATCATGAAAAGTGAAAGAATTAAGATTATCATGTGGAAGAATAAAATCATCCACAGCTTTCCAGAATGTAAAAGTGAGACAAATGTAAATTAACAGGATGAAACAAAAGGGACAAAATAATAAACAGTCTTTTGCCTTAAATTAAGAACCTCCCCCCAAAAAATCTACATTACTGGGATTGCTTGGTATATGGTTTTTTATGAAAGTGTTCTGGGTATCAGGGTCAATAAATAACCATGTAAAAGTGGAATCATCCAAGGCTACTCACCGATAAGCATGGGAGGAAAGCAAGGACACGCTAGACTGTGTAGGCACATTATCAATATAGTACAAGACTTGTTAGGTTTAAATAAACATTTTTTTCAATAGGAAGAAAACAAAGGATAAAAGGGAAAAAGCTGCATAATAGGATGACTCATATTTGGATTGGTTCAAACATTTAAGCCATTTAGATATTTGTGCTCTCTGGTTTGTAATCAAGAATTTATACTAATGCAGGAGGAGTGGAAAGGTCTGATGAGTCACAAACAAACAGTGTTTGTACTGGGAGAGAGAGGTGCTTTGCATTCAGCATTCAGTAAATGCTGAGACCCATAAACAGATATAGCAAGTTATTCCTTTTTCTAATCCAAACTATACTGAAATTTGACAAGATGGAGAGCTCACAAGTGAAGATGAAAGAAGCTTTGTGCGCAAAAAGAAAAGGCCACCCCTGGGATGCAAACTGGGTGAAATTCACCCAGTTATAAATGACTCAGACAAAGGCTTGCACACTATTTTGTCTCCTCACTGACCTTTCATGGTAAAGAGAGAGGCCATAGGTGGAACACTCATAGCTGAAGATGATTCTTTACCTACCCATAATACATAGTAGTATTGGAGGTGTATCAGAGGGTAGCTAATACACATACACATTCTCAGATTCAAAAGCCCATATCTTACACCTAATATACATTGCAAATGGGGGATCTTTTCACTACTGAAGCTTTAAAATCTCAGCCATTAATAGCCTTGTAAATTGTAGTGTTCATAATTCAACCAAATGCCATTAGATCAAATCCTGGGAAAGCAGCAAAGCCTGTATAAAAGACCATTACTTCAAACAAAATTGATCAAAGAGCTTTGTGACAACATTTTCTGCTCAAATGGTCAGATTGTATGTGCAGCTTGGCTACAGTC
This sequence comes from Crocodylus porosus, assembly GCF_001723895.1. Lineage (NCBI taxonomy): Eukaryota > Metazoa > Chordata > Crocodylia > Crocodylidae > Crocodylus > Crocodylus porosus. Next base: position 60,448,562 of record NW_017728918.1, on the reverse strand, counting down.
ACTAATGCAACCTCTGGAAAGGAGAAGAAGCCACAGTTTATTGTTGTTCCCACTGTGTGGGTTTTGGCCACATCAACCATATCTCCACCCTGGAATCTGAAAGACTTATGATAGAGATCTTAGTAGTGATGTGGAGGTCTCCAGTCTGGTGTATCAACTGCTATCGCCCACACGGGTAGTGCAAGTGCCTCATTCTTCAACTGAGGTTAAGCGCTACACTATTTGCTCCATAAAGGTTTGTGGTAGACCCTGGGAGCATTTGCATGGAGCAAAAATCCTTTCACACTTCCTCATCAACAGGGTTCACAAAAGCTCATGATATACATCTCCAATTCAGTTAGTCTATAAGGTGTGAATCTTCCCTGCCTTCACTGATATCACTCAGTCAAACATCATTTTAAAAAATAATGATTTCCACAATGATTTGATTTGACATATGCTGTACAACTGTATCCTCATTTTCACTTAACTTGCCAATGATTTCAGAGTTTCACTTAGCAAGTCTAGAAGTTGGTGCTGTTCAATCTAAAGTGTGCTTTGAAAGGCCAAAATTATTTGCATTAGCCCCACTTCTGAAATATTCAGCTTCTGCATGGTACTCCTTATAACCAAGTGGTCAACTCTTCACACACAAGAGATCTGCTTATGTCACATGTTGTCATTAATTATTACTATACAAGATGCAATAACTATAATTCCACCATGTTGACAATAAGATACTTATTCAAATGTTAATTAAGAACTCCAGCCACGTATACCCAGAGAACTTCATCCATCCCAAGAGTTTAAGTACCATTTCTTTGTCACATTCAGTTTTTCTATTCCTGTTTTTTCTCCTTTTCCTCCCCAGCTTTCAGAATATAATTCACCGAGTTTCAAGCTGTCAAGATAATTCATTTTTATATTCTTTATTTTCTCATCATCCATCCTAGAACAACTGACAGAATAATGAATGCTTTTACTTTGTTTTAGGTTGTTTCTTCCATTTCATAGGAAAACAGATTTTTTTATCTTTAATTTTTTCTTTTATTCTTATTCTTTGTAAACTTGGTCTCTTGGAAAACAGATTAGCTCCTTTCTCCTGTACTAAGAAAGTTTGAACATTTTCCAAAAGCAGTCATTGTTTACAGCCAATTCATCAGCATCCAAGCTACATGAACATTATGTCACCCTCTTATTTTCTGCCTCAAAAATTTTTCCAATTATCTAAAAAATCATCCCTTCCCCTAGTTCTTTCAGCAAACCATTTATTTTATTTACTGGGGTTTTTTCTTTATTTTTGTATATGTTAAGAATATGAGGTTTGGGAAAATGCCTCAAAAGAATCCGTACAAGTTGAGTTTAACATCAACATTATAATCTATGTAACAAACAACAGAATCTAAAATATCCTAATTAGTTCATCCAAGAGTTGTTTCATTTTTTCCATCAGACTGCTACTTTTTCAGATCATTTAAATGTAAGAGCTCTAGTTTTATTTTATGCTGTTAACTTTTTTCACTTCAAACTTGACTTGTTGTGTCATCTTGTATATAACTTGAAAATAGGAAAAATGCAATCCAGAAAAACTGTAGTTGGATTCTTCTGGTTACACAGGTGCTTGCCCTTTTTTGTAGGTGTTACTCCCAAGTAAAAAACAATGAAATTCAGATCCTCAAAGATATCTAGATGCCTAGCTCCCATTGATTTCAGTGCTAGTTAGAAGCTAAGTAACTTGAGGTTCTGGGTCTGAATTCTTAATTATTTTGTTTTAGTTAGCAAGTACAGCACATTGCAAAGAGCTTTTTGCACCTCTGCAGCATTTTCCTGCAAGTATTTAAATTAGTATGAAAACATAGAATGTGCCTTTGAGGTGTTAAGTGTCATAAGCAATAGACATTATCACTTTTTCAGGAGGAAACTGGCACAGAGAGATTATAGATAACATTTCAAAAGCAAGATCCCTATTTTCCAAAGTCATCTAAAGCAGAACTAAAACTGGTTCCACAGGCAGCTAAAAAGATTTAGGTGGAGTCTAGATACCTAAGTTACAAAGAGAAAATTGAACTGACCATGCACCAGCAGCCACAAAGTTCAGTATGTGCCTTCATTTTGGGGAGCAAAGTTCCCCAATTAACAGTCATTTTATCCAACCTGTGGAGACAGCAGGCTGCTCCTACACAGTGAGATTGTAGTTATGGTTGTGATGATCGTGGCCATGATGATGGCAAAAAATGATGATCATAAGATCACAGAATATTAGGGTTGGAAGGGCCCTCAGGAGGTCTATGAAACTATGAAACTATGAAACCCCCTACTGAAAGAAGGACCATCCCCAAGTAAATCATCTCAGCCAATACTTTGTCCAGCTGGGTCTTAAAAACCTCCAGAGATGGAACATCTACAACCTCTCTGAGTAACCCAGGTACAAGCAATTATTTCAGGCAGAGGGCCACTTACCCAGCTTTAGCAAGCTGTTGAGGGCCAGATGGGTGGCCCCGCCCCTTGACAGGTGCCCTGCCCCCTGGTCACCATCTTGGGACTAATAGCCCAATGTCTTGGGACCAGTGTCCCAGGGCCAGCACCAGTTGGGCCCAGAGCGGGGTGCCAGCTGGCGCAGGTCCGTGGAGCTGGGCTGGGCTGCACCAGCAGGAAGAGGTGGGGAGCTGACCTGGCTCCATAGAGTGCCTGCTGGCTGGGACCCTGTATACCTGCCACCCTGCTCTGGGCTCTGCTAGCGCTGGCCCTGGGACACCGGTGTGGCCCTGTGCTCCCGCACCCACTCAAAGCCCTGTGGTACAGGTGGGGGGCAGCATCAGCCCCAATGCCCTACTTGTTGGCAGAGAAGGAGCTGGTACAGAGCATGGGGGAAAGAGGCCCCTTGCCCGCTCCATGGCCAGTGCTCCCTGCTGCAGCTTCTCGCAGCCCACACAGGGCTGTCCTGAGCAGGCACAGGCAGCCCCACGTGGGCTACAAGCAGCTCCAGTGCAGGGTGTCAGCCATGGGGAGGGCAAGGGGCTGCTTTTCCCCCGCATTCAGCACCAGTTTGTAACCCACCCCCACTGCCAGCCTGGGCCCCGCACCAGCTCCAGGCTCGCCCAACGGGGCTGCGCCACAGCAGCAGCTGCAGCCCCCCTGCTTGCTGTGCTGGGCTTGCTGTGTGGGCAGCAGCAGCAAACACTGCCCAGTGTGGCAAGCAGCGGGGCCACAGCTACTGCCACCATGGAACAGCCCCAAAGGGCAAGCCCAGAGCCAGCGCAGAGCCAGGTTACAAGCTATTCCTGAGCGTGGGGAAAAGTGGCCCCTCACCCGCCCTGTGCCTAGCACCCTGCACTGCAGCTGTTCACAGCCCATGTGGGACTGCCTGTGCCTGCTCAGGACAGCCCTGCATGGGCTGTGAGTGACTGCAGCAGGAAGCAGCAGGCAAGGGGCCACTTTTCCCTGCACTCTGTACCAGCTCCTCCCCTGCTCTCCCCCACCTAACCTGAGCTTCCTGCACTGGGGCAGCCACATGGTCCCAGGCCAGAAGCCCCTGCTGGGGCTTCCAGCTAGGGGGTGGGGCCAGGTGGACTGCTGTTGCGGGAGACTGCCGGGCTTCCCCTGGGGCCTACTGCCCCTGGCTCCTGTCATTTTTGACAGGAACCAAGGACAGATACATTTTAATCTTCAAAAAAAATTTACAGGTCCCACAGGCCAGATAGAATGGCCTCATGAGCTGCATCCAGCCTGCAGGCCATATTTTGCCCACCCCTGGAGTAACCTGTTCCAGTGCCTTACTACCCTCCTAGCGAGAAAGTTTTTCCTAATCTCTAACCTCAACTTCCCTTGCTGCAATTTAAGACCATTGCTCTGTATTCTGTCACCTGCCACCACAGAAAACAGTCTAGCTCCATCGTCTTCGGGACCATCCCTCAGGCAGTTGAAGGCTGCTATTAACACCCACCCACCGCCACCCTCAGTTCTCTTCTCCAGATTAAATAAGCCCATTTCCCTCATCTTCTCCTCATAAATCATGTACCCCAGCCCCCTAACCATTTTTGTTGCCCTCTGCTGGGCTCTTTCCAATTTGTCTACAGGCTGAGTTGAAAGTGGCCCACACTTGGAGCTAAGCTCTGTTAAAGCAGGTGCCTGCTCCAAAATGCTGCTGACCCCTGTTCTGTCCTGTGGAAGAAAAACACAGCTAACTCAGACTGACACATTTATTTCAGCCTGTGATAATACTAATGTAACCTGGGCAGTACTCCAAGAGGTACCCCCTCTCCAATTGAAGGGATCAAAGCAGGTGCACAAGCACTGTGGGAGGTGTAGGGACTCTCCTCCCCCTACAGAGCAGAGCCAGACCACCAATGGGGACTTAGCCATATACCTTTTAATACTGGGAACATAACAGGCATAAATCAGAGGGGATAGTAGACACTACAGTGCCCCAAGGGGGCAGGATTCAACAAAGGTTAGACACTTACAATCATTGACAAAAAACAGGGTTAACAAAATATAAACCACAAACAGCAGAACAAACCATATGGGTTGGTGAAATATAGAGAGGCACAAAATGCAAAATGTCAAATGACAAGGAAACATAGGGCCTTGGTACCTGGAGGGGGAGAAAACACAATGGCCCCTTTCCACTGCAAGAAGACTTACTTTTTGTTATCTCACCCACCCTAAACCACCTCAGCTGGCACTTGAACCCAAATCTCCCATGTAGTAGGCAGGAACACTGCCACACAGCCACCACCGGTGGCACGGCTCTAGCCTGCTAGGGGTCTTGACATTCTCGGAGCCCTGGCCTCACATCAAGCTGCCTGGCCTCTGACTGGAGGAGCTGGAAGCAGAGCTGAGAACCCCTCTCAGATCCTGAGTCGCTGCTCAGATCCTTGCTGGAGCTGTAGCCTCTCCCAGGGGATCCTGGAGCCCAGTGGGGAGCCTCTCCTGCCAGCCACACGCCGCACTGCTGAGGGCCCCACTGCTGCCTGCAGGTCCTGCTCCTTCAGGCTTTTCTGAGGCAACTGCTCCTACCCCACTGACCCAGCTCTGTGAAGCTCCTTCCTTACTGTCCCTTGCTGGTCTCTCCTGAGTCAGCCCATGCTGCCCCTTTTATCCCCCTCCAGGTGACCTAAGGGGCCAATAGGGACACGGGGGGGGTGAGTCTCTGGGACCTGATTGGTGTGGAAAGGGAATCCCAAATCCTCCAATTATCTTTTGCCCTTTCAAAACCCCGGGACCAGGTCACTGCCAGCCAGCCCATCACACTAATAATGCCCACCTTCTGCTCAGTAGGCTAGGAGTTACAGCATTCAGCTACAGTGTGGGAGAGATGAGTTCTAGCATACCTCAGCTGCAGGGATTTGAGGCCAATATTTCACACTTTCCAAGAGAATGCTGTAACCCCAAGGTTAATTGTACCGTCACTCCCCTGAGAGGAGGTAGATTTAGATTCTTATGCCAGCTGCCAGGTCTTGTTTCTGTTTTTTTAACCAGTGACTGTCTACTAAAAGGCATTTATACACATGCTCTGGAAGTGATGGGGGTAGGTTGTGCTTTAATTAGAGTGGCTTTCAGGGCATCTCATGTATCAGTGTCCCCATGCTTAGAAATGGCAGTGGGGGCACTATAACTAAAGATCATTGAACCAGCTTTAGTCGCAGTGCCCCCGCCTCCGTTTTTAAGCATGGGGATGCTGATACAGGAGATGCTGGAGTCTGTTTGAGGAAGGTAATTACTATGCTCCAGCAGACTTGATTAATTGAGCCTGCTCTGACGTGCTATAAGCTTACAGCGCATCAGAGCAGCATCACTACTCATGTATAGGTGCCCAAATAGTCCTGGCAACAGAGATCTGAGTCATGAGAAACCTTAATCTTCCTGTGCAGTGATGGAGAGCATGGATATCTAACTTAGGGCTGCACATTCTGCAGAAGGAGTCAGGTGCCTGAAAGTTAGAAGTTGCACTGCCTACTCCCCAGTGTGAATCTGGGTCTAAATCATCAATGGATTTAGTCCCTTGAGTCATTTAGAAGTTTTGAAAATATTTAATCTTAATTGACCCCAACAGCAAAAGATCAGCTAGATAAACTGGAAGTCAGAAACCAGATTTTCTGATTCCCACATCTATAAATTGATCGTAGTCTTCAACACATCGGTTCAGCCCCTACCTTGACATATTCACCAACTGGTTAGTATTTGGTGTGTAGGTTCTGGCTTGATTTCAATGGGGATTTTTTTCTTACAGCATATATCTTCTATTCATGTGCTATATGTTAACTTATTTACATGCATTTTTATTGCTTTACCTCTTACAGAAATAAGTCATGATGAAGCCAAACATCTTGCGGATGCCTCAGAAAAAACAACAAAGCGATCTAGAGAGTCAACCATCAGAAAGATATTTGATATGACTAAGCATCGAACAAAAAGGTCATCTCTCCTCCCAACTGGTGTGAAAGTCTGTCCACAAGAATCAGTGAAGCAAATTTTAGCCAGTCACCAAGCTTATTATAGATTAAGAGGTGAGATGACAATTCTAGTGCCTGTTTGGGGAATACAGCAATAATTCTTCTGTAGTGTGCCATTCTCTAATTCCGGGCAGCAGTTTTGGCACCTATTCTCTACTTCATGTTTATGTAAATAGATGAAAAGTTATGTGTACCAACCTCAAAGTACAATGGTGGCACAAGATACTAGCAGTTATCTGAATAGAATGGAGTAATATAAATAAGAGATGCTGAGTTAATACCACGTTCTTTAGCAGATTTAGTGGGCTCTGGATTAACAGACTATAACGACCAAATTATTGCACTGTGGATCTTCCCCAAAGATCTAGTAGATGCCACAGCCCATCATTTCTACTCACCCCGGCACTGTCTAGAACATCATAGATTTTAGAAAGGGTAACCAAGTACCTGATTTATTTAATAATTTTTAAATTATCATGGTGTCCATAGGGAGCAGGCCATTCTCTAAATGTAGAGGTGAACACAGTCCCTATTCCATAAAGCATGCTCTCTTAAAATCCCTAGAAATGGCTATACTTCTTTTTTCCTGTCTTTGAACTATAATGGAAGAAAGCAGCATCACTGCTGGAACCTAACTGTGATCATGCACGAAAAACTGAAATCCTATGAAAGACATAGATCAAATCTTAGTCACATAAAGAAAGACATTGTTGCACACAGGATGCTGAATACTTGAGACACTGTGAGCAGTTTAGCTAGAGTGGCTCCCGAGAGTTGTTCTAATTAAAACTTCCCACTCCAGAGCATGCCTAAAGATGCCCCAAGAGTCCAAGTCCACCATTCATGCATTACTGGCATCCTGAAAATCACTGCTAAACTGGACCTAGTTGCCTAGGCTTCCAAGTTTTTGCTGGCAGGCAGGTGCAAAGCCACTGAAGCACTGCTTGGTCCTTTAGTTCAGGTTGAAGGCCTAGAGGACCTTGGCACAGAATTCTTAGCTTAGGTATTTCCCTACCTATTTCATTGGCAGAATGAAAACCACTAGGTATTCTCAGAGGACAAGGGGTTCAAGTCTGTGTGGCATATCTTCATGTTCATTAATGTGCCATTACTGTGCATTTAGTTTAGTACCTCTAATAAGAGGTACTAAACTAAATGTGCACAGGTGCATGGTTTTTTAGTGACTCTTACTGCACATCAGCCTAATAGTGTGTCTGTCACCCCAGGCAGACTACTCAGAGCATTCTCCTAGAATATGGGAGTCTTAGCTTTGCATCAGAGACTTGAGTCTCCTGCTCCCATACCCCAAGGGAGTGTTCTAGACACTTGGTTAATGGTTGTTCTAGGGTGAGGCTTTTTCAGTCATCCCTAGAACCTACTCTACTCTACATGAAATAATTAAACTGAATTAGGCCAAAAAGAGAAAGAAAAAGAGATGGACTGATTCTGTACCCTGTTGCTTAAAACACACCCTGGCAGATGTAAAACTGAGGGCTCATGCCCTTGCACCAAAGAATATTTAACAAAGAAGATCAGTTGTAGGAGGAGGGGTTGTGAGGGACACTGTACTATACCTATATGTAACAATGTGAAATCCAGGACACTGCCCCCTGCCCCTCTTAAGTCAACAGTGCTGCTGCAGGCAGATGCTCAGGCAGTGTGATACAGCTCTGGGATTACTATGCAGTAGGCCTGTGTGAAGTGGCAAGTATTTGCTCTGAATTCAGATTCATCCAATTCGGAGATATAGTGATTCAATTCAGTAATTTGAATCACTGTTCTGATTCAATTCAGCCAATTTGGATCCAAAGATTCAGACATAGACAAAACAGTTTCATGTTTTCATAGTAGCTAGGGTCAGGAGGGACCTGAACAGATCATCTAGCCTGACCCCCTGCCACAGGCAGGAATGAATGCTGGGTTTACAAGACCCCAGACAGGTGATCATCCAACCTCCTCTTGAATTTGTCCAAGGTAGGGGCGAGGACCACTTCCATGGGAAGTTGGTTCCAGATTTTGGCCACCCTAACTATAAAATATTGCCTTCTGATCTCTAACTTAAACCTAGTCTCCATCAGCTTATTACCATTGTTCCTCATCACGCCAGGTGGTGCTGGGGAGAATAGGGCTCTTCCTATTTGCTGATAATCTCCTCTGATGAGTTTGTAGTCAGTACAAGCAGGCAGCAGTCCTCACCACGCTGGACACAGCTGCCTCCAGCTGGTAAGTCTGTTGTGGTGGGCAGAGGTGGGAGGGAAAGACCTTGGGGGGAGAGGCAGATCAATGGCCCCACAGCGAGGGAGGGATTGGGGCTGGGGCTGGGACAAGCTGCCCAGCTGGGGCGGGGAGGGTGTAGGATTTGTGGAGCTCCAACCACTGTGCACCACCAGTCCAGGAGGGCATGACAGCAAGTGTGTGCCCCTGGATATGTGCAGGATGGACTGGGCTGAGCTGGGCTACACTCTGGGCAGGCGGCAGAAAGTGCTGAAAGCAGGAGCTATGTCCTCCCATCACTCGCCCAGCCTCCCCATGTCCCCTGGACAAGCCGCAGCTTCAGCTCAGCTGGGCGAGCACTGACAGGGCATAGTAGCGGGCACGTGCACCTGGATCAGAGTGGGGCCAGCAACAGGGTCTATAGGGAATTTTAGGGTGGCTGCAGCCCCCCTATAGCCCGCACTTCACTGCACTCTGTAGGGCAGGCAGAGCCAGGGCTGCACTCTGGGCTGCGGCCGAGGTTAGCCACCCAGAGCACAGCCCTGACTCCACCCACCCTGCTGAGCACAGACTGGCAGTGGGTGGCTGGGGCTAGCCTCTTGGAGGGCAGCCTGGCCCATCCCACCCCATGCAGACCCAGGGGCACATGCCCGCTCCCATGCCCTCCCAGACCGGCAGCATGCAACGACAGGAACCCCCCCTCCGAACCCCCTGCCCCTCCACCCCAGCTGGGCAGCTTGTCCCAGCCCCACCCTCAATCCCTCCCTTACTGTGGGGGCATTGATCTGTCCCCCCCCCATGTCCCTTCCTCCCCGCTCTGGCCACCACAACAGACTTACCAGCTGGAGGCATCTGTGTCCAGCATGGTGAGGAGTGCTGCCTGTTTAGTCTACGGATGAATCTCTGAATTGGCACTGAATCTTTTCTGATTTGATTTGGAGGCTTCTGATTCCATTCAGGCCTTTTCATTAGTCTCCTGATTCGATTTGGATTCAAAGATTTGGCTTTTTTTGCTTTTCAGTCATTTCAGGAGTGCTTCAGAAACTTTCCACTCCCTATTTTAGCTAGTCCATTGCTCTTCAGGGTGCTTCTGTCTGAAATGGCATCCATAGCTTCACAAGACAACTCTATTTAGATGTACTGTCCTTGATGGTTCCAAATTAAACTTTCCTACAGAGTCAGACAGTGATGAATCTTCCAGTCCAGAGGAGGTATTCCCCCATTTACCACCATGGCAGTAGTACACAAGGAGCTGGAGAAACTGAGTCAAGAATACGGTTCCTAAAACTCGTACAATTCCCACGGGTTTTACAACAGTGGGAGTCGACCTTTTTGGCAGGCATGCCACCAATTAAGGTGTGTAAAGAAGTTCAGGCAGCCTGTTGGGGAGGTGCTCTAACTATGATGCTTTACACAAAGTGCCATGAGTTAGAGCACCATGGGACCCAACACATGTTCACCTATTGGGTGGGATAGGGGCCTCAGTCTGCCTTCACTGACCCATACCACCAGACAGACTGCCCCTCTCCCCAGCCCTTCCCCTCTGCTAGTTGGCAACTGTCAGCATTGGCTGGTGAGAATGAACAGAGATCCCCCTGCCATTCAGCACTCCATCTATCCCTGTTGAGGTGTTGAGGGGGGCCAGGCTGGGCCCCAAGAGGTGTGGGGCTACCCATCCCCCATGTACGTATCATGATTGTGGCCAAGGCTGGTACAGCTGGAGCTGGGGTGGGTGTGGAAAGTAGAGGCCCCACTTCATGGGCCCAGCCTGGCTACCCCTGCAGGGATCTTGTGGGAAGCTGGGCGGGTCCTGTGATGTGGGAGACTCCATTTCCCCCATCCCAGCTCCAGGGACAACAGCTTCTGCCACTATCAAGACCCTTGCACAACTCCCCCCAAGACCCCAGCAGAGGTAGTCAGGCCAGGCCCACAAGGCAGGAGAGTTCTGTCCCCCCCACGCCAGCCCCAGCTCTAGCACTGTAAAAATGCTTATGCAGGGGATGGGGAGGCTCCCCTTCCCTCCCACTGCATGGACCTGGCCTTGTTCCCCGCAAGAACCCATCAGGGATGGGTAGGCACACAGAGTGTGGGGGGCTCCCTTCCCCCCCCACACACACATCCAGCTATGCAGGGAGGAGACAGTGGTTTTCTGTCTGCTCTCTGTGACAGCCCTCAGGGTGGGACTGAGCCAGTGCTCTCTCATGCAAGCACTAGCCCAGCTCTGCAAAGAAATATGAGATGTGGGTGGAATCACCCAAAGTTAATCCTCACAGGGAACCACAGGTTCCCTAAGGCACTCTACCTTAGAGCACCCCCATCTGATATTACATCAGACAGGGGTTACATTTTCATGCAATCTTTCATGCAATTTTAAAAGCACTCTCCAGCTGCAAACGGTTGTTGTTTTATGGCTATAGATTACTTTCCAGGGCTTCATCACATGATAAACACCCTCCCAGAGTACCACTCCAATCCACTTTCTCTGCCCATTCTGCTGCTGTGCTTTCTCCTCTGTACTGTATATTACCTGCCCAATGTCCTCCCTTTCTTTCTGCTTCCTGCCCCATCTGCTGCTCATTCTCTGTCTGGTGTGCTGCCTATGTACTTCCTGACCTGCCACATGCCAGATGCAAAGAGGTTGTCCATGCCACTTGTGATGCTCATGCCATAGGTTGTCCATCCTATTTTACAACACTTGATATAGATTACAAATTAAGTAATGTTTAATATTTCTAGCTCAGTTGTTTATGATGAATATGTGGCCACTTAACAGAATCAGCATTCTAAGGTCCTGATCCAAAGCTCCCCATCACTTTTATAGGAAAAGTATATTACAAATAATTTGCAAAGAGGAAAAGGAGGCTTTATGGAACTTACATCACACAATCAAGAAGCATGAAATATACCACATGTGACTAAAGGGACTAGCCACACAGCATGAATTATAAATCATGAAAGCTCACTAGTAAACTGCTCATATGGGGCAGGTTTTACCATCCTTAAATTAAACTAGGGAATACCTTATGTAGCAAATATTGCTTGGAGTGGGATGATGAATAGGCAGCAGAATATAGGCCTAAATGAGTGCTGATCATAAGGAAATCTGTTGAAAAAACAACCCGCTGAATGATAATTCTTGAATAGAAAAATCATTAGGTAACATAGTCACTGTTAAAAATTTGATGATCTCTACTTGGAGGAAGGATTCAGTGCTGAGAAGGCAGATGTTATGCAACTCATTATGGAGATATATTGGCACAGCTGTGTGAGCAGCTTTGCACAGCATACACCTATCCAAGTTTTGAGAATAGCCATTTTATTACCAAGTAGATTAATTGTAGACAGTCCTAGGTTTTAGATACCATAAGACCAGTGGTTTTCAACCTGCGATCTGCAGACCCTGGGGGGTCCACAGATTACATCTAACGGGTCGGTTAAATATGACTATGACCAATCCAAAGTATATGAATACCCACACTTACTATGCAAAGGGGTCTGCAGCCCCATTTAAAATTGTTTAGGGGTACACAAATGAAAAATGATTGTAAACCATTTCTATACACAATAATCTCTTCTTCAGTTAAAGAACATACCGAAAATGTAAAAGTAAAATGTCATAGCCTCTGTGGTCATAAATCTTAGAAAACTCTCTGTTTCAAGCAACATTATAAACTATTCAAAATTAGATTTATAAGTGTCATTTTTTTATTTGCTGAGATGCACTATATGTTAACATTATAATACATTTATAATATGTTTGACCTTTTTATTCGCTGAAGGCTTTAGACTTGAAACATACATATTTTAAGGAGTGTGCACATTCATTCCAAGTGAGCACTACCTTTTTAAAAATCTGCAAATCCAGATTTTGTGACACTGAAAATAATTGACAATGGAATCATTCAAGTAATGAATAAACATTCATCCAAAAACATGGAGAAAGTAGTTATAGCCACTGAGTTCATAAAGCTCAGAACAATTTTGTATTTTAAGTGACAGCTAATCTATTAAGAGGGATTTTTATTGGGTTTTTTGGATTATGAAACCATGCATTTCCCCTTTGTTATTATTGCAAATTCAGAGGTTGGAAAACACATCAGTGGTGGCAAGATGCTGCAGGAAGGGTAGAGGTAAGGTTATTGATAACAGTGAGGGGGGTATTGGATCCATTAACATTTGGACCCCCAGTTTCATCCTACAAAATCGGTGATCTGATCAGAAGTGAGAGGTGACAGCTATCTGCAAGGGAGAAGTGCTAATAACATGGGACTGTGTCCCATTGCATGCATGTTCTCTTGGGCATGACCCAGACATAACAGGGTCAGGGTTCAGAAGCCCAGGGTCTACAGTACTATCGGTCCAGAAATCAAGCCAAGGTTGCAGCTCCAGGTGTCAGTCCAAGTCTGATGGATCATGCAAGTCCATGGTCAAGGCCAGGGCAGTGGTCAGGAGCTAGGGAATCCAGTTGACAGGGTAAGGTAGCAGGAGTGGGGTACAAGGTTCCAAGGCAGAGGCAAGAGGGGAGCAGGCCTCAGGCAAGAGGGGAGCAGGCCTCAGGCAAGACAGCAGATTTCCAGGGCAGAGGCAGGACAGGGGCAAGGCAACAGGGTCCAAGGCAGGACCAGGAATACCAGAGTCAAATTCACAGCAGAGAGCCTGATTGCTGTTACAGGGACAAGGCCCTGTAGGAAGCGGGAGGACCCCTCCCATCAGAGCTCTGTGGCTCCCATTGGTTCCACTGGGCACCATGATCCCCCAGGGAGTACCTCCTGGGATGGCCCAGGACAGCTGGGGTCAGCTACAGCCCAGGCCTCAGCCCAGAAGACCCAGGTTTGAGCCACAGGTTTACATGCTACCCTTCCAACAGAAGATCCTCCTTCCTCTCCCCCTGTTCAGTGATAGTCAGTATCCCCTCCCATACAGGGAACGTTTGGCCAGGGCACCAAACACAAGTCTTACCTCTGCATCAGGTTATAATGTGTGTTTTCATTCATCTTGTATGACTAATTGCTGGAGATAGTGAACCAAGTCCTCTGTGGAGCTTCTCGCAGAACCAGCCCCAGATACAATACAGCTTTAGCCCCCTGTGCTCTTGTTCTGTAACCTCCCTCTGTGGCTCATTCTCTGTCTGTTCACTTTTATCTCCCCATTGATATAGAACAGCGGTGTTTTTTCCAGGACACCTGTGATTCTCCTGCCCGCTCCAAGCTTGGCATACCATTTGGTGATTCATCATCATGAAAGCATGACTTGATGTTTAATAAATGAATGTATACATATGTACAAAGAGAAAGAAAACATCATTTCCTGGGGGATTTTACCTACATGAGGATAAAATCAAGTTTTTTAGGTGTCTTATGAAACAGAAAAAGAGTGCACAGCTTTAAACACCAGGCTGCTCCTTTGACTAGGAGATTTAATTGATCTCTTAGAGGCTTTGGAAAAACTATATTTGCTCTAAACTTTCTACTTAGAAAATCAGTGAGATTTTTTCTTAGCTTGCTGCATTTTCAAGCTTCCTTTGGAATGTCAGTGCAATTTATTTAAAGCATAGATTTGTCTAGCTTGTTCTGTATCTAGTAGCTGAGCATTTCTAGCCTACATATTAACTTAGCTGGCTAGCTACAAAATACAACAATTAAAGTATCCACACTGGCCAGTTTCTCTGTCCTTTTGCTGCTTTTATCTCAGTGATCTTAGCATCCTTGTAAGGAAAGAAGTATGTTTTTGGGTTCGTTCTGTATTAATTATTTGTACTGATAAGAGCCTTGGGTTACATTCATCTCTGGTGTCATTCCAGGCAAGTCAGCACTCTTCATACTCAAAGGTCCAATCCTTCAGTTATAAAGACAAATGTCCACATGAAGTTATAGACCACTAAATAAATCCTTTTCTTGAAATTATTAAAATAGCTTTTTACGTTTCAAATGCCAAAAAGGGACATCTTGGTTTCTAAGATGCTGCAGAACATGGCCTGGAACTTTCTTGTGGGTTGACTACATTCCTCCTTGACTCTGTTCTGCTTCTAGTTTGCCAGGAAGTTGTATGGGAAGCCTTTCGGATCTTTCTGGATAGGATTCCTGATGCTTCTGAATATCAGAACTGGGTTGGTGCCTGCCAGCGGGAAACATTCTGCATATTTGACATTGGGAAAAACTTCAGCAACTCCCAAGCGCATCTGGAAATAATCCAGCGGGTAAGAATTATTCTTATTATTTAGCTTTGTCTATAAACAAGTGAAGTAAACATTTCTCAGATCCAACCCCTGAATTTTATGCAGTCAAGGCAAAGAGAGAGGAAGGGGGCACCACAAAAAAAAAATCAACATTCATTACATAAAGAAAAGTGTCCTAGACAAAGATTAACTATAAAGTATGAACAGGCTTCTGCTCTTCGATTGAACTTGCCTACTAGTAAAATGCTTTTTTTCCCCCCAATCTTTTTGCAGCGAGTAAAACATAGGACCCTCCAGGAAAGGTAAGTAAAGCAGAAGTAGAATACATACCAGTTGATGCTGTTTTCCTTCTTTTGAAAAAGGTATGTGAAAGATGTATATGGCTTTGAGAGAGTATATGTATGTACAGCAGTCTGGTATACACTGTGTGGGAGATATGAGAGATACAAATATATACCCTTTATTTTATGGGGAGCAGTAATATTGTTCCATATAATTATGGATGCACAAACCATAGTGGGCTAGTGCCTGTTCAGCTTGGTTATAGCGGATGAGCACTAAGGCGCTATATAGTTCTTAAAGCTCTTTGACTGCTAATAAGTCCACATCCTTAGCAATATGTCCCTAAAAATTCCCATTTTATTGAGTCATCCCATTTCCTTTATACAAGATAAGAGATTTTTTTCATGATGTTACAGTTTGATCTGTGTAATCTTTTGTGCCAGAAGTGGAAGTTAAGCCATAGCATTTAAATATGTTTTGTTCAGGTTTAAAATTAAACCAGTCTGGCTTCACTATACTTGTATAGTAATGGACAGGCAAAACAGTTGCCTCATATATGCTGACAGGCATTTCCAAGCCATAACCACTTCCCTTAAAACTGTTTAGTGATACATCTGTGCACAGCCTTAGTTTGATTTAAAACAATTTAATTTTTATATACATTGTTTTATATGTTACAGCAAATTGCACATTTTTTACCAAACCAAAAAAGTTTTGCAGTTCATTAGAAGCTACAGAAATAAGATAAATCATGCCATATTCTGAAAAGATAAATTCAATACTAGCTACTTTCCATGCATCTAAAATAAAAATGTAATAGACTATTTGTTGTGTCTAATAGATATACCTGTAGATTCCTGACAGACAGCAGATCATCCACAATATTCAGTGGGCTACATGCCTGGAATAGCATATATAATGAAAATACTCATAATATTAAGTACACATAAAGAAGAGGAAAAGGTGGAACCTTGCTAAATTCCTCAGTACATTTGTAGAAAGCCTACAGAAATGTACATACTGATATCAAGTAGATTGCTATTGTTGTGTGCACTTTATTTTTCTATAAAAAAGGTGGAAGGATTTAATTCTTGATTCAGTGCACTAGTTTTAAACCAGTGATACCCTCCTTAAGTCAATGCACTGGTACAAACATAAAACCAGTGTGACAAAGTAGCATCTCAGGTCCTATCGTATGTTAAGAGAATATTCACAACTAAACTCTTAAAAGTTTGACGATAACAAATAATTTAACATTGAGCTTTCCCTCCTTTTATAAAAGAAATAGTACAGTCTGAATCACATGATCATCTACAGTCTCAAGTTAATACAAATGTCATTGGACCGTCAATTTTAGACATCCAATAGTAGCAATGTATAATGCATTTTTACTCACGTACTAACTTATCACAAGAATTTTACCTGTCTTCCTTGACTTTAATGTTATTATTTGGAGGGTTTTTTCCTCTCGTAAATGTGTTATTTAATTAAAGGCTTAATTAAAACTCCCACTGAATTTTGTAGAATATTATCAGTTGCACTCCAGTGCAAACTGTGCTGGGCGTGCGGACAACAGCCATGCCAAGAGTCAGGTAGATTAATTTTAAAATGATCAACCACCATGAATTTTCCAGACCAGTCCTGAGTTTTAGGAGCAAGTCCTCAGCTGCCTGAATAATCCATGAGATGGGATTTTTCTCCTGAATTTGAAAAGTTGGTTCTGGGATCAATACTAAGCAGCATCCTTCTACATCTGGTCAGTGCATGGCTCAGTACATGGTTGCCTGGTTTCACATGAATGTAACTATGCAACTTGTTAAAAGCCCTGGAGATATTACATTTGTTGCACTATATAGTCTGTTTTACTGTGACAAAAAGCCAGCATTTACAAGTCCAGGCTGTTTGTTGCACCAAAAAAATTGCCAGTCTGTCTCAGAATGGTGTCTCTGTGACAAATGTAATGTGTGTACAGGTCTGAGAGACCCTCCTATATCTTTTAGTGTTCTGTTCTGCCTCCCTCCTCCCAAGGAGGATCCCTGATAGCCCACCCAGCCTACAAGCTACTAGAGCCCTGCAAGGGCTGGCTTGCAGGAAGCTCCATCAGCTGTTCCTGCTGGTGGCAACAGAGACAGGCCTGCAGCAGCAGAAGACTACTCAATCGGCCCTTGTGCAATGACTGCCAAACCACCCCTTGCTGACCTGGGCAGCTTGCAGGCAACCCTCTCAGTGTTGCTACTGGGCAGCAACAGTGATGGGGCTACAAGGGTTGATTGGGTGATAGAGACCATCTGATCCAGTGTGCCACGACAAGTGGTGTATTGTGCAATATGCATATTGGGCAATGCTGTCAGTGAACCTATGCCACTCACTGAAAGACTCCCCCAGGGGTGGGGGGGACTAAGGAGTAGCCCCCCTATCAGTCACAGCTGGACAGCACTTACACACATGCAGGGAGGCTGCTCCAATGTACTGTATATCTAGCGTGTCAGAGCAGAATCAATTAATTGAGTCTGCTGGAACACAAAAACTAATGCGCTCCAGTAGCTTCCAACATCATGTGTATCAGCGTCCCCATGCTGAAAAATTGTGGCAGGGTGCTTTGAACTAAAACTTATCAAGTGAGCTTTACCTCAAAGCACCCTGGTGCCATTTTTTCAGCGTGAGGACACTGATACATGTGATGCTTGGGTGCCTTTAATTAGTGCAGCTCACTAATTAGCCTCTCCTCCCCGCCCCCTGCCTCCCAGAGCACGTCTGTAAACATTTGGAGAGCATGTCCTTGTTGTGCTTCATCCAGGGGGCTATGCACACATTCATGCCCCATAATGCTATTTTTATTTGTAGGTCTATAAAAATAATGTGCGTCTAAAGCACAAGAGAGAACTATAGGCTACCTCCTCAACTAGAAGCATTATAGCCATACATTTTACCTGGGCAAATTAGCTCTGTCTCTCAACAGAACTAATTTTTCCAGGCACAGTGCCACATAGAAGTGGCTATGCTAATTAGCAGATCTAAATATCCCTCCCATAATACTGTACTAAGGCAACTATGCTAACCAGAACCTGCAGTGGATAATATTTTTAGCTGTGGTGGTCTACAATTGTCTGGGGCTGTGTCCCAGATTTTGGTCCCTGAAGGTCGATTGTTTTGACTGATTTCAGAACTAATTTCTTATGCACCTCCTGCCCAACATAGCTTTCCTTGGATGCAGTGTGGAGGGTGAGGTAGATGACTACAAAGTTATTCATATTGTAGCTGAGAATGTAGGTGGCTATGAGTATGTTGCTATACTTAAATCTCCCTTATTGTTTGGAGAAATAGGTTGCTATGTACTATTCATGAACTTTCTATCACACACTTTCACACTCAGTACTAAGAAATGCTGCACATTATTTCAAGTCATAGAAAAAGTTTTCAGTCCTACTTTATAAGATATCTAGATCTATTCCAGCATGCTTAGCATGACCTTCCTTGGGCATTCATGCTAGGAACTTATTGTTGTCATAATTAAGACTATATTATGCATTTACCATGTTCTGTTTTCTCCCACTCAGATCAGTTTTCACCAGAACACTTCACTCAGTGTCACATCCTCAGTAACAGTGATTTCTATGAAAATCTGAGATTTTTCTACTTCTGTCATTTCAGCAGTAGGACTTTATTTTTCTATGCAATGATATTTTTTCCCATTTGAAATCCAAAGCACTTAAAAAGCTTTTACGCAAAACTTAAAGAAATAAAAATCTGAAATATTCAACATCGAAAACTGTAGCCCAGAATATGAAAATTTCAGAAAGCAATTAATTTTTAAATAGCGTTTTAAAATATAAGCAATTATGCAGAGTTAACCATAGCAACCCTTAGCATCCCCACTATAAAAGTTGCATACCCACACATACCTACAGCACCAACTTTGCAAAGCTAGCCAGATCTCTTGCAAAATGTACTTATCTGTACTTTACTATAACTTAGAACCATGCAAAACTATCAGTTAAAATACATTTACTGTGTAAATACAATTTTTGCATATGGAGTCATTAACAAACAAGATTCTAATTGTAATAAGTTTCAGATTGAAGTACCATTTGTATTTTTCAAAATGAATCTTGCTGTTTCCTATTAAGGTAGTATAGAGAAAACAACAAGAGTTTTGCCCTGCCTTACAGGAATATTTCTTTAGAAATGCAGGGTTTTTGGCTGTAGCTATGTTCGTCTAAAGACATAGGCAGGCAAGCTTCTTTGGGTAGATGTCTTAAAGATGGACAACTTTAGATGGATATCTTTTATTAGACCAGCTGAGTACTGTAGTTGATAAAAAGTTCTTTAGAAGCTTTTGGGCACAAGCGCCCTTCTTCAAACATAGGGAGTCTCTGCTGTTCTGAGATCTCCAAGGAATGAAAGAAGCTAAAAGTGTGATAGGAAGTTAGCAAGAATGTAAATAGGTAGAAATTAGGAAAACAAAGGGTAGGGAAGGGAGGAAACGAGGGACAAATAGGTAAGTAAAGGAGACTCTACTGTAGTTGAGTTCTCCAAGGTAAAAAGGAGTCAGTCTGTGAAAAAGTAAATAGTTGGCAATTAAGAAGGCAAAGGATAGAAAAGGGGAGGAAGGGAGGAAAGAAAAGTGTAAATGTCAGATCAGGCAGGTACCTGGTGAATCAGATGTCAGGCAAGTTGGATTGTGTCATAAATCCAATGTCTATATCAAGTCCATCATTTTTTGTATCCAGTAGATTTATGAAGTGAAGTTCATAGGCTTGTCTATGAAAGGTGTTTTGTAAGCTCCCTTTGAACTGAAAGATCGGAGAGGGAATGATTGTCTTGTGAGATGTGTGCACCCACAGGTAATTGGATAGTTTTGTCTTTGATGGATACATATTTTCCGTCAGGGCATTTGGTGCACTGGATGAGATTTATAACATTTCTGGAGGTACAGGTGTAAGATCCAGGAATGGCTACAGTCTGATGGAGGGGTGATGATTGTTGAATTTTTGGTGAAAATCAATCAGATACTGCAATGATTGTTTTCCACCAAAAATCAGTCAGTCCCTGATTGATTCCACTCAAAATTCAATAATCATAACCCCTCCACTAGACTATCATTTGAATACTCTAATACCAGCATTTCCTTTTTGGACACCATGATCAATATCCAAAATGGTAAACTACAAACCACCATATACAAGAAACCCATGGACCAATATACATATCTACACAGAACCAGCAGCCACCCTAAACACACCAAGAAAGCTGTAATTTACAGCCAAACGCTCCAATGCCACCAAATTTGCACCAAGAAGAATGCCTGTGATCGCCACTTCACAAATCTCAAAAGGGCCTTCACTCAACAAGGACATTCCTCAAGAGAAATAGATCACACTTTTGAAAGAGCCACCCAGATACCACATGAAGTTTGTTACAATACAAAAAGAAAATCCCTATGAGCTGCACACCATTAGTTATGGCATACCACCCTTCCCTGGAACTTACACAGAAAATCCTCAAACAATTGCAACCCATACTAGATGAGAAACCCAATTCTTAAACAGATCTTTCTAGAACCATCCATCCTAGCTTTTAAACAAGTACCAAACCTCACTCATCACCAGAAACAAACTCTCTATGACCCAAACCACACACAATGGATCCAGACCATGCCAAGGCAAAAAATGCAAAATCTGCCAACACATCTCCACCATTCCCACAGTAACCACACCCCACAATAGAACCATCATCATTCCTGGATCTTATACCTGTACCTCCAGAAATGTTATATTTCTTATCCAGTGTACCAAATGCCCCAATGGAAAATGTATAGGAGAGACCAAACAACAACTGTGCACTGGAATGAACACACACCAAAAATCCATCAATGACTAAAATATTCAATTACCTGTGGGTGCATACTTCTCACTAGACAGTTACTCCCTCTCTGATCATTCAGTTCTAATCTTCAAAGGGAACTTACAAAACAGCTTTCATAGACAAGCCTACAAACTTCACTTCATAAATCTACTGGACACAAAAAATGATGGCATCAATATAGACATAGGATATATAGTTGGTTTCTTAGTTGGTAGGGTCAGAAGGGACCTGAGCAGATCATCAAGTCCGACCCCCTGCCATGGCAGGAAAGAGTACTGGGGATCAAACGACCCCAGCAAGGTGTTCATCTGGCCTCCTTTTAAAGATCCCCAAGGTAGGAGCCAGCACCACTTCGCTTGGAAGTTGGTTCCAGATCCTAGCCACCCTGACAGTGAAGTGGCATCTCCTGATGTCTAGCCTGAATCTACCTTCTGCCAGCTTGTGACCGTTATTTCTTGTCACTCTTGGTAGTGCTTGGAGGAACAGGGACTTCCCCAGTGCCTGCTGGTCCCCCCTGACTAGTTTGTAACAGGCCACTAGATCCCCCCTCAGCCTTCTCTTCTGGAGGCTGAACAGGTTCAGGTCCCTCAGCCTCTCCTCGTAGGGCCTGCCCTGCTGACCCCTGATCATGTGCGTGGCCCTCCTCTGGACCCTCTCCATGTTGTCCACATCCCTCCTGAAATGCAGTGCCCAGAACTGGATGCAGTACTCCAACTGCGGCCTGACCAGTGTCGCATAGAGGGGGAGGATCACCTCCTTGGACCTGCTTGAGATGCATCTGTGGATGCATGACAAGGTACAGTTGACCTTCCTGACTGTGTCCCCACACTGTCAGGACATCTGATTCACCAGGTACCTACCTGACCTGTCCTTTTAAACTTTTCTTTCCCCCCACAACTTCCTCCCCTCCCCTGCCCGCCTTTTCTACCCTTTGTCTTCTTAATTTCCAACTATTTATTTTTTCTCAGACTGCCTCTTTTCTACTTTAGAGAACTCAACTACAGTCTCCTTTACTTACCTATTTCCCTCTCATCCCCCTCCCCTCCCCACCTTTTGTTTTTATCCTATCACACTTTTAACTTCTTTCATTCCTTGGAGATCTCAGAACAGCAGAGACTCCCTATGCCTGAAGAAGGGCGCTTGTGCCTGAAAGTTTGCAAATAACTTTTTTACAACTTACTCATTTGGTCGAATAAAAGATATCATTTCTACCCAAAGAACTTTTCCTGACTAGAAATGCAGTTTTCTCGTCCTACAATTTTTCAGGAAGAGCTACCAGTCCTGTTATACCTAAGTATATTATTTGTCAGACTACATCGCAGCCACTATCTTTTTAGACAAGGGGGATTTGGACATATTGCTAGAAGAGGATATTATACTCTATGGTCAGGTATAGACATTACACTTTTACCAGTACAAGTGTACAGAAACCAGTCTATAACCATGACAGAACAGAAATTCAGCACACAAAGACTGGTTTAAAAATTGCAGAACCCAATCTAAGATT
>NW_017728918.1:60424900-60425985 GCF_001723895.1 Crocodylus porosus | reverse complement strand
AGGAAACCCCAAGGATGTTTTATTTATTTGCTACTGATTTAAACTATGCCACTTACAGCAAACTGTGTGACTTGGATCAATTCTGCCTTGGGCTTTTTGAATGCCTGTACCTAGCCTTCTCAGATGAAAAAAATACAAGGAATTTTAAGCTAAACTTAATGAGGCATTCAGGGCCACAGTCACAAATGTATTTTTGGTACCTAAATCCTATTTAGGTACCTAACTTACCATTGAAATCAATGATGTGGGCTTGATACCTAAAAATCTTTGCGAAGTTGGGCCTTATTTCAGAAATGATATTACTTTCTGCCACGTTGGAGAATGAGCAACTTGTATTGAACTCATGTATCCAGTTTAGATGTGCAAATAATCCCTTCCATGTCACCAGGAAGTATTTTTAATACTGATAATGCAATGTTGACAGATGGCTATGAAGCAGTAGAAATGATTCAGACAGACATGTGGCAGAGCTGGATTCAGTTGGACATTGTGTTCCTAACACAGGGTGGGCAAAGATATGATGTACCATTTCTCTGTTTGTAGAAAAGACTGACCTGACTTGCAAAGTTTAGCTCCAGATTTGAATCTAAATTGTGAGGTGTCAAGTATTGGGCTTATTTGTCTGAAGGAGATCAATTACAGTTATGTAGACTGGCAACTGATGGCCACTTCCTTTTATTAGCCAGGAAAAATGAAAGTAATATAGAAGAATCCAGTGGATCCTTAATTAAAAGATTAGTAGTCTGAAGACCTGATTACACCATCCTTCATCTGAGGATGATGTGCAGCGAGGGAGAGAATATTTGGTTCAGAGGATCTTCTCACCAGGAGTTACTTATTCAGGGCCCGGTTTACTCCAACTTAAGTTAAATGACAACATTTTCGTGGGCTTTAATGGAAGTAGAAACAGGCCGTAATATGTAACCTGACCATTTGTACATGAACATTATTATCACATTTTCTTCTATGTGGGTTCCCACATCATTGTTATAGAATAGTAACACTCATGAAATCTCATAGCTGGCTCATGACAGTTGTGACAGTCGCACAATTCATTGGTGTGTGTGTGTGTATGTATATATATA
>NW_017728918.1:60395996-60424800 GCF_001723895.1 Crocodylus porosus | reverse complement strand
CAATTACTTTTTAATGCAAGGAGGACTATTAGGATGAAAACAAGACAAAAATATTTCTATAAATTGCCAGACACAATTGATTGCTCCATCACCTTGCTTAGGGAGATGATAGAAATATTATATTAAAAAACTTCTTGAATTTAAAATTACATTTTATATAAAAGACAGAATTTCATTACATTTCTGCTCATGATAATACCACATCCATGTTGATCACTAAATCATTCATGTCTCCTTGATTGATAGGAAAGATGAAATATCTCCAGAGAAGACAGGTAGCAAAAAACTTGAGGACATTTCTTCTCTATCTACAGGTAAAATTAGAATTACTTATTTTCTGCCTGCCCATTAGCACAGATTTGTTAGAAACAATTACTGCTGAAATTTAGAACAATTTAATTTAGCAAGTGCAAGAGAAGTATGAAATGTTTGTTTGGTGAGGTACAATCAAGAAAAAATGCTTTTGCAAAATAATTTATATAGGGCACATTTGAATTTCTATACTGTACAGCATATCTACTACTCAGACTTACCTTCCCACATTATTTTTTATTCCTGGGGTGCATTTTAACAAACTAACCTTTTCTAGTTTAATTTGTCACCAGCGGGATAGTACAGTGGTAACTGTAGTTCTGTCATAATATAAAGTTTGGGCTATTAACCAAAATTAGTAGACAGAAAATAGCTACATAATTCTTTATTTTCAAATGTTTAGCAAGGAAGTTAAACTGATGTCAGAATATTAATTCAGGATTTTTTTTTAAAGAGGTATGATATGAAGCCCTGTTAACTAGTGTAATATACAAAACTTGAAAAAATTAGCTCTTCCTTTGAACCCCAGCCTTAATGTGGTCTCTGTGAGTGCCATTCAAATGTGTGCCCAAAAGCAATAAACTCCGGAGCAATACAGTTTGCAGTTTCATAGAATCAGTGGACCAGAAAGGACCTGGAAGATCTTCAAGTCTGGTCCCCTGTTATAGACAGGAGGTTAATGAGTTCAAACTAGCTCAATGATGTGCTTATCCAGCCTCTCCTTGAACACCTCCAAGGATGGTGACCGCACCACCTCTGCTGGGAGTATATTCCAGGTTCTAGTTATCCTTACAGAGAAGAAGTTCTTCCATATGTCCAGTCTAAATCTTCCCTCTGTTAGTTTGTGACCGTTGGTCCTTGTCCTCCCAAGGGATGCTCTCCTGAAGAGTTGCTCCCTCAGATCTTGGTGCTCCCCCCCGATATCCTTATATGTGGCTATCACATCACCTTTCAGCTTCTTCTTACTCAGACTGAACAAGCCTAGTTCCCAAAGTCTCTCCTCCAGGCTCCTGATCATGCAAGTGGCCCTTCTCTGCACCCTCTCAAGCTTATCCGCATCCTTCTTGAAGTGTGGTGCCCAAAACTGGGCACAGCACTCCAGTTGCGGCCTCACCAATGCCAAATAGAGGGGAAGGAGCACTTCTCTGGATCTGCTGGCAACACATCAGCTGGTGCCCGCCAGAGTTCTGTTCTCCCTGCTGGTGAGCCCCCAGGTCCTGGTCAGATGTTGTGTCAGGCAGCGGGCTACAAACTATAGTTATGGTGAAGGTTCTTCCTACCCAGATGAAGGACCTGACACTTTTCCCTGTTGAACCTCATCTGATTCTGATCAGCCCATGGGACCAGTCTGTATAGGTTGCCCTGGATCCTTACCCAATCCTCTGGTGTGCCTGCATTTCCCCATAGGTTGGTATTGTCAGCAAACTCAATCATAGAGCATTTCACCCCTTCACCTATGTCATTAATAAATATGTTAAAAAGCAAGGGTCCAATGACCAATCCCTGTGGGACACCACTGGAGACAGCCCTTGAGGATGAGGCCGTCCCATCTATTACAACTCTCTCAGACCAGCCTCTAAGCCAGTTATCCACTCATCTTACCATAAGCTGGTGCAGACCAGTATCCTCCAGTTTAATTGAGATAATTTCATAGGAGACAGAGTCAAAGGTCTTACTGAAGTCTAGGTAAATAATGTCTACCTCATGTCCCTCATCCAGCTGGTTAGTTACTAGGCCTGTGTGAATAGGCAACTATTCGATTCTGATTTAGCCAATTTGATTTGGAGATTCAAATCGCCTTTCTGATTCGATTTGACTGAATCACTTCAGAAAAGATTCAGAGAGATTTGGAGATACAGCCATAGGGTATAATGGAGAATCAATGAAATATCTATAACTTTTGTTGTTTTGGGCTGATTTGGATGAAACTTACAGGGTGGTAGCTGCTGCTAAGGGCATGAAGCTTGCCAAGTTTCAAGGTGATAGGCCCAGGGATTTACAGGAAACTGCACCTCAAGCTGCTGACAGGCAAAACTCATGTTGTGTGTGTATGTTAGCCACAGTGGGGTGAAAATTACAGGAGTGGTAGCCCTTGCTGAGGCCACAAAGGTTGCCAGGTTTCAAGGAGAAAGGCACAGGAGTTTCTGGGAAACTGCACCTCAAACTGCTGACCAGAAAAACTTATGACATAGGTAATAGTGTGTGTGTGTTAAGGCACAGGGAGGTGAAACCTGCAGGCCTGCTAGGATCTGAAAAACACAAAACCTGCCATCTGTCAAGCTGTGATGGCTTATCTTGTGTTTTTATGTTTATATGTTTATTATGAAGAAAACAAAATAGTTAGAAAAATATATCTTAGGAAGCTTTCAGGTTGAAAAACCCTTTGTCAGGCTGAGGAAGTGTGTGCAGTTGGTGTGTCTCCTGGTCCTGGATGGAAGGAATAGTAGAGAAGCCAGAGGCTGGCCTGGCCCGCAATGCAGGCAAGAAAGCCAGTCAGTGAAAATGGAAATGGAGGCATCAGGGGGTGAGGGACAGGCCGGGGGAGGGGGATGTAGCAGCACAGTGCAGAGGTACCTGGGGAGTCAGATCTATCAAAGACAACAAAACCCAACTACCTGTGGGGGCACAGTCCTCACCAAAAAAATACTCTGCCTCCAGTCTCTCAGGCCTGATCCTGAGAAGGAACAAATTACAAACCACTTTTCACAGCTGGGCCTATGAACTGCACTTCATCAGTCTCCTAGATACGGAAACTCATGGACTCAATATAGATTAGACAGTGGAGTTCTGGTACGCTGCGACCTGCCAGACATCTGACTCCCCAGGTACCTCTGCACTTTTACCTGCACTGCTACATCCCCCTTTCCCACCCTTTGATGCTGCTGGTGCTATTGGTCTTGAGCCAGCTAAGTTATTTTGACCTGACATGGTTTACAGTGGTGGACCAGGCCGAGGTGGTAGGGGAGGAGGAGACCTCACAGGGGCACACTACCATGTTGTGCAGAGGCCCCAGCACCAGGAAGGGTACTCCTGAACACACACACACAGTCCTACAAGTGTTGCTGGCCTGCAGCCAGAGATGCAGGGCCTCAGAACCCAGACTCCCCCTGCACCGCTCTCCTTGACAGCTGACAGGTGTTGTGGCCTGGTCATGTAGTTACCTGGCCATGAAAGGACACCAGGTTTGTTAAGCATGACCTACTCTCCACAAAGCCATGCTGGTTGTTTCTTAATACCTTGGCAGTGACCAGTTTGTGATTGATGGCCTCCTTAACAATTTTTTAAAAAGTTTTTCCTAGGACCAAAGTCAGACTGACCAGTCTATAGTTTGCAGGGTCACCCCCCTCTCCTTTTCTTAAAGATGGGTACTACGGTGGCCCCCTTCCAGTCATCTGGGACCACTACTAAGTTCCACAACTTCTCAAATATCTTCACCAAAGGCCCTGCAATAAAATCAGCCAGTTCTTTTAGGACTCTATGATGTAAGTCATCCGGCCCAGAGGACTTAAAATCATCCAGTTGTTCTAAGAGGACCCTCACCTGGTTGGGCTGATTTCATGTTGTCTGTTGACTTCCTCATATTCCCTGGGCCTCTGGACAGGTGGACAGCTCTTGGTAGCTTTCTGGAATAGTGGTGTAAAGTACCCATTTTGGGGCTCTGCCTTTTTGTGGAGAACTACTGTGGGCTGCCCTTCTGTATTCAGTAGGGGTCCCACAGTGGAGCTCAATTTCTTCTTGCTCCCCATGTACCTGTAGAAAGACATTTTGTTGTCCTTAATTTTGGATGCTAACTTAATCTCCATGCCTGCTTTGGCTTTCTGTATCTTATACCTGCAGACCCTGGTTATATAAGTGAACTCTTCTCTGGTTGCTGATCCTTTTTTCCATTGCCTAAATCTGTCCTTTTTCTTTTTTCAAACATTATCTAGTATCCCTGTTGAGCCAAGTGGGTCTCTTGGCTCCTTTCCCACTTTTTAATTTAATGGAAATGGCCTCTTTTTGAGCAGAGAGGATTTCTCCCTTGGGGAGGCACCATTGCCTCTGAACCCACAAATCCTCCAGTTGCCATCTCAGAGGGCCTTTCTAACTGAACTCCTGAGTTTGTCAAAGTCTGCCCTTCTAAAATCTAGGACCTCTGTTCTACTAATTGAAATCCTAGCTTTCTGGTGGATGGTGAACTTAATCACATCATGGTCACTGTCACCCAGAGTACCACCAATCCTCAGGTTGCCTACCATGTCCTCCCCTTTGGTAAGCACTAAGTCCAGAAAGGTTTCCCCCCTAGCCGGTCCTTCGACAACCTGTGACAGGAATAAGTCATCAATAATTGCCAAGAAATTGGCTGACCTGCTGGAGCTGGCCAAATGATCCCCCAACACATGTCAGGGTAACTGAAGTCATGGCAATCAGGTCTTTAGTGCTGGCTGCCTCATCCTGTTCCCTGGAAAATGCCTGATCATTCTCCTCTTCTTGGGAAGGAGGCCTGTAGTAGACTCCCACCATCAGGTTACCCTCTCCTGAACCCCCTTATACCTTGACCCAGAGGGTCTCAAGGGACCTCTTCCCACTATCAAACCTGACCTGCAGGGAGGGGTACTGCTCTTTCACATAGAGGGCCATCCCTCCTCCCTTCTTCCAAATGTGATCCATCCTGTAGAACCTATAGCCATTGATATCCACAACCCAATCGGGCGTGTCATCCCACCAGGTCTCTGTCAACCCAATGAGGTCAAATTCCTCATCTATCAGAAGGAGAGCCAGTTCCTTCTGTTTGTCGCCCATACTTCTAGTGTTCCCACAAAGGCATCTGAGTTTCCCTCTGGTTGCCTCAGGTTTTCTGTCACTATGCAAGTATCTCAGGATGTTGGTGCTCATTTGAGTGTCTAGCTATGTTCTGGGAGTTTATTTCCATTTGCACACATGCCCAAGAGTGCAGCATATTGAGCCAGATCGGAGCAGTCCCTGCTGGCAGGTCATCCAGGGAGTCAGCCTGCCAGCCCAAGGTTTCTCCCTCTGTCTCAATGTGCTGCAGAGGGGCTGGCTGGGGCACAAAGCTGCTTCAGAGTGGGGCTAATTGGCAGGCAGCCCCCATACTGAAGCACCTGCATGCCCCAGCTAGCCAAGACAGCATCTACACATGTATAGTATTTCTATTTACAAGTACTGTCCTGCAAAGTGAATTAGTTTAGTCCAGCCTGATAGGGGCACATATACAGACACCGAGATGTTTACTATACAGATAATTAGTTTACTGCATGGTAAACATTTTGTGTAGATGCAGCCTTTGAGTACTACCTTGATGCCAGCCAAGGCATAGCTTCTAGAATGGGTGAAGACCAGGTTTCTTGGACTCAGAAACCAGGCTGAGTGCACTACCTGGTTATCCATGGCAAATCCAGTGAGGTGTTTTCTGGCTCAGTTCCTAGAGAGAGACCCTACTTCTTTAAAGGGATAGTGGGCATCCAAAGTTGCATGCAGTGAAACAGATAGGTCCTTTAAAATAGAACAGCATTTATTAGTTAACAGCAAGATAGCAGGCAGAATCCTTGTGTCCCAATGCTGAGGCCAAATCCCAGGCAGAGTTCCTAAGCTAGGTTGCCTTTTCCCTCAAGACTCAGGCCATGGACAGGTATTATATTTGTGCAGGGAAAAATGTCTTTTTCCAAGTATGAAAGCTATGTACAGGCATTAATATTTTGGGGGTAGGGAGGGGGTTGGAAAAAGAAAAGCAACACTTTGCAAAAATGTTAGCATTTGCAACCAAAATAGAGAGCGAAGTTTTCTAGTGCCATCTATAACACCTGTTTACTTCCCTTGGGGTCGCTAGAACCCCCGCTATCCCACAGACTTCTGCTCTTCCTTTTCCCATGCAAGGGGCCCTTCCAGGGAGCCCTGTGGAGACCCTGCTGCCAGCCTTTTGAACAATGCCAAACCTGTTCAAACTCCAAGGCTAACTCCAGCCCTTTGGACAGCACCAGACTTCCTATACAAGGATCCTCAAGAATGCGTGGGAGTGCTAGGGGTGAGGAAAGCAGCTGCCTCCCAGGTCAGCAGTGGGGGCTGCAAGCTTAGCTCCAGTTCACCTACAGGAAGGAAGAGTAGGGATCACCTCAGGTGGCTAGAAGTTGCCTCTTTCCTGCAGCTACCTCCAACCCATGTTAGGGAAGGAGAAACAAAGGAGTGCCTTCCTATTGCCCTGTGGCTGAGAGACCATCTTAGTTGCTCTTCAGTCAAGGGGCTGGAATGCCTGCAAGTTTCCTCTTAACACTTTCTGGCTTTGCAGCTCTGGAACTGAATGACTGTCCATAGTTTCAGTCTCCTTGTGTCTCTGGAAGTTCCTTCCTCAAGGCTCTCTCTCACACTGAGACTTCTCTGATACCACTCCTTCCAGCCAGAGACAGCTAGGTGCTGGAGCCTGAATTCAATAATACTCCAATGCTTCTTCATATACAAATGAATGCAGTGTATTCTTGATAGCCCCTCTTCTAGTAGCTGAAACATGTGTAGAGTTCCACCTTGACCCCCAGGTCTAATTAACCCATTATTTCCCAGATTACAAAAAAGAAAACTGCGACATGCAATACTATGGTAAAAAATATTACAAAACAAAGCAGAGTTTCTCACAATAGAGTATAATTGTAATAGAAAAAAATAGAGCTTGGTACAATGGACCAACAAGTATAATTTGTACTGCTACAAAAATTATGGAAGTTTATCAAATACAACTTCAACTATGTATCTTTGCAGTTGTCTCCAGCTGGAAAATTTATGAATCTTTCAAGGTTGTTTTGTTACTTTCAATACTATAAAAGATGTAAATAATAGAAACAAAATTTAAAACAAGCAAAATCAAGTATACACTTTGCTATACTGAGCATTAATTAAATATAGCAGAATATAATGTATCTACTCTGTTCTTACATATCCACATGGCTAAATTCCACTTTCAGTTAAACATATGCAACCTCACTGACTTCTGTTCCTAACGAAAACCATGCATTACATATAAGAGAAGGAGTTTCAGTTACAGAATAATTCATACTACTATAGCCTAGGCTTTCTCGACTCATACATACACTACATAGGAATCATATCTCCTGTCAAATGACAGCCAAAGTGATAAAGAAGAGTGACAGTTATTTGCCTTTTTCCTAATGAATGTCCCTTTCTCACTTACTTTCCATTTTGAATCCTAACAGGTGCCCTCATCACATCTGCACCTCCTTATGCATCCGTTCCTATTGGTACACTGCACAATGAAGTTGTCAATGACACAAAGACTCTTATAAAGGTGAGGACATGCTATTATCGTACCCAGCTATTCATTCACCTTTAATTTTTTAAATCAGGGGGGGAAAAAAGAGAGTGGCTTACAGAACTCTACAGTTCAAAGCCATTAGTGCTTCCTTCTGTTCACTGCAGTTAAGAATGAAGGGTTATATT
This sequence comes from Crocodylus porosus, assembly GCF_001723895.1. NCBI lineage: Eukaryota > Metazoa > Chordata > Crocodylia > Crocodylidae > Crocodylus > Crocodylus porosus. Next base: position 60,417,045 of record NW_017728918.1, on the reverse strand, counting down.
AGTATCTCTCTTTTGTATTCTAATCACGAACAATGTTTGTGCTCACAGGTATGGATAAATACAGATATTATAATGGACTTGAAGCAGTTTTCCCTCTTTTTCCTTGAACCAAGAGTCTTAGGCTTATTACATAATTGTATTGCTCTTATTTAATGTAGAACAGTGATTCTTAATCACAGCATTCTGGAGTACCTTCAGATCCTTTCAGGGTGCCTCAGGGAGCCATGCTATATTAAAACCACTACATATGCACGTATGATTTATAAGATAAAACCAGAGATTTCAAATAGGTATTTGCAGCATAAAAATAATTGTGACCGTTTGTGGTCTGAGTTGTTTGCAACAGAAAAATTGTTCTATTATTTTTCCTTAATCAAAAAACAAATGAAAATTAAGAGCTGGCATTTCCAAGGGGTGCCTTGAGTCTAGCGAGGGATGCCTTCTATCTGGAAAGGCTGAAAGCCACTAATGTAAAAGCAGTGAAAACTGACTCTTTGAACTCTCATCTACAGAGTAGGTAGAATATTTCTAGTCTTTCTAGCCCTTTTTCATATCTACCCCGCCAAATGATAAACAGAAATCTTCACCGATGTCTCTCCAGATCAAAAAAGCACCATCAACTTCAAAGAGTGGACAATAGAGTTCCATTACCTGCTAATGGTAAAATTCACATACACGTGCCCCATTCTGGCAACGAATCTATGACTGGCTTTCAAAAAAAACCCCCTCATCTGATCAGGCTTTTCCAATAACATAACTAGTGGGTAAGTGTGGCACCAGGCATGAGCACCAATGTTGAGGGGATGTAAGAATGGTAGCTGCCATCATTATAGGCCCAAACAGCACTGCTGCCCCCCAGGTCATAGGAACTACCTGTTAGGCCTCTGGGTTTTTCATTTCTAATATAGCATTGAAATCAGAAACATTCCAACTAATCATTTCTCTCATCTGTGCATTACCAATAATATTTACTGTATTGTTTGGAATGCAAGTTTACTTTTTTCTCCAAAATGAAAGCAAAATCTCACTCAATTTATGCATGAGTCAATCTATAATCAAGTTCCCTCTATTACTGATTTTATTACTTGATATGTTTTTGTGCATCCAGTAAAAATACCAAGTCAGAAATCTTTTTAAATGCAGTTTTATTGCAGTATTTTTACTGCATTTAAACCTGGTTAATTCAGGCCTTGGCTACAGGAGTCTCCCAGAGGATTTCATAAGGGTATTGTAAAGGTAGTTCAAGATATTTATCTGTAGTTGGTCACTTGTATTCCAGGAGTCATTATTGATGCCAAAATGAACATGGACCAACAGTGTGGGGACACGGTCAGGAAGGCCAACCATACCTTCTCATGCAGATGCATCTCAAGCAGGTCCAAGGAGGTGATCCTCCCCCTCTATGTGACACTGGTCAGGCCACAGTTGGAGTACTACATCCAGCTCTAGGTGCCTCACTTCAGGAGGGATGTGGACAACATGGAGAGGGTCCCATGGAGGGCCACTCACATGATCGGGGGCAGCAGGGGAGGCCCTACGAGGAGAGGCTGAGGGACCTGAACCTGTTCAGCCTCCACAAGAGAAGGCTGAGGGGGGATCTAGCGGCTGTTTACAAACTAGTCAGGGGGGACCAGCAGGCATTGGGGGAGTCTCTGTTCCCCCAAGCACTCCCAGGAGTGACAAGAAATAATGGTCACAAGCTGGCAGAGGGTAGATTTAGGCTAGATATCAGGAGGCACTGTTTCACAGTCAGGGCGGCTAGGATCTGGAACCAATTTCCAAGAGAAGTGGTGCTGGCTTCTACCCTGGGGCTCTTTAAGAGGAGGCTAGATGAACACCTTGCCGGGGTCGTTTGACCCCAGTACTCTTTCCTGCCATGGCAGGGGGTTGGACTTGATGATCTGCTCAGGTCCCTTATGACCATACAAACTATGAAACTATGAAAAAGCTGTTTTTCCTAAAACTAAACTTCAAAACACAGGCTTGACTTACATGCAGGATCAACTTGCAATTGAAACAGTCTGGTAATTCACCAGGGCAAAGTAGACAAAAGGGCTAGGGGCAGACATTCAAAAAGCCAGAACCTGAATTGATTCAATCTTTGCAGGTTAATCTGCAATGCTTCAACTGATTTGGAGGTAGATAGACATTTCCTTTTCATTCCAGAAATGTAGGTACATGTCTGCAGTGGCTCAGGTAGAAGCTGGGGGATGCTAGAGCAGCCCTCCCTTCCCTTCCATAGTTCTGAGCTGAGGAGGGGTGTGGCCAGGCTCTAGCAGGAAGCTATGATTAGGGAGTGAGGTAAACACCCACCCTGCATGCACCATCCCAGGCTTTTCCCAACTTGCTGCTCAAGGGGTGGGGAGTGTTCCCAGACCCTGCATCTGTTGAGGATACTGAGCTTTTCAAATCTCCTTCTCCCTGCTTCTTCATACTGTCTGCAAACCAGGTCATTTCTAACACCTTTCTCTGACAGATTGCAGCCAGCAGCCAGCAGGTGGCTTGTCAGAACAAAATTTATCATCCCATCAAGCCCTACAAAAGAAAACATCTCTCTCATTAGTTTCAAGCTCTTCTTATCTGCAGGGTGAATTTGCACCAGCTGTCTGCCTTTATTCTAGTGAAACTGGAGACCCACACAAACACCTCTCAGCATTAGCTAGCATGGGAAGAGTCTGGGCATGGCCAGATGCCAGGTCCCTATCATGAAAGACAGGCAGGAGGGGGAATTCCTGCTTGAACAGCCAGTGTGGGTGGGGGTTCACCTCTGCCTCTGCAGTCCCTCAGCTAGCTGGAGCAGTGATAGGGTTCTGGCTAGGAAGCAGAGGGGTGGAGTCAACCCTGCTCTACTCCAGAAGACAGCCCAGCCCAGCCCAGGGCTGCAAAGCATCTGGGATGCTGGGGGACTCTGATTGAACTTAGACCAGGATGGGGTCTGGGACAGACATTGCGTAAACTGGTTTGCCCCAAATCAGTTAAGTCTGACACTACATTCAATCAGGTTCATCTTAAACCAGTTTCAGCCATTCTGAAACTGGTTTATGTGCACTGGCCTTATGTTCTGTTACAGGTTTAAACAAGCTTCTGATCACTTAAACCAGTGTATGTATAACTTCTGTCCCTAGCCAAGAAGTCTTAATTCACTTAACACTTATTGGGGAGTTTTGGAGTTGGGTTACAACAGGTTCTGATAATCCAGAGCCTCTAGTACATTTCAAAATAAAGTGACTCAAGTCCATGGTATCAGGTTCCTTACTACTCCAACAACAATAGCAGTAGCTAAAAGAAGCATGTATGTTTTGGACCTGGTACCTGTGCTGTAGAAAGGCACAGAATCCATCGCTCATTGTCGAGAAGCCACCAAAATGTATAGGCTTCCATACGGACTGCATACAATACACTTGTCTGAAACAGGAATCTTAACCAACAGTTGCACAATAACTCAGAGAGTCATTTCAGAACCTACTGACATGGGTATCTTTCCTCTTCATTTGTACATAGCATGGTTTCTTTGGCTCTTCTTCTCTGTTATCATCACAAAATGAATTTCTTGTCCTATTTCTTCTTAAAAACTGTCAAAGTGCATGTGGTCAGTCATGGGACAGCTCTTTCCAGCAACCTAGTGCCAACCCAGTTGATGCTAGAAAAGGAAAACCCACCTGTCTGTGGGATTAAGGCAGATTAGCCTGCTGTTCCTTTGGGCCAATTTCTTTTTGATTAACTTCCTCTCTTATCCTCTTGCTTATGCAGTATAAGTAGTTCCCATATGTAATCATTACAACTAATATAATCAAAACTGCATGCAGAATTAAGAGAATTTATACATGTGTTCTGGGAGGCCAAGGGGTGGGGGGAGCACTTTAATTAAAGTGGATCTCAGAGCCGGTCTAATTAAAGTGTCTGGAGCGTCATGTGTTTCAGCATCCCCACTCATCAAAATGAGTTTTAGTTAAAGTACCCCCACTGGCATTTTTCAGCATGGGGGCACCAGAACACATGACACTGGAGTCTGCTGGAGCACAGTAATTACCACACATCAGCAGACTCGATTAATTGAGTCTGCTCCAACATGGTGTAATTAAAGCTCATCAGGGCAGCCTTGATGCACATGTATAGTGCCCTTAGTGTCCCTGAGTGAGGTAAAAAGGGTAGTATTTGTTAAGCAGTAGCCATAAGAACAGAATTGTGCCAAAATAAAGAAAAAAGTCCACACCCTTTCTATTTTTAACAGGCAGACAATAAAAAGAGCAGCAGGGGGCACAGAAAAGGTTATCTAGTATTGCATTCATTCTTTAACAAAATGGGTTGGCAACTGGTATAGGGTTGAATTCATGACCACAACAGGAGTTCTGAAGAAGAATTTGAAACAGACTTTGATTGGAAATTTCTCTTTGAAATTCTTATGCTGGTTTCTGAGATGCTTATCTTTCAAAGTATCCAGTCTGTATGCAGCACTTAGCTTTGTTGCTAACAGGAGCTGAAGCTACACTATCAGTTAGGAAATTACCAATTTGGACAAATGAGATGTGGATTTTCTGCTATTTGAAATCTTTAACTCAACAGTGGGGATAACCTTTTCAAAAGTATCCAAGTAAGTTTGAAACTTAAAGCCTACTTTCCTCAGTGAACTGGAACCAGATTTTTTAAAGGAGTTAAGTACTTAAATACCTTTAAAATCCTGTCCTTAGGCAATTGGTGGTCAACATTTTTGGCAGGAGTACCATAAATTAAGCCCTGTGCCCTCCAAGTTTACCACTCCAATATCTTTCCCCACTCCCCATTCTCTTCCCCCAGCCCAATTTGCTGCTGCACTGCCTACCCACTCCCAGTCTTCTGTATGCCACATACAGACTACCTGTGCCACTTGTGACATATGCCACAGGTTAGCCACATCAGCCTAAGGCACTTAATGCTAAGTCCCATTGATCTGCATACTGTAGATAAACAACAAGTTATCAGACATGATACAGGAATTGCAGGGTAAAATTGTATGGCTTGTGTTATGCAGCAGGTCAGACCAGGTAATCACAGTGGCTCTTCGTGGTTTTAAAATGAATGAACAAACACCATTAAATAGGAGATAAGCTCACAGGTCTTTCTGAAAATGCCCAAAGTATTTTCCCTCCTTTTTTCTAGGGGCCATCATGCTTTTCCCATTTGATAAAGTGCTGTATTTAAAGAAATGTTATTAAATTATCACAACATGAATTAAAATAATAACTAAAACCCAATTTTTTTTCTCATTTATATTTATATAACCTGATTGTGAATAGTCTTATGCCATGATAAACACTAGTAGGATGCTTTGAATAAGTGCTTAATACATAAAAGTCAGCAATGTTTTCACTACTATTAAGGTCAACCATATGGCTTCTCTCTAGCCCACCCTTGCCAACCTTACACTGCAAATCCCTAAATGTAATCCCTAAGCAATCCACCCTGACCTCAGAAGCTCTGCTGCACATCAGGGCATGAGACCAAGCCTGCCTCCTTGTCCTGGTCAGAACTTAGCCAGGTATTATGGGCCAAAAAACACAGGAATTTTACCAGGACACCAGCAGCAATCCCATAGTTTCTGGTTCTGACTTCCAGTCCTTCTGCATCCTGATTGCTATCTCTACTGGCTGTAGTTAGCGTCAAACACAGAAAAGGCAGAACCATTCCTAGAAAGGTTCTGCTCAAGGAAAAGAAAGCACAGCATGCAGAATCATAGAAAAGTAAGGCTGGAAGGGACCTCCCGAGGCTATGTAGCCCAACCTCCAGCCTGAGACAGGGTCATTCATATCCAAACCCATTGCCTAACTCAGCAGTTCTCAACCTTTTTTGTTCCAAGGCCCATTTGTAAACATTGATGGCCAGTCCCAACCCAGATTCCCTCATTCCTAACCCACTGCCTCAGCCCCCCACAGGGTATGTGGGCAGGGAGGGATGTGTAGGTCATGGGGAGCTCCAAGCATCCCCTTGCAGGCTGGAACTCTGGCAGTCTGCAAGGGAAAGCCATGATTTCCCACATTTTTCTCCTTTAAAGAAGCATCCATTTTAAAGTTTGTTGATCTATTTTTTTAATTTGTTCACAAACCTTTCATATATTCTTGCGACTGACAGGTCGAGAAATGCTGGTCTAACCCATTAGCAAAACTATACAGTCAACCCCAAGACAACCACAAGACATAAGACCCTAATATGCCACAGATAGAGTAGGGGGACCATGGCACCAACATCTTGCTGCTGCTAAGGTTGTTAAAATACACTCAAGATATCCAACAGAGGGCCATACCCCCTGCTACAAAGGAAAGAAAAATTCCCCATGATCCATAAAATTCACTCCTGACCCCAAATATGGAAATCAGTCTGAAGCTGCAAAGTAACATGTAGATAAAGAGGAGCAGTATACATGGCTTGGGCTAGTAAGTGGTTGACGCAAAGTATCAACATAAAACACAATACGGTTCAGCAACCTCTGCTTGTTATATACTGGGTGCATCTACATGTGCCATTAATGTGCAGCAATAAACTGCTTATTGCTCCACAGTTTATTGCTCCAGAGAAGCTCCCAGGCATGCCATTTATACATGTGCTTGGACTGCAGCACGTTGAGTTGGGTCAGAGCAGTCCAGGATAGCAGGGGGCTGGGGAGGAAAGGTCAGCCTACCAGCCAGGAGCTGCTCCAACCAGATGCAGTGTGCTGCAGAGGGGCTGGCTCGAGCATGAGGATGCTTCAGCATTGGGCTAGCCAGCAGGCAGCCCCCACACTGAAGCACCCTTGTGCCCCAGCCAGCCAGCTCAGCATCTACACATACACTGCTGCACATGAAAATACTACCCTACTGTGGAGTTCTTGTATTTCATAGTTTATTAGTTTCCTGTGCACTAATAGGGACACATATGTAGATACTGAGATGTTTACTATGTAAGTTAATTAGTCAACTATGCAGTAAATATCTTGTATAGACACACCCACTAAGTGGTATGCATATATATGTGCACGCTCCTACCAGGAGGTGATGTTATTTTGTGTTCTGTTGCTGCCTGCTGTTGTACTTGAAAAACATTCTATTAAGTGGTGTGGAAACATTGCCCTAATGAAAGACAACCTACCCTGTAGTGATATTCCAAGGTGTTCCACATGTCATGGTGCTAGAGTCAGGATCCAAGTTTTCCTTAATTTTAGAAGAGATACATGAATTGTTACGGGCTCAAAATACTGTTCCCTGCAAAGCAAGACTTATCCACTACAAAAAACAAACAGTTGCTTTAAAGGAAAAACGTTAAATCCATGTCCACTTCAGGGAGGATCAAGGGGTCTTCTTCCTTTTTTATTGCCAAGGACAGCTTACTAAGTGAATGGCTTGAGCCACTGGGCACCAAGTTAAAAGGAATGCATAGCATTGCAATGGACAACATTCAAGACATCCTACAGGAATGCAGCAAAGTTTTTGAAGAAGACCTTGGTGTGTAAAAACTATTTTTTACTACAACACAGAATCATAGACAATTAGGGGTGAAAGGGACCTCAGGAGGTCATCTAATCCAATTCCCTGCTCAAAGCAGGAACGTTCCCAACTAGAACATCCCAGCCAAGGCTTTGTCTAGTCAGGTCTTAAAAACCTCCAAGGATGGAGCTTCCACCAACTCTTTCGGTAACTTGTTCCAATATTTTGCTATCCTCCTAGTAAGAAAGTTTTTCCCAATATCTAACCTAAATTTCCTTGCTTCTTGTTCTGCCTTCTCCCACCGCAGAGAACAGCCTAGCTCCATTTTCTTTGGAACCACCTCTCAGGTAGTTAAAGGCTGCTATTAAATCTACTTCCAGTCTTCTCTTCTCTAGCCTAGATAAGCCCAGTTCCCTCAGCCTCTCCTCAGAAGTCATGTGCCCCAGCTCTCTAGCCATTTTTTCTGTCCCCACACTGGACTTTCTCCAATTTGTTCACATCCTTTCTGTAGTGCGGGGCCCAAAACTGAGCACAGTACTCCAGATGTGACCTAACCAGTGCTGAGTACAGGGGGATAATCACTTCCCTTGACCTGCTGACAACAATCCTACCAATGCAGCCCAGTCTGCCATTAGCCTTCTTAGCAACAAAGGCATACTGTTGTCTCATATTCAGCTTATTGTCCACTGTAACCCCCAGGTCCTTTTCTGCAGAGCTGCTGCCTAGCCAGTCAACCCCCAGTCTGTACCCATGCATTGGATTGTTCCGTCCTAAGTGCAGGACTTTGCACTTGTTCTTATTGAACCTCAAGATATTTCATTTAGTCCAATCCTTCAATATGCGTAGGTCTCTCTGAATCCTAACTCTACCATCTAGCATATCTACTATTCCCCCCAAGTTGGTATCGTCTGCAAACTTGCTGGGGGTGCACTCTATACAGTCTTTGATGTCATTGATGAATATATTGAACAAAACTGGCCCCAGGACTGACCCCTAGGGCACTCTGCTTGATACCAACTGCCAACTATGCATTGAGCCATTGACTACTTCCCTCTGAGCCTGATGATCCAGCCAGTTTCCTATCCATTTACAGTCCATTCATCCAACCCATACTTCCTTAGCTTACCTACAAGAATGTTGTGGGAAACCATAGCAACAGTCAAGAAACTTTGCTTAAGTCAAGTATACCATATCCCCACATCCACTGGTCTCCCTGCATCCACAGAGCTAGTCATTTCATCATAGAAGGCAATCAGGGTGGTCAGGCATGACTAGCCCCTGGTGAATCCATGCTGACTGTTCCTAATTACCTTCTCCTCCAAGTGCTTAGAAATGGATTCCTTGAGGGTTTTCTCCCTGGGGTGAGGCTGACCAGTCCCTTTTCCCTTTAAAGATGGGCACTTTATTTTCCCTTTTCCAATCATCCAGGACCTCTCCTGATCACCATGAGTTTTCGAAAATGATGGCCAGTGGCTCTGCAATCACATCAGCCAACTCTCTCAGCACAGCCACAGGCCAAAGTTCTGCAAAACTACTGATGAACTACCAAGTGAAGACACATTTGGATTGGCTCCATGGAGACCTAGTAGCAGAGCACCAAGCAAAGCAAAAAATCCAGTTCTTTACAAAATAGGATACTTCACTTGTGCAGACCTTCAATTAAAATGATGCCATATACTTCTGAAAGCATGCAACAGAGTCACAGTGGGTGCCTGCAACTGTCCTTGAAGGTACAAGACCAGTGAAACTACAAGCCATTGAAGCTATAAGACCAGAAGCTACAAGGCCAAGCCTCCAGATAGCAAGGCGCTTCGTAGACACATGGAACAGAAATGAGGTCAAGTTTCAGGTGGTGTTTTCAGATCCTGAAGACATCAGACTGCCAGCAGGACCAGTTCTTTTAAGTCCATTAACAGTTCTAGATCCATCAAATCCTCCAGTTGCTGAAGCGACTCAAAAAGAGCCAAAACAGCCTGCTACCATCTCCAGTGAGATGGTTCCAAACCCTGAATTGATTCATCCAAGATGAATATAACTCAAATACTTAAGGACTACATTACCTAGGGGGGCAACAGTGTTATGTACTGAGTGGTATATGTGCAGATGTGCACCCAGCCCTGCCAGTGAGTGGGACTATTCTGTGTTGTGTTCGTCTCTTGATGCTGTCTGTTGTAATACTTGAAGAGAATTCAGTTAAGCCCTCTTGTAGTGTAATAAAGATGGTTGCCCTACTTGCTATCTGCACAGGGTGCATGGGGAGGAGACCAAGAAAAAGGCCTAACACACAAAACCTCCCACTGGCTAAACCCATACCAAAGGGAAGACAACACACTGCATTTTAAAAATGGGACTTTCCCTTTCACAGATGTCACATGTATTGTAAAAAATGGGGAGGGTAAAAGGAAAGGCACAGTTCTACATTACATTTTGATGCTGGGGATATCTAAATTGTTTTTTATAACACCATTTTATAACAGAGGATCTCCCTTTCCTTTTGTACTTGAATAAATCAGGAGTTAACTTGATCAAAAAATGCAGGTGGTGAAAGCAGAGGAAGAATTAAGTCCACAGGCTCCAACCATGAGCCACCGCTTTATCCAACATTGCTGGATAGATAACTAAACATAAAAATCCACAACAAAAAACTGAATATAGGACACTGGGGTGTGTAATTGGCAGCTGCTACAACTCATTTGTTTTAATTGAAGAAAAAAATCTCCTCCCTACTCAGGAGGCAGCAGACATTTTGTCCCTGTATCAGAGACACAGAGTGTTTTCTAAGGGAGGTACTGTCTTTATTTCCTTTGTTCCTCATTCAGGGAAAAATAAATAGATACCAGCTAATTCTGTCTCTTTCCCATATGTTATGTTTAAGAAACCTCTTTGATGCAAGAGTCTTCTGTTTACATGTGTCAAAATACTAAACCATTAAAAGAAAATACTTTGTCTTAACTTTTTATCTTACAAAGCTCATTTCCTCTCCCTGTCTCCCAGGAGCTGAAGCCAGAGGTCACTAACACAGTCCCAGAGCTGCCTGTGGAGCACACAGTAGAGTTCAGCATTACCCTCACTAATCAGGAGTACACAACAGAACTGAGTGATCCTCGCTCACCACAGTATCAGCACCTAGCAGCAAAATTTCAGCTTCAGGTAAGGGGTCTAATAGCAGGCCAAAGAATTAATCTTGTGCCCTGATGCTTCTTTATAATGTGAAGTAATTTTAAAAGCTTATAATATGAAACAATTTTGCAGTCCTGTGACCAACCAAAGTATATACTGGAGGTCTCTCAAAAGAATTGGTTACTCTGTGGCACATTACAAAGCACTGGTTTATTAAAATAAATTAATACCTGTTATGCAGATTTTCATGGAATTGCTACAGGTTACCACCGGGCACTAAAAAGAACCTAGTAGTCTCTGGGATACTTTATGCTCTCTGTGGATACATGCATACATTCATGTTACCTGATCTACAGTCACTTGGATTACTTTAAGCTGTGTGATCGTAGAATGGGTCCAGTTGATCCACATGTTCAGCAGTGCAGGGAGCTGTGCCCAGAACCTGCTCTAAATAAGGTGGGGACGGGGGAGGCAGATGGGTTGGGAGGCTAGAAGATCTTCAGGAGGGTTTAGCAGGTATTGTGGGGAGGAGATTTGGTAGGATCAGAGGGGCTAGCAGGTCCATGGGGGCATTGGTGGGTCCATGGGGGAGATCATTGTCCAGAAGGTGGGAGAATTGGGAGGCCAAAAATAGCCTAGTCAGGGTGAGGGGTAAGAAGAGTGCAGCCCAGGAGTTAAGGCAAACAGCTGGGCATTCCCAGCCCAGGGCTAGGATAACCCATTCCCAACCTAATTTAGCTCACCCCCTCAAGTGAACTAAGTTAGATCAGGCTGGCCATTTTTTGCCTAATGTAAAATGAAGATGAAGATGCATAATACAGTAGGTCTGTACAGACCTGCAAGTCCATACAGACTGGTATTTAGATTGACCTATACCCAGTTAGGTCAATCTAAATGTAACATCTGGATATACCTTAAGTCAACAGGACATGCATTCTAAACTTCCAGCCAATGTAAAATTAGCATCCCAAGACTGATGGAAAATAAGACTGCCAGGGAGATATTTTTCTGGCACAAAATAATCCCACACAATGACAAAAGAAATGGTTAGTAATTCCATATTAGTATCACAGCATGCTTACCTTTAGTGTTTACACTGTGGTAATGCTTAGGCTTTGTCTATAGCCCCTCTCTGTCAAGCCTGAGGCTGCTGCTCAAAACAAGCCCTACCTACTCACACCCCTGTCAATTATGCACGGTAGGTGGCTTAGAGGAGTCCTAAGAGCATACCTTGTTATTACTCCCACACTTTAGGTCTCAGGAGAGCCTAACAGTAACATTTGGACATGCCAGAACCAAGCTAAGCTGCCTACTCTGCTTAATTGTTAGGCCTTCATGGAGAGAGAATAAGTAAGTGTGGCTTGTTTCTTGGTGGCAGACCTGGGCTCAGCAAGTAGAATGACTTTAGGGGCTCTTGAATACAACGAAGGACATAATAATGAACATCAGCTATGTATAAATTGTCAGAGTTCCATTAAATCAGTTGATCTCTAGTAAATTACACTGGCAAGAGATTTGTCCATAGATTCCATCTCAGAGAAAGTTCTAAATTCAGAATATAATATTATGCTCCTGAGCTTTGCATTTTTTTTCAGATATTCCAGATAGTCAGCTGTTTGGGACATAGACCTTCATCTGGTCTATGGCTGTGCAGCATTTGACGTTTTAAAGGCCTGCTTTTATAGTATATCATTTATATAAATGTATTATATAGGTCATTAATAATTACTACCTTCATTCAGAACAGACAACTCCTGTTGTTTCTAGTTGCTGCACATGTCTACCACACATAGATATCTTTTCTTAGAGCATCTGTTCACCTACCTCACAAACCGACATTTGCAGAAAGAAACTAAAAGAGCTGTAGATAGCTAATCAGCAGAGCATTAGACCCTCTACAACATTAGGAAAATCATTTGGGCCTAATCAGGAATTAATGGACAGCACTTTGTAGTGATTTAATTTCTACAGTAAACCTAATGAGCAATTTAATACCAATGTTGAAAGAAATTAGCTACTGTTGTCTGAACTACTTTCCAAAGGAAGCAGCCAAGGCACTTGAAAGCACAGGGCCTTGTTAAGTCATTTAGTTGGGCATTACCATCTTTTTTAATAGAACTAGTATAGCAGAGGTATTTTGTATTATTAATATTGCTAACTGCAAGTTTAATTACCAATTTAATTGTCAGCATTTAATGTTCTGGAGGTCCTTAATGATCCATAGGTCCTCAAAAGGTTTTGCTTGGTAAAATTAAACAAACGTCAGTGTAAGTTTCTCCAATGCATCCCTCCCTTGACTATCCTAATTTGGAATCAGTATTTGCAATGAACCAACAAAGGGAATATTAACAGAGCTGATCAATAGCTTCTCTTCCCAATACATCCAAGCTCTCTCTTCCTGCAAAAAGTTGCTTGCTAGGGCTGTGCAAAGCTTTAGTCACTGATTCAATTTGGCAGAGATTCAGCCTGATTCGGTGGCCAAATCTCTGAATCTGAATCAAACCAGGAGACCCTTTAATCTCTCCAAATTGAATCAGAACCCTCCAAACTGATTCAGAGAGATTCAATGATTCAGACATAGACACAGCTTTAAATGGTTTTTTTTACATACCTCAAGGTACCAGGCAGCTTGTGACTGCTGAGATGGTGGGGTGGATAGACCATCCCAAAAGAGTTAAGGGGGAGGGGCCCCCAGCATGCTTGGCAGCAGAACCAGAAGTGGACCAGAAGCACTTCTGGGTCCACTGACAAGTATGCAGGGGGCCCCCCCTGCACCCCTCCAGCTTGGTGAATGATGCCTCTGGGGTCTCCCCATGGCTGATACCTGAACTGGAGGGGTGTGTTCCCCTCCCCCCATGCACTCAGCAGTGGACCCAGAAGTGGACCAGAAGTACTTCTGACCCACTTCCGGGTTTGCCACTGAGCAAAAGTGGGGGCAGGGGACTGCACTCCTGTGGGATGCTCCATCCACCCCACCATCATAGCATTCACAACCCGCACCTGTTATCTTGAGGTATGTAGAAAAACATTTAAAGCTGTGTCTATGGCTGAATCTCTGATTCTCTGAATCAGCATCAAATCTTCAGATTTGGATTTGGCTGAATTGAAAGTGGACAGTGATCCAGATCAACAAATTGAATCACTATCCCCTGATTCAGGCTGAATCCAAATCAACTACGGCCCATTTTGCACACCCCTGTTGCTTGCAGACTTTCCATAACTGCACATATGTTGTGTTCTGGCAACTTGCAACTTGACCCCCCAGCATCTGTATCTTTTGGTTGCTTTTTGTTTTAATGAGGTTCTACAGTATTTGAATATGACAGAAAAGGGGCTTTGATTATTAAAAGTATTTTCCGTTACCACCAGTTATCATTCTAAAGAGTCCAGATCTCTTCCTTCCAAGCAGCACTAGAGAGAGAAACAGTTCAGTAGCTGCTGCCATGGATGTGTACAGACATTCAAGCAGCCTGTTGGGGAGGCGCTCTAATTATGGCACTTTGCACAAAAGCACCATAGTTGAACTGCCATTGAACCCAACAGATGTTCACATGCTTGGTGGGGAAGAGAGGCTCAGAGCTTGCCTGCACCAGCCCTGGCCAGCAGGTGGAGGCACTCCAGCAGCCTCCCAGGAGATTGCCAGACCACCCCTTTTCCACCTCCCTGCCCCCACCACCAGCTGTCAGCAGTGGCTGGTGGGGAGACAGACTCCCCAGCCACAAGCCATCCGCCCCCCACAACTACCACTGCTGGGGTTTTGGGGGGAGCCAGTCCAGGCCTGCATGTCAGGAGAGGCTCCCTCCCCACCCCCCCACGTGAGCAGCTTAACAGTAGCAACCTCCTGGATCTGGGAAAGGGGGGGAGAAAATGGAGACCCCCCCCGCAGGCGTGTTCTGATTCACTCCAAAAGCTGAGGGGCAGTCCCTCCCTGCCCTCCCCACCCCCCCACTCTCCCAGCCTGGCTGCACAAGGAGGAGACAGCTTTTTCTGTCTCCTCTCTATGACAGCTGGGGATGGGAATGAGATGATGCTCACCAGCAAGCTCCAGCCCAGCCCTGTAAGGGCCCCTGGGACACAGGCAGAATCACCCATAATTAAGACCCATTGTGAACCTGTGCACAAAGTTCACTATGGTGCTCTGTCCTAGAGTGCCTTCATCTGATACTGCATCAGATAAAGGTTAACTTTTCATGCTATCCACCATTTTTAAAGCTTTCTGCAGCCCTGAACGTTCATTATCTTATGGCTAAAGAGCCCTTTTGGTGGTTCAGCACATGAAAAGGTAACACCTCATGTAGCACAGCTGGCATGTTTTTCTCTAACAACAGACCTGAGGGAAGCACAAGTCTTGTCACAAGGCAGAAATACGAGTGATTTACTGAGGTTAAGATAAGTAGGTCACTGCCAGGACTGTGCGCTTGATCACAAATTTTAATGCAGCTCTTCCAGCTTAGCCAAACTCACCTACGTATGCCGGGGCCACAAATTTTATACAGGATTTATATATAATCAGACAAATAAAAGATGAGGGAGAGGGAAGGGAATCTATCCATTAAACTAGCTTTTGTGCCCTGTAATTGACGTATTGACTTATTAGGGCTCAATAAATGCTGAGTTCCCTGACCTCCCACAGATTTCATTTTCAGGTAAGAGCGCTCAGCCCACAGGATGAAATGCTGCTCAGCACCTGTCAGGATCAGGCTGTTAATTAGGGAGCTTTACCTGCATTTTAAACCAAGAGTCTGCATCTAGTTGTATTATATGGAAATATGCAGTATTTCATTTACTTGATCTGTAGAAATATTATTCTCAAGTAGAAACACAAATTCATGAATAATCAGCTGGAATGCATTCCCTGTTATTTTTTCAGATGGTTATTTGTGACTACCTGGTATTAATAAAAATCCTTATGACCCTCTAAACTTTAGAGTGTAAAGTTTGGCAAAATCATACAATATTCATAATTCATGTCCATAATTTTTCATCACTGACTCACTGACTTTCTTGTTAAAAAAAGTTTCCATTATTAAATTAGGCAGCAGAAAATGCCCATAGTGACCTTTCTAATAGATAGCTGTCAGACAGTATTCAGTTTACAAGCTGTTTATGAACAGCCTGTACCAGGGATGGAAAATTATTTGGGCTGGAGGGCCATTTAATGAGTTTTGGTGAGTTGTTAAGGGCCACTTATGCATGTGTGCTCTTGCTCACACCTCCCTGCAGCTGGACTGAGATTGGCACCAGAGCAACAGTGGCAGTGAGAGCAGAAGCATGAGCCCACTCAGGATGTGGCATCTTATCTCTGCCCCTCCATGATCTCCTCCCTACAGTGCCTAGCATGGCTGACACTGACAGGCAGGCACAGGGATGAGAACTGCACTGCACCTGGGAAATGCCCCTGCGTCTTGGCCTTCCTCCCCAACCCACTGTGCAGACCCCAGCCAGGGAGGGTGGGGGGCAGAGCAGGTGGTTCAGTTCACCCTGCTCACCCAGCCCCCTACCACACAGTTCTGGGTGGGCAGGCAGGTCTCCAGCCTTTGCTTGCATTGCTGTGTGGAAGCACCTGCCTGCCTGCCTGGCACCACAAGGTCAGACTCCACCTCCTGTGCTGCCACACAGTGCTGAGCAGGAGGGCAAGGCTGCTTCCACCTAGTGTCCCCTGCTGCACCAGCAGAGGCCAGAGCTGGAGCCACTGCCTGTGGGCCCACCAATTGATTCTATCTGGCCTGCAGGCAGCAGCGCTAGCTCTTGCCTCTGCTGGCACCCTGAGCCAGGTAGAATCAATTGATGGGCCAGATCTGGCCCATGGTCTGTATTTTGCCCACCCCTGGCCTATACTCTATTAAATCCAGTAAATATTTTCAATTTATTAATAAAGTACATATTAGTTGGTAAATGACTCATGGACCTTAAGTAGCCAAAATTAACTGGATCTTCTGATCATAGAAAATTAGGGTTGGCAGGGACCTCAGGAAATCATTTAGTCAAGTGTTTCTCAACCCATGGGTTGCAACCCAAAAGTGAGTCCCAGGAATATATGAAAGGGTCATGAAGAAACTTTAAAAAATGGAACAACAAATTTTAAAAATGGATTTTCCTTTGAAGGAGAAAAATGTGGGAAACCATAGGTTTCCCCTTGCAAGTTGGCTGAGTTCCAGCCACAAGAGACTGCTTGGTGTGGGGGGGAGTGGGAGGAGGGTGAAAAGGCAGGGGCCACCACATGGCAGCCAGGCAACATTGAGAGCAGGTCCGCAGCTTCCCGCAGGTAAGTCTCCCCGCAGGCTGGAGGGGAGCAGCAGTGGTGGATGACCCGTAGCAGAGGGTTAGAGCTACAGTCCAATGCATGACTGGCTGGTGGCAGGTAAAGGTGATGGTAGTACAGCCTTTCCCCCATCCATTACTCCTTGTGCTGCTGGCAGCATGGGTGGTGCAGGGGTTCTGGTGTCAGCAGGGGTTCTGGTGTCTGTTCTACCCCTCCATCCCAAATCCCACCTGCAGGGCTATGGAGGCAGCTCCTGCCCATGCCAGTCCAGCCAGGCTGCAGCCCTCTGCCCACTGTGGGTGCACAAATCTGGGAGGTACATGCCCCACACCCCTGCCCCATGCATCCACTTCATGCCCCACGCACTGTGGGGCTGGGGCCTGGAGGCAGCAGGTTGGGAGTGAGGGGCATTTAGGGTGGTGGGGGGCTGTGCACTGGAACTGAGGGGCACTGGCAGGGCCAGAGGGCTATTTTCTTCTTACATTATTTACTCAGTTGGGACTGGCCATCAATGTTTACAAATGGGTCCTGGTAGAAAGAAGCTGAAAACCACTTAACTAGTTCACCCCCCTGCTCATAGCAGAACAATAAAGATCTCAAGACAAATACAATACGTGCAGTCCCCTTTAAATCTTTGCGACATTTTTCAAGTTTCCAAACTATGCCTTTTGCCAGTGACTGTTTACATTTAGCATACATGGAATTAATATGTTTGTGTTTTTCACTAGATGCAAAAAATATTTGAAAAACTTCCAGGATTCAAAGAAATCCATGTATTAGGATTTAAGTAAGTAAGAAATCAAGTCCCATTTTCTATTTATTGCTAAGATTCCTTTTCTTCACCAAGAGTCCCATTAAAAAAATTAGTTGTGGAAATGCATGTTATCATAAGTTGATTTTCTGGGACCCTTTCATAATGAATAAGGGGATGCAGCATGGACAAATTCCAAATTAGACCATGGACCATTGCATTATTTAAAAAGATGAAAAAGGTAAAAAGTTCTCATTCCCTCTAGGAAACAGAAATACAGTTTCAGAGAAACATTACAAGGCACATTGTCTTTAATGTATTTACTTGTCAGCAGCATTGTATTAACAAACCTCTTAAGCTACTTGAGTAAGAAAAGGGGCAAGGGATATTGTGCTTGTTTCTTGAAACTGCTTTCTGTGCATGGAATAAATCTTTCCTTTACAGAACAGTAAAAATGTCTCCACAATAAGAGCTAAGAAAGTTGCTGCTTAGTGTTCTACAGCAGTGCTGTACCCATTATTTTTACTATATAGTCACACAACATATGATTTTTTCCAATGTATTCCTCCCACCCTCTCCAAACTATGCAGGGTTTTCTATTTTTGAAGATATTCTTGATTTTTTTTTAAAACACTGCAACACATATTCACTATTACTCCAAGCTGCTTTCTACCTTTTCAGTAAAAAATCTGTAGCAGTTTTAGCACGACTATTTATGGCCTCATCAAGATCCTATAACTCACATCAGAAATATAAAGGCACAAGATATTAACATATTTTAATATGAATAACTTCTTTAAAATGTAAGGTAGAAAATACCAGGGCTTGGTCATCCAGGGCACCTTTCCTTTACTTTGTGCATTTTTACCAGAACCTCAGCCAAGTTCCATCTGTCAACACTTCCTAACACCTTGAAGAAATGGTAATGAGTTACTTACTCCATCCTAGTTTTTCTCTAAGAATTACTGAGGAAAGTGAAAAATGGGCAAGATAGAATGGAAGTTATTTCAACTTTGACTGCCAAAGTGAAGGGGAAAGAACAATGATTACTGAAGAATGGTCAGGGAAACATTTAATATCTTTTCATGATTATTTTAGCTTGAACGTGGGGAAAAAAGCATCACAAGGAAGGACAACTAATAGAAAAAAAATGCCTGAGATGCAAGAAACATGCTTTTCTGGCATGTTCCAAGTCTCTTCTGATACTGCAGTGAGAATTATGATCTACAGCATCAGCATTTGATAACCTGTCCAGAATTAGGTTTAATAGCTTTTCAGAATTGTTTGTGGATTTGGCTTCCACACACTGATTTTTCCAACTTAGGGTAAAACGAATCTCATAAAGGTGATTTTATTTTTAATGTGTACAAAAGTGAGAACATTTGTCTTCATTTTCCTTGTGCTAGTCTGTAGCATTTTATGTGAAGTCAGATGGCTGAAACTGAAATAAAAATTGAGGGGACAATATCCTGAGTATGTACAAGCTGTTGCTAAAAAGCAAGCTGCTGCAGCAATTAAACTGAAGGAGAGACTTTAATTTTAGTAAATGTGGTATATGACACCAATCTTTGTCGTGCTGAACTCAGTTACAGTGGATCTCCTGCTGTAACAAACTCCTCCCAAAGTTTTCCCTCCCTATGTCAAATACATACTAGGAGATCACAACTTTTGTGGGCTGAACTCAAATCTCAAGATATGGTAAAGAATCCTAGACAGCAAGTACATTAATGGATATGCTGCTTTCCACTTGGCTTTTACTCTCTGCTATAATTATTCATGGAAATTAAATACGTTTTGCAGGTTCTATCTGCAATAAGTTGAAGATGTTAAGTGATTTTACTGCTTCACCCCTCTCTACACTGCCTTATGGACATTAGTCACCATGAATACATCAGGAAGTAGCAAAAAAAAAAATACTACTATGTATTATGCAAGATTAAGCTGTTTTCCTGAGCTTAGAATAAGAAGTCATTATAGTAAGTGCTAGTCCTTCCACCATCCAAAACACACAAAATTATCAGTCTAGTGCCAATATTCCATGCTGGCATCCCAACAGAATGCTGGCATTTCAAAAGGTCACTAACCTGTTCTTCTGAAGCCTAGAAGCTGTAAAAAGGATCAGCAGTAAAAGGATTAAAGATATCATATAAGCTTTACACTGAGTACACACTAAAAAGGCCTGATTCTACCATGCAGTTTCCTGACAGGTTAGGGGCTTATATTTTTAAAATGTATTTCATTCTTCCTCCACAAATTAATTCCTTGCTGTATAAACTAAGTGTTTGCACATTGCAAGAGCATATATACAACACCTAATGGGCAGATTTTTGCACAATAGCTGACATTCACTGCATCTTGTTCTGGTTATCCAAATAGCTCTAAAAAGCATATAGATCACCAGACCTAGAAGCAGAAGCACTTTACGAATGAAGAGGGGATATCATTGAGTCCTGGACTATCAGCACTGTTCCCTACACATAAATCTGCATCTGTAGCAAACTGCCCTGCAGCAACTCACAGTCTTTCCAAAAACCTGTCAATAGTACATTAAAAATATGCTAGAGGCAAGGATTTCTTAGGGTGATATCTTTTAGTGGACAAATTGTAGAGCTGGGATATGCTTTCATTCTGAAAATTGTATTATCATTTTCTGCTGAAGTACATCCCAACCAAGCCAGCTAGATGCCCTTTGATTGTGCTTGCCATTTAAGGACCAAAGGATGTCAAAATATACCCTGTCAAAAGTCAAATTTCGGGCTCCAAAAATCAGGGATCAGTTCGTGTCCTGTTAGCTTGCTCTAAATCCACAGACAGCACAATGACTAATCTGAAGAAGGCAGAAAGTACATTGCCTTTGCAACAATAGAGTATTATGGATCAACAGTGATATGTTCTAAAAGGGTTCTTGCTCATTCTTCCTTAACTGATTGGAAGGCTGCTTTGCTGAGTCTGCTGCAGAGGTTGTATACAGGACAATTGCATTCATATGGAAGCTTGAGGACACCACTACAACTGGACCAGAGGATTCACCAGGGAAGTGAAGCCAATCTTTTCCCTGCTGTTGCACTATCAAATGTCATGACTCCTGCAGGAGTGTACATGGCAGATAATTAATAGGTCAGGTTCCCTCTGAGGCTCAGATTTGGATAGCAGCCAAATATTATTTCAGTCCCATATTTCAGTAGCTTCTCTACGGAACGCAGTGAACTCCACCGTAAAGGTGCAGATTAGCAGTGACAGCACCACACTTGTAGAATCAATGGGAAAATAAATCTTTCAGCTTACTCCATACAGCAAAGCTGCTGTTCCCCTTCTCAGATCAAACTCAGCCATCATCTAGGATCTGGGGGAACGTTTGTTCACCAGAGCGCCCCAAGGGATGACTAGCTCGAACGGTCACAAACTCCTGCAAGACCATTTCAGGCTGGACATAAGGAAGAATTTCTTTACTGTCCGAGCCCCCAAGGTCTGGAACAGTCTGCC
>NW_017728918.1:60376448-60395985 GCF_001723895.1 Crocodylus porosus | reverse complement strand
ATTGGATGCTTATCTTGCTGGGATCCTATGACCCCAGCTGACTTCCTGCCCTTTGGGCAGGGGGCTGGACTCGATGATCTCCCGAGGTCCCTTCCTGCCCTTATGTCTATGAAATCTATGAAATCTAGAGAGGAAAATGTAATGATCAAGAGCAGGTTGTCATTTTTGCATTAAAATAAGAATTATAAGACAGGTAGAAAACAAATTCTTTTGAAATGTTTCTGATGTATGATTGCATGGTATACCAGTTTATATGCATCTCTTTTTTTCCTTATGCAATCCTGTATCATGCCATATCTTGTGTAATGAAATGAAGACAGAAGAAGGAAAAAGATGGGTAATGTGGCCACAAGTTTCTTTAAAAAAAAAACTGTAAATTATTTTGCCGTAATTCATATGTATTAATGTGATAAAGTGAATTAATTTTGTCTTACAGAACCTAGGATATAAATTAGTGGCATGGTTTTTGGCTTCATTTGAAAAATGTGTGTACTCAGATGGTACCTCTTTAGGGACAGAAAAATGCTTTATCCTAAACTGTTATACTAGATAAGCAAGTTAGCATTGATTTGAACAATTAAAGATACATCCCACCCACCATGAGGTCTAAATAGGGAAAACAGCATACTTGAAACTATGTTTAAAGTAGTATTTTTGTCATGGTCAGCTGCTTGCTTGTTCTTTTTGGATCTGAGTTGCTCCTTCAGTTACGAAGTCAAATAAAAGTACAGAAAGACTAGTTGTGCTGTTGAGCATAGTCTAACAACAGGCACAGTGGTCTTGCCTAGTGATATAACACCTGTAATAAATAAACTGCAGAATCTTTCCTTTGTACATAAGAGTGCTGTGGATAATAAGATATATAGTTTATATAAGATTTACAACAAAAAAATTGCCTACCCTGTTAGCTGAATTTTGCCACATAGTTTAAATGTAAATATATAGTGCATGCCAGATAAGGCAATTCCCTTCCCTTCAGTTATGCATCATTGCAGAAAACTGTTTAACAAATTGTAGTTTGTTTTAGAAATTATAGCCACATCCAGATGAGCACGACCATGCTGTATGTGGTGACACACACACATCTATGGTGCCACATACATGTCTATGGCCATGCCATATCTGGTGACACCACACATTCAGCTATTTTCTGCACTGTAAGGGAACAGTGCGGGGAGGGCTGACCCCTGGACATCTGGGGGTCAAAAACCCCACATACAAAAAAAAGTGGAGCGGCACATGCGGAAGCAGCGCACACTGCTCAAAACTAGAACCTGGCCACCTGGAGCAACACTCTGGCTGCCAGCCAAGGCCCATGTGGCAGGATTGCTGCTGCTGCAGCCCCAGGAGGCCTCCAGGGCCCCAGGTAAGGCTGCTGGGGCCAGCACAGTGCTGGCCCCAGACTTCCCTACACCACCCAGGGTAATCTGGGCAGTGGACACATGGCACAGGTATTCCCCAGGGACAACCAGCAAAGGCACAAGGTGTCCTGTTGCTAGTTGTCCCCAGGGAATCAAACATCTGCAGTCATGTGGCGTGGCCTCTTTTTTGTTAGTTTTTGATTAAGTAAATTTGCTGTGTAAATAACAGATTCAGAGACCAAATTAATCTAAACAAGTATGTTACTTTAGCTATTAAACAAGTACATCCAGTGCAGAAGCAGAATATGCCTCTTTATACAGACTCCCCTGTGTCAGAAATGTTAACCAATGTAGGCCTCTCCATTCCAGATTCCATTTTCCTTTTTGTCTGGACAGTCCTCAGGTGGTATCAGTCAACATTTTTTGTTTGAACTAGCTCAGTCCACTCCTCCTTTTCTACCAGCATTTATCATTATAAGTGATTTTGATGTTTTTATAAACCATCATATACATTCCAACAATTGTGATCACGATTGGAGTAGGTCTGCTAGACCCCAGTTATGGCAACACTCTTTGTCTATATGCCTCAGTGATGATGTGGAAAAAGTAACTTGACATTTAAAAGGCTAATTTGTCTTGTACACATATCTTTGGCTGCTCTCTTGAGAGTCAGTAGTTTTTGCTGGGATGGAAGCTGTGGCAATGTCCACATGTCCTCTATAAACTAAGGTAAGATCACCAGACCTTTTAACATAGACTGCTATATAGTTATTGCAAGCATGAACTTAATGTTTGATCTAGTGACCTAGAATAAAAGACTTCATGTGCAATTGCCTCTCTCATCAGCTATGAAGCATACAAGCTAACATTTAATTTCAAATGTATACATTTTTCTTTAATAGTTTAAGCCCATAAGTTTGTGCATATAATTTTAAAATTTCAGTGATGGTAAAAGTAATGTGGAAGCATCATCTAGATAACAAAAAACAAAGACAAGCATAATTATATAACTAATGGAATCTTTTTGGTATACTGGGAACCCACAACAATCCTATGCAAAAATGTTCATTGACACACAAATCATTATCTTGTTGTTGGACATTGTTGTACTCTTGCATTGCAGGTCAAGCAGCACCATAGCACGATATATTGTAAACTTTGAGAAAGAGAGCTCAGAAGTAAAAGGGTCTGGCCGTGATCTCCCAACTATTGGCTTAAATAAAGTTGAAAGCGGAAAAAACCCTCTTACCACAAAGGAGCAAGAAAAAATAGCACCAATTAAACTCACAATAACAGATCTTCAGAAGCTGGTTGCCATGGCACTACAGGATGACAAATCCTTGCCAATGGACCTTGGAACACTTCAGTTTATTGATGGTCAGTAGACAAGTGAAGAAAAGGAATAAAGATCTAAATCTGCCTTCTGTAAATGTATATGTTTTAAGTAAGGATCTCCTGGCTTCCCTTAAAGATTATGGGTGCTTGCAGATGTAAAATAAATGAAGGAATAAACCCTGCACTTCATTTTAAACTTGTCATGTTCCTGTGCTGAGTCTCAGATATGCCCAAAAGAGGCAGCACATTACTTCAACCCAGTTCACCTGACATCTGTAAATATTGGGCACTTTAGTGGGACTTTTTTCATGCTTTTATCTAATAGCTGATTGAATCAGCTATTAGCTAAAAGCGTCAAAAAGTCATTCCAAAGCGCCAACGCTGCAGAGCCAGATTGAAGTAATGCTCTGCTTCTTCAAGCAAAGCGCTTTTTTTTTTTTGCTTTTTGGCAGGGGGGAGGGGAGAGGGGGTTAATGTCTGCAAGCAGCCTATATCTTTTGGATTTAAGATACTCACTGCCAAACTTCAAAAGAGCTCACTATTCCAAACAGAATTTAAAAAATATGACAGCCCTTATTTTATTTTAAATAAAATCAGTTAAAGTACAGATTAAGATTTATATTTTATTCCTGTGTTTGTTGGTGATTATTTATTGGTTAGATTCTTCAGAGGGGGGACGGAGGTGGGGAGGTTGCACTAGATGTCCTATGCAGGTCCCTTCCAGCCCTACTTCTCTATGATTGAGTGTGGGTAGATGCTTCTCTTAGTAAAACAGGAAGGTCAAGTGATCATTTCAGTACCATCTGACAGTGCACTAGTGGATTTTCTGAATCTCTCCAATTCTACTGCTTCTTGGGCAGGGAGCCAGAACTGAAAACAGCTCTGTTGAAAACATTTAAAAATAAAATTTGAAAACTTGCAATGTTAAAATTAAGTTTTTTCCCCCGCACTTGTAATTGATATTTTTATCCAAATGCCCTTAAACTGTTTGCCAAAATAATCTTTAAATACATCATCTAATATAGCTACATGTTCTTATTTAAAATATTTTTGTTAAGTGATAAAGATGATTAAAGTTAATATTATTCTAAAATATCAATTAACAAGCGTGGAACTTTTGTGAAAAGTAGAAATTACAAGATTGTCAGGTTTTTTTTTATTTTCTTTGGGGGGAGACTTGATGAAAAAAAGTCATTAAGAACAAAACACTAGCTTTTTGCTTATTTGTGCCTAAATTGGTTTTATCCCACTCATTCAATTAGGAATGGGTCAGTTCTCCACCGAGCTCTCACATTTCAGCTGAATACATAATAAGCAAAAGGCTAAATATAAACTCCAGCTTTACTTACGATCGCAATTAAAAAATGAAATGTATTCCTCTCGTCCATTAACACTGACTTTTCATTGTCATCTGAAAGAAGACAGTATGAAATTATCCTACTGAGATTTGGTGAAGTAATTCATATAACTGAAATGCTGGGTTAAGGTGAAAAGGGAAAACAGTGAGGTGCCCCAGTTGGTGTCAGGTATAGACATTCAAAATCAGGAGGGTCCTTTTCTTTTTTTTCTTTTTTTCAACTAACTAACTGAAGTATTCAAATCACAGGACCTAGTGGATATGGGAGACTTTTATTACCAAGATGACTCCTGGGATTGTGACCCAGTAATGCAGAAGACAGTCCAGCAAGTTCTTAAAATTTGCTGGATAAACCCTTTTCTAGTAATAGTAGAGAACTGACTGGGGGAAGGCAGTCATTTCTTACTATCAGGCAGGAATTCATTCAATATCTGAAAGTCAGGTCCCTGGCAGATGTTACAAATATGATTCAGTTAATCACTGCTTAAGCAGTAATTAATCAGTTAATCACTTCTTAAGTAGTAACCTGGCCACACATTCATGCAATTAATGGCACAATAAAACGGAATAAGCCAGAAATTTATTACACAAAATAAATGTGAGGCTGGTTCCCATCGTGCCTTAAACTGAATGCTTGTCCAGATTGATCAGCTGATCAATGATCCCAGGCTAGGGTGTATAGGAAGCCATTGGCTCCAGTCACCCCTGGGGGCTGAGAGCACTAGTCAGCTGATGAGCGCTCCCAGCCTCAGGAGCATACCAAAATCAAGGGCTCCAATGCGCTCCTGAGGCTGGGAGCCCTCATCAGCTGACTAATACTCTGATCTGGGTGCCCCAGGCAGCTGGCGTGCTCCTTGCCAATGCAGGGGCAGCCTGGAATCATAATAAGGCACAATTGGGACTGATCCCTGAGCCCACAATTGCAGCTCCTGTCTTGCATGTGTAGCACAGCAGGAGGCACAGTTGTTGGAATTGCAGATCATATTGCATCATGTCCTTAACTAAATGTCTGCCAGGGGCTTTAGAGGCAACTTGGGTGGCAGTGATTATGAAATAATAGCACTTACGATCCTATATTAAAGAAGAAGGGAAAACAGAAAATTTAAAACAGAGAAGACATCAAACAGACTCAGGGAAATGGTAGATAGGATCCTATAGGAGGTAAGTCAAAGTGGAAAAGGAATGAAGGAGAGAATTAGTTGTTCCTAAGTGACAACATTAGGGGAACAAAAGCATGTAAAGAAAAGAGAAGGCATAGAAGCAAAAGACCTGCTTGGATCAGCCACACACTCTTAAACCTTACAAAAATGGAAACTTGTCTTGTATTCATGCTTAGTGATACAGATAACTTTACAGCATTGTAGGGTTAAATCAGAAATGGCGAAACACAAAAGGAGATAGCGAGGGTTAAAAAATATTATAATTGCATTATATATCAGAAGACCAAAAAGGAATGTGTAGGTCCCTTTCTGAATAGAGAAGGAAAGCTAAACATGAACAATGCTGAGAAGGCTGAAGTCTTTAATTCCTGTTTTACTTTTCTCTTCACAAAAAGGGTCAACTATCAGATGGCTAAAACTGTTAGCAGCAAGGACAGATGTTAGATACTGTGCCTAGAGTAGGGAAAGAACAGGTTAGGGATTTCCTAGATAAGCTACATGTTTTTAAATCAGTGGGCCAGATGAGGTTCATCCCAGAATACTCTAAAGAATTGACTTCCTCTCATTTTAGAGCCATGGACTGATATACTGTATTTACTCAAATAGAAGATTACCTTGATTATAAGATCACCCCCTAATAATTAGATTTTCTATATGGAAAATTGATACATTTGTTATAATTTTCCAGGTATAGAATCTAATTATTGGAGATTTGTCTTAAATTTGTCTCCCTCCCACTGCTACAGCAAGGAAACTAAATTGGGAGGAGTCAGTTAGCCCTTTCTTTGCTTTCTGCTTCCCCCAAGATTTTCCCCTGGCAGCCCATTCCCCCTCTCTCTACTGTCAAACCTTGCTCTCCCTGAGCACATGGAAAGGAGAAGCAATTTTAAAATAGTAACCTTGAAATTCAACATGGCTGTAACAATTTGCATACCCATGCACTTAGTTTATCCACAACTGATGTGTGTTACCTCTTTTTTTGAAACTTTGAAACTGCTGCAAGTTTTAGCACAGGTACTCCATAAACACTTTTGAGCAGCACTTTGGCATCCGAATTATGTATGGTATTGATCCAAAGCCAAAGGCTCATGATTTACCCCGTAGTTCACTGAGCTGGCTCCATCAGTCAACAGCATTTCAAGCCATGGTGACTCCATGACTGAGTACTGTTTGGTATGTGTGTGTATCCCAGATATCTCCCACAAAGGATCCATGTGCTAATTAGCCCCCGCCCCACTCTCGACTGAAACCAGGTGTTGTTGTCACAAGTCCCGGGATGCTCCAAAAACATATATGCAGGTGAGACGCGGGGCAACCTGATCTGGCTTCACCCCACAGAGGGTGGGACCACACAAATCATATACACCAGGGCTGACAGAGAGATTCTGGGTGAGTGTCATGGCTTACCATGACTGCAAGAAAGTTGGCAGGAGGAGAACTGAAGTCAATGGGCACAGGCTACACTAACCTGTTCTTGTGGTAGGTTCCTAACAGTAATGTTTGCCAAATGTGGGTCATATGTTTTATAGTCATGCTCAGTGTTGGCTGCATTTAATCAGCTTCATAGTTGGCTTCCATTGCTGAGCACGGGTTGCTTTGGCAGCAGTTTAACGATAAAGTATTTAGTGAGATTTTGTTGTATGTGATTATAAAATGAGGGGGCTTTTTTCCCCATGCCAATGTGGAGGCGGGGGGAGGGAAGGAGAGGAGACTCTTTGTCTTGCATTTGAATACATATGATATTTAAGAATTTTAAAAACGTGTTCATATGGCAAAATATTGGAATGACTGTGCCACTGAGCCAGTGATTGCAAGACGTCTACACATGCCCTAGACTGCACAGTAACTGCTATTACTGCACAGCCCTGGTAGTGCACAGGTCACTTGCAACCTTACTGCACAGTAGCAATAAGCTACTGTGTCATGATTCGTGCCTGCCGACACTACAGTGCCATAGCAACAAGCTACGTCTCCACAGCTCATCGCTACAGCGACATAGCATTTCATGTAGATGCGCACACTGTGTCTAAGCTTTATGCCCTCTCTAGTAATGAAAATTAAATATAGTAAATAAAAATACCTTCTAAAATATTTTTTCTTTCATTAGGTGACCCTAGTCCAGCACCAGTGGATTGGATAGGAGTCAGCTTGGTCATTGAATATAGTACTGGAACCCCTATGTTAAGTGGAGCTATCACTGTTCCTGAAGATTTCGGTAATTTTATTTCACCAAAACCTATATTTTCTACTGAACTATCTAAGCCCAAACCTTTTACAGAACAGGATATTGAAGACATAAATGTTATTACTGATCAGCATAGCTTCACGGTGCCTTTCAGTATTCTGGATAGCAGCGATAGTCCTGTAAAACCAGAGGACTCCGTTTTACTTCCTCCAGCAGACGAATCAGCCAGCAGTGATTTAAGTCCAGAAGAATCTGAACTGCCAACTGTGCAGGTTATCACATTGGCAGCCTATACACCACCTAATTTTCTGCAAGACAGTGATCAAAAGAGTGAAGCTGAAAGGAAGACAGACCAAATTATTAGCGCAGAATCAACTCATAAGGAAGGTGACCAAGATCTTTTTGGACAAGGTAAGTTATAAAACATCTTTACATGAAGTTAAAGAGAGTTGCCTTTATTGCACATAAAAAAACAGTTTAGTGGGTACTCTAGATTTTTCCTTAAATTTGCATGTTGAGTTGTATCTGAGTGAATGTCTCTATCAAATTACAAAAAAAATCCTTACTGGGTTGGGGGTTTTTTTGCTGCCTATTCCAAATAAACTTGTCTCTGAAGATTATTAAAGTGAAAATCACAGATTCTTAAGGTAAGCCAGGATTTTTGTAAGGGATTCTTCCCCCTCACATACAGATTTCTACAGCAACAGGAATCAATACCCTCTGGGATCAGCCCAGCAGGCTCTATGTTCTAAGGCAGGGGCGGGCTGGATAGGGCTGGCAGTGGACTCCATTTCCCAGCAGCCCCTGCCTACATGGCTGGGGCCAGGGTTTCCACGGAGACTGGCCCCAGCAGCACTGGCAGGCAGCAGCAGCACCAGCCTCTTGCTGGTGGTGGGACTGAAGGGGGCTGTGTTGCAGGCAGGAGTAGGACAGGCTCAGCTACCACTGCCTGTGCAGGGTGGGCAGTGGTGGTGGCAGTGCCCCTGGGAAGGGTAGCTCTGGGGGCTATGGGTAATTTTTGGGTGGCTATAGCCCTGCTAGTGCTGTCCCTGCTGGCAGGGTGTAGAGCTGCTCTGGACACCAGCTGGGATCTTGCAGGAGTGACAGAGCAATCCAGAGCCAGGGCAGAGCCAGCGCACCCCTTGAGAGCTCTGGTGCACCCCCTGTGAGGCCACAGTCCCTGTTTAGGCAATGGGCAGGGGGGCAGGCAGGAGCGCTGGTGCGCCCCCAGCGAGTGCCAGCTGGGGAGCCGCTGGACTTCTGGAAGTGACATGGCTGCTTTTTGGCGAGTGAGATTGGCCACAGGGAATGCAGTCCCCCTCCCCCCCAGGCTCCCTGCGGCTCAAGAGGCATCAGTTACCCATGAGCAGAGCCATGATCTGCAGCCTACGTGCTCTGGGCAGGGCCATGCAGGCAATGGATCATGCCTCTGCCCCTGCTACAGACCACACTCCAGCCTCACACTATCACAGCATGGCGGCTGCTGGGGTCTCCATGGAAACTGGTCCCAGCCACACGGCTGGGAAATAGAGTCTGGCCACCGGTCAGATGCACCATTTTGCCCATCTGTGTTCTAGGGGGCAAGAAATGCTTTTCCTCATGAATCAGCTGTGAAATATACTTGAAATTGGAGTCTGTAATGACAACATTGCCATTAATAAAAGTTTTTGCAAACGCATTGTCCCTTTTGCTCATGCTGAGAAGCACTTTTCCTCTTTCAAAACTCTCAGGTTGCTGAGCTGATCAAAAATTATAGTTCCTATTTAAATAGTAGTAACAACATCAGCAGAAAATTATAACATTTACAGATGAAAATCTGGATTCATTTCTCATTCACTCACTGATTTGTGGACCCTGTATCACAAATCTACATGATATGCCTGGATTTTGCATTTTGCTAAGTAAGTGGAAAATACTGTAGCCAGACAGCTTCCTATTGGCTACTTTTCTATATCAGCAAAGCAGCATTATTTCTTCAAAATACAGAATAACTTATGCTGAAGAAATTTGTTCCACTTTTCAAACCTCAGAAGAATCTGTTCAATGTGTTGAAATACATTTATTACCAAATATATGTACCCCAGTTTGTCTTCTTTGAAAGAATCATCTGGCTGCAGTGTAGAACCATAGCTCCCTGGTGGAGTCTGCTCTCTCTGCACCATAATGGGAAATTTTAATTCCATTTTAATTCCATATGCTTAAATGATGCTGAGCAACAATATATCTCTCACTTAATAGTTCATAATTGTGCAGTAACTTTTACTCCTACAATGAAAAAAGAATAGATCCAAACTGAAGTGAAAGACAGCAGAAAAGGAAAAGAAATAATTTGCTAATTTAGTTTTTTTATACAAATTCATCCCAGATAACATGGAACCATGATTTTTTTTTTCATTAATGTTGTTTTAGCTATTTATATCATCTTGCTCATGAAAAAATATTATGGAATTTTTTAAATTGTGGATGGATATAGATTTTGCCCTCAGTATAGCAATGTTTGAGTTTCATGCTTCAGTAGTATTTGCAAGTGGGAATGAGTCATTTATGCACAGTACAACTGAAAGTTGTAGTAAAGGTTATACAGTTTTGGCTTCTCATTCCCACCCAGCTTTGACATTGGCTACATTAGAGCCTAAAAGTCTACAAAAAGCCAGTTGTCAGGGGCATTTTTTGAAATATGAGGTGTAATACTTGTCATTCCTATTTATCTGCCTACTGTATTCAAGTCTTGTCTAATGGTGGACTATGCTATCAAGACTCCAAATCAGAGATTCTGAAAGCATCACTGCTGAAGATAGAGAGATTGTATAAGGGACAAAATTGAAAAGCTTTGTCCCTTTTCACTACTTCTGACAATTCCAGCAGTATTTCATTTGCACAGTATTCTTTGGAGTTTGTTTCCTCCAGTTATTCATACTTATTATAGTATTTTATTTACATTTGAAATATTTAAAAATGTACAGCTTTTATGTCATGAGTTTTCTTAAAGACTATGTTGCTGATGATAGCCTGCAAGGCAAAAAGAATTGGTGGGGAGCATGTTTAGAAGCTCCTGTCTTTCTACCCCAGACATGGTTGCATTTCAGTTATGGACGTGTTCGACAGAGGTTGAAAAGCCCTTCAGGATTGTTTTGATGTAAGATTGCTGTATATCTTACTAACTAGTGATCAGATATTAAAATGAGTGGAGAAAGACGCAGGGATAGGTTCCAAATGACAGACTACATCTTTGGTAAACCCAAAGCAAGTGGTTTTCAAGTGTACCCAAGGCAGGATTCTGCCTTACAATCCTCAACTTTGTGTAGTTTCTCCTTAGTCAGTCCACAGGGTTCAACTCATCCTCCCAGCTTTCCACAGTGAGAGACAAAGGGGGCCCCAAGAGAGACCTCACTTTTAAATCCTTAGCTCTCCTCTTGCCCCATAGTTAATATGCATAAGAGCCACCAGCAAAATCTAAACATCCTTGGGAGCTGACATTAGGTGTGTCCTACAAAGCACTGGATATTCATTACCTATGTGCTACACCAATCAAGCTAACTGTACCTGCCTGATGCTGTGAGGAAAAAATATTTTTGTCCCTGGTAGGAGTAAAATCCTTCTTGATCCCCAAAGGGGATCAGTCAGACCCATGGACTCCTAAAATCCTAATGAATAATTAATTAAATAAATAACAGTTCCTATGCTAGGGATAGAGGGCAAGACATGGAGGCTAGAAACACCTAGAAAAAAGCAAATATTTCTAGTTTTCCCCTCCTCTGAAATTTGGACAATCAACTTGCCTACTTTTTCCAGCTAGTCAAAGGGAGGAAGGGGCCTATACTTTCCATTTCACTCCCATCTCCCGCCTCCTGTGGATTCCTCCTCACCTGCAATCTGATCAAGTCTCTCACCCAGTGTGACAGGCTATCAATTAATAATTCTCTTTCCCTTTGATATCTGTCTCTCTCCTTTCAAACCAAGTGACCTTTTGAGAACTTTCTTCATAGCGCACGTTTGTCTTGACAACTTGCTGTGCAGCAGGCATAACCCTTGCTGTCCACTGATTTAATCTCCTCTTCTATATCCTTTTTATGACATCCTTATTACCATATCCCAACAAATTTTACTTACTACTCTCTGTATTTGCTCATAACACTCTGTGGAAATTCAAGATCCTGATTTTTCCCTTCGTTGATTTATCTTTTACTCTAACTTATAAATCCAACTATATTATATTTCCTATTACTGAGCCTGCATGAGTAGTCCGAGTGACAGCTAAGTTAGGCGTAATGCTGAAATACCTGTTGAATGAGGACTGCAGTCAACTCAAAACACTCTTCGGTTCTACGTCCCTCCCTTGCATACTGTCATGGGATGCTCTACAGTGGCCATGGAAGGTGTTCTTTTCTAGCAGTAAATTCTCACCACTAAGAAATAGTCCAGGAACTGGAGTGTACATGCCAAGCAAGCTCTTTAGCCAGGGAACACAGGAAGATGATTCATATATGCTAGGGTCAGAAGGGACCTCAACAGATCACCAAGCTTGACCTCCTGCCTGGGCAGGAAAGAGTGCTGGGGTCAGATAACCCCAGCCAGATGCCTAGCCAGCCTTCTCTTACAGACCCCGAAAGTAGAGGAGATCACCACCTCCCTTGGAAGCCCATTCCAAATTTTGGCCACCCTTACCGTGAAGAAGTTTTTCCTGATGTTTAGCCTAAATCTGCTCTCTGTCAGTCTGTGACTATTGTTTCTTGTTACCCCAAGAGGTGCTCTGGTGAACAGTGCATCTCTGATCCCTTGCTGCGCCCCCCCTAATGAATTTGTAGGTGGACACAAAATCACCACTCTACCCTCTCTTGAAGAGGTCCAGGTCCCTTAGTCTCTCCCCATAGGGCTTGGCCTGTAAACCCTAAACCATATGAGTGGCCCTCCTCTGGACCCTCTCAAGGCTATCCACCATCCTTCTTAAAGTATGGTGCCCTGGGCTACTTCCCTTACTTGACAGCCTGTCCTCACCCCTGCCTGAGAAGGGGCAGGCTATCAAATGGCAGTTGGCAGCTGCTGAAAACAGGTTTCATCCCCTGAACCCAATCAACTGATCAGTGGGATGGGAAGCCATTCATCCCAGCAGGAACCCTTCCATTTCCCCCAGCAGGAGAACAGCTTCCACCCTGAGGACACCTGCAGCCGGAACCAGGGGAGTACAAAGGACAGGGGACCATTCTCCTGCAGTGGCAATGCTCTCCTAGCCTACCACCCCCTTCCACACTCCTGAATGGACCCAGACTGGGGGTGGCATTTTCCCACACCACCAATCCTCCTGAAGCCTTGCAAGGGCTAGCACCGTGGAGTGCAGAGGATGGATGGCCATGGGCAACCCTCCTATGTTCTCTCTGTAGGAGAACACCTCTCCCCAACCCCACCAGTTAACTGACTGGCAGGAGAGGGACAGCAGGCAGCTGCCATGACTACCTCAATTCTTGGAGAGAAAGGTGCAAAGGTGGCTGAAAGTAAGGTTAGCCTCCTTACCCCTGCCAAGCTTCAGGTGCTGTGCTTCACTTTGTACTGATGGAATATAATTTCTACACAGAATTAGGGAAATTATGATTATATATAGGCCTGTGCGCAATACTCAGAGCATGATGCTAAAGCTTCAAATGTTAAAGGGCAATACTTAGAGCATGATGCTAAAGCTTCAAATGTTAAAGGGTGCTTAGATATGAGGGTTCAAATGCCACCTAGTCCAGTGATTCTCAATCAGACACACTGGGATGCCTTGAGATCCTTTCAAGAGTGCCACACAATGTTAGCATGGTTAGGCGTGCAAGCGTGAATAATGCAATGAACCCAGAGATTTCAAATAGGAATCCAGAGTGTTAAAAACATTCTGACCAGTTGTTTGCTTTCTGAGTTTTGGCCACAAAAGCATTACTCTATTATTTTTCTGTAGTAAAAAAACAAGTGAAAACTAAGAGCCTGTGTTTTCTGAGCGGTGTCTTGAATCAAGTCTTAACAGGCTAAGAACAACTGTTCTAGTTAAATATGGTTCCTATTCACTGTAGTTTCATCAGAAAATATCTACTATGATACTTTTTTTTTCTCTTTGCAAGGAGAGCAAAGGTGTCCCTGCCTCTTTCTCAGATTGCTGCTAGCTAGCCTGACACCCGTGATTTTGTTTCTTCGTATTTTGGCTTCCCATTTAAATTTAACACATCTTACCAAATCTCCTGATTTTCTGTTTTCTCCATTTCTGTTTACAATCGTCCATACCAAACAGAGCAAATATATACAAGTCAACGGGGAAAACCCACATGAAACCTTAGAAACTGACAAAGAAATGATAAAATACCTCTATTCCAAGTTAATGGAACTTCTCAAAAAAGAATAGAATACATTTTAATTTAAAAGCCTTTAATACATTTTATTACATAGGTGAGTATTTGCCTCAAAATCCCTAGCATTGTGTGCAAAATAGTATTTCTGGTAGCATCACTCCCAGTGATACAACCTCGTTATGCAGTTATGGAAGATGGTTTTGTCCCTTTGGTATATAATGGTCAGCACTCATTGCTGGGCACAATCCAAACATTTTTCTGTTATATGTGTATACATTTCTATAGTTATTGGCCTTGATTGGCCTCCTGGCTCCCTAGAAATGCCTACGAAAAGGAAAAACACCTTGTGAAGACCTCCTCACAGTTTTCCTAGTGTAATTCCAGAACAGTTGAACTCTACTGATATTACCGTATCTGGAGAATTCTTCCAAGCTCCAGATCATCCCCAGCAGCCTGCTGGTTCATGACGATAAAAGTCCCCTTTAACCTGACACTCCACTTGCCAGGATCTTAGACATGGGATCTAAAAGGAAAACCCATTTTTGGTCTCACAAGCACTACAACAGATTCATCAGGGGTTGGAATTCACACCATGCTGCGTACCAGACACAGGGAAATTTTTCATTTGCCAGTCACCAGTATCAAAAGGTAAGGACTCTTCTGTTTTCAGTACTATTTCTTTAAGTTTTCATGCATTCTATTATATCAAGCTGACAAGCTTCTCTTCATTATTTTCCATCAGATTTCTCTGTGTACACTTTCACTGTTTCTAATTATCACTGAGTGCAATCAGATGGATGAAGAATGCTTTTCATTCGGATGCTACCTGCTCTGCTCCTCTACTGGACTGAATAAGTAAATCTATCCAATATATATCAAGCTTTATAATAAAGACTTTGATTAGTCTGAAGAAGCCCAATACCATGACTTGGTCCCATGGCAGCCCCAAGCCCCCACTTGGGATGCCAGGTCCTGGACTGGAAGGAAGGGTCTGTGGGCCCAGTCCAGCCGTCAGGGCCCCAGCCCTGCACCATTCAAATGGCCCATGGTCCCACACCACGCATCTAGCTCACGGGGCCAGACTAATTTAATGCCCCTGACCTAGAGAAAAGGCCTGAAGCTAATGGGAATCTAGAACCTCAAGGCAGGAAAAAATCTGGGTATCTTCCTCTTCCACTCAGGAAGGTACTTTTGGATCTGGGTGGATTTTGTGACAAGGTGGAAGAGAAGAAATATTCTGGGCTACATAAAAATACCAGTTAAAGCTGGGGGAGGGGAGGAAAGGGTTGGGAATAAGAGTTTAGGACAGCCACTGCTATTCTCTCCCTCACCCCATAAGACCTAGAGTAGGGTAAACCTAGAGGATTCAAAGGAAGCAGCTTGTCCTCCATCCTGCTCTAAAAGTATGAGTGAAAAGGGCATCTCAGAGGCCAGAGCATGCAACTATTCACTGTGCAGCAGCTACTCCCTCTCCCCACAACAGCTAAAATCAGTGACAGACTTCATAACACCCTCTTCAGCAATCTATGCAGCTCTAAGAGTTAGATGGATTTTTTTTAATACAGAAAAGTTTATAGCATAAAAATATATTATTGCCATAGACATATTCCCTCAGTAAAACTTCCTACAGAATCCTAAAAGGATTTTTACTCTACTAACCTAGGGATAGGTACAATTGTTGCTATTTGAGCCCCAAATACTACCAAATGGAAGATAAGTATGCAAAAACAACATTTTCTAGTAATTTTATTAATAACGGTCACACAACATGAAACAAGTGTGGTGGTGATATTGTTGCTGTGATAGTCCAGGAAATATGCAAGAGGCAAGAATTCTTGTGGGTGATATTAAATTGTGTTTGCTGTGTCTATCCCAACCATGCAATTGGTCCAATACATGATATCACCCACAAGAATATTGCATGTCACAATATACATAAATGTACTTGTAAGCCATCCTTTAAAATGCTATCTTTGGGGATACAGAAATTAGAGAGCAAATTTGCACCCAGTTCCCTGAAGAACTGCAGTGGGCCCCTGCCACCAACTGGGAGAGCACCAGGCTCCCCCTGAGTACTAGTCCAGGGGCTGGCAGGGAGCACCGGCCCCCCCCAGGACCTGCCTTTGCTGGGGTGGGGACAATGTCCCCCTGCCAGCAGCAGCTCCTAGCCCTGGCTCCCTGCTCAAGGGCATGGGGCTTGGAAAAATCTGTAGGGGAGAGGCAAGTCTCAACCCCCTGCCCCAATCCACCAGTGGGGCAGCTAGCAGCTAGCTTACTGCTAGCTGCCCCACCAGCACATCAGGGTAGGGGGCTGGGACCTGTCCCACCCCTGCAGCTCTTTCCAAGCCCTGTGCCTTAATCACCTGTTCTCAGTCACATCTGGGCTGTGTGGGGAAGTCTGCATGTGCAGCCCTGAGCTGGATGGGGACTGCCCAAAACAGGACAGTCCCCAGCCACATCCAGGCTGCATGTGCTTCCTCATGCAGCCTGGGGCTGGCTGGGAACTGTCCCAATCAGAGGCAGGTCCCAGCCAGCTTCAGGTTGGGCAGGAAACTGTCCCCATACAGGGAGCTCCCAGCCCTGCTCTGTAATCACAAGTGTGATGGCAGAACAGGGGCTGGAAAAAAGCTCCCAGCCCCCACTCTGTGATTGTAGAATGGGGGCTGGATGCTCCCTGCTGCTGGGGAAGGGGGACATTGTCCCCAACCAGGCACACAGGGTGCAGGCTGGGGAGCTTGCTTGCTGCCCAGCTCTGTTAGTGCAGAACTGGGGGGAACAGGCTGGGGAGCTTCTTCTCCCCCCCACCACTCCCTTTAGCTCTGTGCTTGAGAAGCTGGGATGGGGAACAAGCTCCCCAACCTATTCCTCACCCAGCTGCATGCTTGTAGAGCTGGGTGGGAAACAGCCTCCCCAGCCCCCACCAGTAGGGAGCTCCCAGCGCTGGCTCCAGGACTGTGGGGCTGCTGCTGGGAGATGCCTCTCTCTCAGCGCTGGCTCTACAACTGTGGCAGATTTTACTTCTGGTCAGGCATCTACATGAGTGCTACAGTGTTGTTACTAATCTTGAGTAAATTTGTTACTTGCATTTGCAGGCAACAAATTTACTCAGGATTAGCAAGGTTTACTGTGAAGTAAGCATGTGCACATGTAGATGCCCATGCTTACTTCATAGTAAACGATGCTAATTCAAAGTTAAGCATCTCATGTAGATATGCTCCCTGAATGTTATTCTTTCTTCATCCAGCAAAAAATGCCAGTTCCCAGAAATATTGTATTCTTGTCAAATGAAACTAATGGTTTGTTTTGACAAATTACTTCAACAGACATTTTGGAGAGCTCATTATCCTTTCAGTATTAGGGGCTTTATTCATAATAAAAGCCCAACACTTTTAAGGATGGATTTGTATTTGGGATAACTAAATGTTATATTCCATAAAGACAGAGGGGATATTCTGAGTATAAGAGCATCAGTCAACTTAAAAAACAAACAAAAAATCCCCCCAAAAATCCCCCAAACCCTAATGTCAAATATTCAATAGTCTGATATTAAATTGTGTTTGCTGTTTAGCACCTGGGAAAATAATCTAAAATGCATGTGCAGCTCTTGATCTGAACATGCATACAGACATTTTCATTTAGATTTCTCAGTCTGTACACATACCTTTGAAAAAAATGGCTCTGACTGAATAGAACAAAAAACATCAAATAAATGCCTAACATAGTGTGACATTGCTATATTTCCATTAATTTATATGGGAAAGGAAATTCATGAAAGGATTAAACACCGTTACAAGTAATGATATCCAACATCTACAAAGAAGGACAAGATTTTTCCTCATGCTTTGTTCAATTATTCTTTATGGTTTTTCTCCTAGCAGGTGAAAGTCTAATTTACCTAGAGGGATAGCATCATTCTTAGTGTCAGGATGGTACTTGATTAAAGCAAGTCTGTATGCAAAAGTCATTATAAAAATTAGTTTCACATTTGATTGCATTTCTGATAATGTTTCCCCCTCCATTTTATCAAAGAATTCTTGCTTGATTAAAAATATTCTAATCCTTTCAGATTGGTACATTGGCAAATAATAGCAGTTGGTAACAGTAGATAATACATTTTCTTGGAGACTGCATATTTTGTAAATGAGTACACACTGCCATGTGAACTGCTCTGTTATGGGATTTGAACGCATATTAGGATGGTATTTATAACTATTAGGGTGGCTGTAAATAGAAGCTGAAGGGTTAA
This sequence comes from Crocodylus porosus, assembly GCF_001723895.1. Lineage (NCBI taxonomy): Eukaryota > Metazoa > Chordata > Crocodylia > Crocodylidae > Crocodylus > Crocodylus porosus. The sequence goes on along the minus strand of NW_017728918.1, from coordinate 60,378,027 downwards.
CTGTGTAAACCTAAATTACTACTAAATTAGCTAGGCTTTTTTTGCTGTCTCCAAGGCTACACATGTGCATCGGGTCCCATTGCACCATAGTGCCAGTACAGGAAGAGTCCCAGTGAGATGATCAGAGTTCCCAGCCAGGGGAGTGCAGCATCTCCTCCTGGGCTGAGAGCCCGTCAGATGATGGTATGCATAGTGCACTCACCCGACTGGGAGTGTAATCCTCGCAGCTGCAGAATTGCACCTGGCACTGTCTGGCTGGGGGCCCCGATCACCTGAGCCTGTCAGCCTCTGGAGCACACAGGAGTCTTGAAGTCTCCCGGCTGCTCCGGAGGCTGGGCACTGGCCAGTGGCCATATGGTTCAATTAAATGAGTGTTAAGAACCAGCCACAAAGTTATTACACATATTTCGTGTAATAACTTTGTGGTTTATTCCTGGTTTTATCACACTATTAATTGATTGAACAAGTGGCCAGGTCACTACTTAAAATGGGATTAACCAGTTAAGCTTATTTTAAATGTAATCTCTGTCATGGACCCAAGTCAAGCTTCCCCAGATTTGTGAGTACTTCCTCAGGTTGGCCTTCCCAGGTAAAACTGTTAGGCACTGAGAATATTTCAGAAGAAATACAGTGCTTTATACTTCATATATAGAATCATAGAAATTAGGGTTGAAAGGGACCTCCAGAGGTCATCTAACCCAACCTCCTGCTCATACATATAGCAGGGGGGAGGAAAGATTGTGGCTGGGTAGAACTTAGTCTGGATAGAAGCTGGATAGAACTGTTAGTCTTCCATTTGTGTAGAACTTGACTTAAGCCTGTGCAGTTGTACTCATTACACATATTAATCCATAGCACAGAGGCAAACATAGCCACCCCTTTAAATTATGGAGGTCAAGAATAACACGAGGTAATCATGTTAGAAATATGAGGGATTTCATCGTTTATATCTGGTACATATGCAAGAAACAAAGATATTTGTGGGTAATGCCTTTTACTGGGTCATCTATACAGTTGGGAGGGATATAGACAAGCTTCTGGGGACTGCTAAACCCTTTACTGTTTACTGTTACCAGATTTGCCCATCACTTTGGGGTGTGCTCATTTATTAGAGATACATTTCTAGGGTCTTTGTAATTCTATCAATGTGCTGCTTGTGTGACTTGTGTTTTTATATGGAGCTGTAGATTTCCCTTCTGCAAGTCCTCACCCTCAATGGAGCTATCTTGCAGAACTTAGTTTCAGTAGGGCTGTGTTCCTCCAGCCACTGAATCAGTCAAATACATACACACACACAGTTTAATGTGACATGCTTGACCCAGCTGGGTTGATCAGCATGTGCAGGCTGACACCCTCATATGCCAGGAATCAGTTCATTAAGGTTGTTGCAAAAATGCTGCGGTTCATTTCTCGGGAGGCGAAGAACTCTCAGACACACACTATTAGCAACACAAAAGGTATATTTGCAAATAGGGTCAGAGTGAAGACAAAAGACCATACTCTGCCTCCGAGGAAAACTCTCAGCTGGGTTTTATCCCTTCCCTCCTGGGCACGTATGCAGAAGCAGGAACTCTTACAA
>NW_017728918.1:60356778-60363252 GCF_001723895.1 Crocodylus porosus | reverse complement strand
TAGGGTTACAAAGAGATAGTAAATTAGTGAGATGTCCTTGGTGGTGTTTCTTCTTATCAGGTACAAGATACAAACTGTGCAGTTCTAACAACACTCTATTCACTATACATTTTTAATAATATTTCTAACAAGGTAACGATAAAATGCAGTCTGACAAGCACACAGGTGAACAGAATACCTCTGAATCCAGCTGGGTGTCCAGCTGACACCCTCATGGGCCAGCATTCAGTCCATTGTCTCTAGTGGGTTATGGAATAGAGAAAGATCCCACACAATTTACTGATTCATTTGATGGTGCCTGGCTGGGGGAGTATTTGGCTGATTGCACAATTTCACGATGATTGAGCACATAATTCATACAACACAATTTTATTTTAAAATTCCTTGCTACACATATATCTTTGCTTAGCTTTAAGAAATCCTTCCCAAACCATGCTATAAGAATTAGTATTACAAAAACAACTACAATTACAAGTAAAGGTTATTTCTCACGGTATACTTACAATCCTAGAATTCCGAGAAACCAAATCCCCAGGGTCCCGGGGGGATGAACCAAGCCCCAGTGTCACGGTAGGCTGGGGTGGCAATTAGACACGAAAACAGGCCGGGTTTTTGGCGAGGAGAACTGAGGCACAGAAGCATAGCAGTTTCGTGAACAGGGTGAAATTTATTTGACTTATGCTTAGATGTGTAGGAAACGATCTCTTCAGTTACAGTAACAACGAATATAACAGAGGGGTCTGTTGGCCCACAAGGTTCACAGTGAGCGTGCGGCTGCCCACTGTTAGTCCCAGGGCTGGTCAACAGCTCATGAATTGGGAAACAAACAAACAAAGCTGTAACACGTAGAACGATGTGATGTGATGCCAGTCCCAAAGGATGGACAATTAGGTAGTCGGAGAATAATGCCAAGGTCAGGATGCCGAGATGACGAGGTGAAGTCGTAGTGGGATGGTCCAAATTGTAGTCGGTAATTGGTGAAGATCAGTCGGAAACCAGGAAATCAAAACCGCAATCAATCTAGTAGCACAAAGTGCCAATTGGGGAAGGAGATCAATAGGCCCTAAAGCCTGACTGTGAGACAGTCCCTGAAGCACCAGCCTCTGTCTCCAGTTAGCGCGATCTCCCCCCAGAAGGAGGGGCTCCTAACCTTAAATATGAATTTATTAGCCAATCAAATCAATCCTCAAACAGAATGTTCTAGCCAGATTACTTCATGTTACAGAAAGACTGAGCATGCGTCAGATCAGGGCTTGGTTGTTACTGTGCATGAGCAACACAGAAAACTGGGTCATGGTTGATTGACAAGCCCAAAGGTCATAGAAAGGGCACTTCTGACCCTGTATGGAGCTTTCCACTCTCAGTCAAACTAAGTTCAGGCATTGGCAGCACCTATATTCAGAATTTTGCTTCAACACCCAGATACACTTTCATTCTTTAGTTATGGTTTTAGGGTTGGTCTCAGCAGTGATAGGAACAAGTCCCCTTCCTTCAGTCCCACTTGGGCACTCCGCAGCTTCAGCGTGAACACGAGTTATTATTCACAGAGACGGTGGTTCAGGTGATCAATCTGATCCAGCCTACACTTACAGTTCTTCCTTCGGTGTTCTACAAGTGAGGTTACCTCCAAATTGGGACTAAGTTATAGTTTTTATTGGGTGACTTGCCATCTTGGGCCCCTCCTACCCAAACCCATCACTACTCCCAAATTTGGGCTCAGATCTTTTACCCTACAGATTCCTTTCCTGGGTCTTTTTTGGGAAATTTTCCACACCACTGCTGTGACCTCTTTTGCCAACCCCTTTTCAAAAGCCCCTAGTTTCGATCTCTTGGAATGTTTGCCCAAGGGTCACTTTTAGGTTAACTTTGTTAAAGGCCTCGAGATAAAATTAAAAAACCAAGACATTCAGCACATTCGCTGCAAAGTCTCTAAAGATAAAATTCAGAATCAAGACATTCAACACATAGGCAGAAACAAGCAGTGGCCTAGATAAGAAAATGAACCTTGCCTTTTTTCTAAACTGGCTAATGGGTATTTATTACAAAAATTCAAACTATTACATTCAATATGACAGTCATTAGGGCACATCTGAGCCAAACTGGTTCAATCAGCCTATACAAGCTGATCCCCTTATGTGTCTCAAAGTCAGCACGTCCCAATCTTTTAGTCTCTGGATGAGCAGACCCCACAGTATTTCTGGGCTTCACAGGGATCTTTGGCTTAGGTAAAAGAAGCGTTGCTGCAGAGCAAGTGGGGAAGGAGAAGTAGAGAAGGAAAAATATACCCACTTACCTCCAGTTTGACTATAAAAGTTATTTATTGCTAAGTATATGAAATGTATAATGATACTAGTAGTAATAGACATGCAAGGGAAAACAAACAAAACAGTTACAATATTACCCTGGTTTAATTGAGTATTTGGGGAAACCTAGCTCAAGCTTAACTAATACAATTTAGGTTCAGAAAGGTACGCCTACAGAGAAAAAGAAAAAGAGAGCGTGAAAGAGAGAGAAAGACAAAAAGAGAGAGCAAGACCTGGGCTCTCACCGTTCCACAGCGCTCGGGTGATCTGTTGACAAGCAAAGTTTCTAACACAATCATGGAAGGGAGACGATCTGTTTCCCTCAGCTTCTTGAGAACAACACCAGATGGTGTCAGAGAGATTTCTCTCTCTCTTGAAGCACGCTGTTTGCTGCTTTACAGCTTTCTTATACCCTTAGTCCAGACTCTTCAAAGCATTCTTTTAATTGTGTAAATCAAGAGGGTCCCAAGCCATAATTGACAGGGAAAATCCTGTTATATAAACAGTTTAAATTTAAATGAATTACCTTTTGCAGTGACAAGGGGTTATCTGGTTTGGAACATCTCAAGAAACTTATTAACAACCAAGGAAAACATTAAGTTTTAAGGAGTATCCAGACACCTAGAAGCCAGCTTGAAATTATTACGACTATAGAAGTTATACTGGAAAGGATACCACATTGTTTCTTCTCAGATGGCCTAGCTATGCTTGCACCGTGAAGTCAGCATCACTGTTTTGTATTTTACCTGTTGTGAATAAGCCTCAGTTTTGCATGACTTTCAGATTTTACTGTAGTCTTTTAACAGACTTAAGGGGATTACTTGGAGTGGTCATAAACTTTGTGGGGAAGACTTCCACCAGTCATCCCAGGCAAAGTATGACAGCATTTGTGGTCAGGGCTCCAATGGGCTGGATGCTGCGATGAACCTTAACCGTTGTTCAAATGTCTCCCATACCCCTTCTGACTTGGTCTCTTGCCTCAGGATTCCCTAACCTGGCAACCGAGTTTTTTAGTCAATCAAGTTTAAATAGGCCTCCCATACTGGGACCAGGGAATGTGCAGCCTGAGATGCCTATTAAACTTTTCTTCTGCTTAACTCTGGTTTGATGAGGGGGGGGGGGGGTGTGGGGGGCGGGAACGGAGAAATAGGAAAAGTCCTTTGTAGGTCCAGCAAGCTGGGTGCTAGGGCTCCCTCAGGAACACAGAGCTGACAGGTAACATTACCTGGTAACATACCCTTCCTAAGGGTATATCAGTATCTAAAAGTTTGTCTGTGTCCCTCTCAACTGTACAGTTGGCCTAATAAAAGATATCTACCAAAATCATTGCCTCACATTTCTCCTGGACCATCATTCTATATCATCACCCCTCTTAGCTCTGATATAATATCTTAGTCCTAACATTTAGGGGGCCAGACTTTTCACTAATGCTTTGACTACTATGTTTTGCACAGAGCGGCTGTAAATCAATTTAAACAAGGTCAACCCAAAAATAGCTGTTTAGCTTTGCTAGAGTGGCATACAACATTTGGAACTTACCTATCAATTTGATTTAGGATTCATCAAGACAGCCAAAACTGAAATATGCAGTATCCTGAGGTATCTTTCAAGTCTCTCTCAAAAAATGCTGGAGCCACCATCTTTTGATATATTCTTCCCTTTCTCTCTTGCGCACACATACAATTTCATTATTATGAAAAATAAAATGATTGCAACCACCATTTCAAAGCACGCTAGGTTAAAATAAAATATTCGGTTGAAGGGGTTGGAGCTTTTTGACAATTTCCAAATCCAGTGTCTATCTGGGCTACTGTTCCAACTGTACTGTAGGTTTCATGGAGGCTGACCTGCAAATGACCAGCTATCACGTCTAATTATTATCTAATTAAACTCATGGGCTAAGTACAGACAGTCAAAAAGCCTGAGGCTGAATTGAGTCAGTCTTTGCAGGTTAGTCTAAACTGCAGAGATTAAACTGAGAAGTAAGTGAACAGACATTCACTTTTGATTCAGGAAATGAATCCCTACACTGGCTCAGGCCAGAAGCTGGGGGTGCTAGAGCACACCTCCTGGCTTGCCAGCCACTGACAAAGGGAAGGGACTGAAGCTTCAAGGTTTCCCCACCTTCCCTGCTAGAGCAGAGGGGGCATGGCCACTCCCCAACCCAGGGGAGTAGCACATTGGAGGGTGGGGGCTTAACCCCAGCCTGGGTCTGCCTAAGCAGGGCGGCGGTGCCTGCCAGGCTTCTACCCCCCTGTTCCCTGGTCAAAGTGTAGAGAGGACAGCCCATGCCAGACTGAGGAGGCGGCTGGGGAGAAAAGTGGGACTGAATTCATAAAAGCTTGAACAAAAATAGCCCTCTCTCTGAAGCGAGCATGTATTGAACAAAGCAATTTGCAACCTCCAGCACACAAAAAGGACAACCAAATATCTTTGCCTAAGCTAAGATAAACCCAGTAAAACACAGTGAGAGCACACACAACTTAGTCTAACTTAACATGGAATGTAACAAACCAAAAAGACAAGAGAAAACCTTGCATGAGTCTTACGTAATCCTGAGAGCAGAGAGTCTCCTTATAGCCGGTATTCAAAAAGCCCTTCTTGGGGAATCAGCAGGTGGTCTTAGGTGCTGGTGGGGAGATCCCACAAGCCTCATTTTTTAATTGGTTTTTTACTGGTACACTTGCACCCCCTTCGGGTGCCTCAACATTAGTATATTTGTCACCTTTAGCACCTTGGGAAGGCCTCTCATGCATCATTCTTTTCTCTTCTTAGGTAGGTATTCCAGCCTCCCACTTTTTATAGTTTCTGCTTTATACTGTAAATGTAGTTTACTGCTTTCTTTGGTCACACCAACCCAAGCAGTCTGGGACCTTCCCCTGTTCCCTTAGCTCCATCTCCAGCACATACATGTGATGATTGTGCCAGGTCTTTGCCAACACCTCCCCACTCTCAGTCTGGTCCTGCAGGGCTTGGCTCTGTGCTCACAGGCGTCAGGAGACAAGTCCCTCCAGCCCTGGTTCCCCAGCCTCTTCCCCCTCCCCCATTGCCTGGGGGAGTTGAAGAGAATTACACTCCCTTGCCTCCCCTTATCAGCTGCTTGCCTTTTTCAGTATCTGTCAGAGGTGGAAGGGGGTGGAGACTGCTGGTTTCCTGCCTGTCTGCTGGCAGTCCCTCTCAGGCTGTTCTGTCCCCCCAGCCCCACCACCCTGAGCCTTGCCCCTCATCCCCTGCGCTCCAGCATCAAGCATGGAATAGCCTGGCAGGGGCTGCCTCCCCTCCCTCACTCCCAGGCAGACCCAGCTCCGATCCCCACCATGTTTCCCACCACCACCACCCCTTTGTCAGACAGCCCTCACTGCTCTGGGTAGATGCTGGGGGACTCATGTCAGACCAACCTGATTGCCTTTTATGGTCAGGTCACAAAAGCCTTGGATGCAGGTGTTGCCATGGATGTAGTCTTTCTGGACTTCAGCAAGGCCTTTGACACCATCTCCCACCCCATTAAAAAATTGGGCGACTGTGGCATTGATGCATACAGTCAGATGGACTGCAAATTGGCTGAAGGGTCACACTCAGAGGGTGCTGGTGGACGGGTCATATTTGACCTGGGGAGAAGTGGGCAGCGGAGTCCCCCAGGGCTCGGTCCTTGGGCCCGTGCTGCTCAATTTCGTTATCAGCGATTTGGATGACGGGGTGAAAAGCAACCTGTTTAAATTCGCTGGTGATATCAAAATTTGGGGTGAGGTGAGTACGCTAGTAGGGGCGGAAAGACTGCAACAAGACTTGGATAGGTTACAGGGGTGGGCTAGCTAAAACAGGATGCACTTCAATACTGACAAGTGCAGGGTGCTGCACTTGGGCAGTAATAACCAGCAGCACACTTATAAGGTGGGAAACTCCCTTTTTGAGAGCACGGAGGCAGAAACAGCTCTTGGAGTCATTACTGACTCCAAGATGAACACAGGACGACAATGCGAGGTCACAGTTGGCAGGGGTAACCGGACCTTGTCGTGCATCCACAGGTGCATCTCAAGTACAGCCAAGGAGGTGATCCTCCCCCTCTATGCAACACTGATCAGGCCACAGCTGGAGTACTGTGTCCAGTTCTGTGCGCCCCACTTCAGGAGGGATGTGGACAACATTGAGAGGGTCCAGAGGAGGGCCACCC
>NW_017728918.1:60350640-60356678 GCF_001723895.1 Crocodylus porosus | reverse complement strand
GAACCTGTTCAGCCTTCACAAGCAAAGGCTGAGGGGGGACCTGGTGACCATCTATAAACTCACTAGGGGGGACCAGAAGGGTTTGAGAGAGACCTTGTTTCCCCTAGTGCCCCCTGGCATAACAAGGAATAATGGCCATAAGTTGCTGGAGAGGAGGTTTAGATTAGACATCCGTAAGAACTACTTCACTGTCAGGGCAGCTAGGATCTGGAACCAGCTTCCAAGGGAAGCCTCCTCTTAAAGATCTCCTGGGGATCTTTAAGAGGAGGCTTGATGCCTACCTGGCTGGAGTCATTTGAGCCCAGTTTTTCTCCTGCCCAGGCAGGGGGTCAGACTTGAAGATCTACAAGGTCCCTTCCGACCCTACTTCTATGATTCTATGATTCAAGGATTTTTTTTTCAAACTTTCTACATTTAATTTTTATTTTTTGTTTTTAGGGAACTCAGCTCTACATTCTTACATTAATTTGTATTTCATGCAACTTTTGTATTGTTTTTGTCATTGCACAGCCTAATAAACTGCATCTGAGTACTACATTGGTTATTACCAGTTTCTATGAGAGAATCTGTCATTTTATTTTATATTATCATGGGAAAAAGTAGGAAAAGTCCTTAAAATTTTAGGAGGTTTTAGTGAGAGTTTCTCAGGTTTAAAGTATGATTTTTTTGTATATGGTATTAATTGTCAAAATTTATTTTAAATCACTCCAAAGCAATACACACAAACATCATGCTCCAATCTTTCATGCCAGGTTTTAGAGAGCTCCAAAACAAAATGTGCTTTACAGTAGCATTCAACACCATTTAGGATGCTTACATGCACATTTCTTTAAATTCCCAGCGAGCCTGTAAAATTTTAGTTCTATTTCTTGCCTCTCTTAGTTTGAGCTCAGATATGTCAAGAGATTCACATTTTCCAACTTCGATGGTGATCCAATCAGCAGTGGAAACAGAAGTGGTTAATCCTCCCCAGGTTATGATTTTGGTATAAATCTTTTAATTAAATTGATTCATTTTGAAGAAATTTCTTTTTAAAAGTATAGTCATGCTGCAAGTGCATTGCTTCTCAGATGTTGTTTCTCAGCTCATTTAATTAATCTGAAACTGAATCCAAACTAGACCTTGCAGTCTGACACACTGTCTTGCCTGTTTGAGATGTAACTTAACTTTTGATTGATACAAATAGCACATTGCTTGCTTTAGCACAGAATTTTAAAACAAAATTGCTTTCAGTAAACCATTAGCAGTAATTGAATAGCCTGTTGTCATTGCAAATATCTTTGGTGACTCTCCTACCAACAAGATGATTCTAGATTCAGTTGGTTTATTCCTATAGCAGCATGATGGAGTGTTATAGGAGTGGGTTTTCCAGCACATTAAACTTTTTTCACATGTCTGTAGTAAAGGTTTCATGGAGGTGACCTGCCAATGAGCTACTGCCCATTTATTCAGAGATCTGAATAAGAGGTAGGGTGAGGGTTCAGCAAGCGGTTAAAACCCCTACTCTTTTTCACAGGACTGTACTGTAGGTTTCATTTAGGCTGACCTGCCAATGACCTACTATCACATCAGATATCTAATTAGACTCATGCTGTTTGGTATTCTTATGAAAGACAGGAACAATAGCCTTACAATCCAGTTGCTTTATAATACTCTAATTAGGGAGTATCAATTCTACAAGCCTAAAGTAGTTAATACAAGAGATGGGAGAGCCTGGAATTACAGCCTTTCCCATCACTGTTCTCAAAGAGACAGTCAGGCAAATGGCTGTCACTGCATTGTTTTTGAGAGTCCAGCCTTCAAAAGACAGCATTTCTGGAAATGAGAGGTGTACTTAGCACCACATAGCAAATTAATTTCCTAGACATCGTGGTAAAGATTTGCAAAGGCCATATCACCATCAAATCGCATCATAAACCTTCCAACCACCACAGCTACCTCCATGCCACCAGCTTTCACCCTGAGCACAGCACAGAATCCAGCAGCAGCAGCCAAGTTCTACATTACAATGATATCTGCTCTGATCCAAGCCACTGGGAAGCACAAAGCCAGACTCAGACTCTGCTTCACCTGGTACAATACCAACCCTTGGACAAAGACAACAGAATCCTTCTGGTTGTCACTTACAGCCCCTAGTTCCAACACCTTGGACACATCATTAATGACATCCAACTGCTCCTGAAAAATGATAATCATCTCACAGTAGCCATGGGAACAAACCTTTCCTGGCTTACAGATAGCCCTTCAGTCCCAAGCAGCATCTCTCAAGCTCTCCTATTCTCATCCAGGTACCAGGCCTTGCAACAGAGCCAAATGAAAGCTGTTCCCCCTCCATCAATACAGACCATATCATCATTGGACCAAATAACACTGATTATAACATCTGAGGTTCATTCAGCTGCACCTCTACCTATGTTACATATGCCATCACTTGTTTACAGTGCCCTCTGCCATCTACATTGGACAGGCAGGGAAATCCTTATAGCTAGGGACAGCCATTCAAAAAGCTGGAGCCTGAATTGAGTGAAACTTTGCAGGTTAAGTCTAACCTGCCTAGGCTGAGCCAGTTTGTAACAAGACAAACATTAGCTCTTGACTGAGGCAATGCAGGCACATGCTCAGGCCAGGTGCCAGAGTTGCTAGATCATACCCTCTGCTGCAGTAAAGCTGTGCAGGGGGGAGGAGGCATGGCCAACCTGGCCTGAACTGGCCAGGGAGAGGTTTAATTGCCCACCTCCCTGTGCCACTGGTAGGGACCAGACCTGGGCCTGGTTGGTGCTTCCCCCTGCAGCACCAGACACCACGACCCCTGAGAGTGGGCCAGGGGGGAGAGTTAGTTTCCCCTGGACCCCCACTGGCAGCCAAGTCTGCCTGCTGTCACTGCAGCACTCGCTCCCTGCCTGGAATAGGCCCCTGACTGTCCCCTCACTGGAGGCAGGAGGAATAATCCCCGTCCCTGCCTGCCCATGCCCTGCAGTGCCACCATGCTCCACAGCAGTTATGCAAGCCCCACAGCACGGCCCCACCACCAGGAAGGGGCTCACGCTCTGGGAAACCATGATGGGCTGCTTTCTGGCACCTCACTCACCACTCACTGCTCCAGCTGCCTGGTGGGGGCAGGGCCTGGCCCCCGCCACTCATTCTGTGCTGGGGCAAGTCCTAGAGAGATTCACTTGCGGCCCCTGGGCCCCCAGCCGGTAGCTGCTCTTCTCATTATTCCTCCCCAAGCTTCACCTGTGGCGGGGCCAGGAAGATCCCCCTGCAGTGTCGGGCCAGCAGCTGAATTAGCCCCTTCCTGCTGCGAGGGACCTGGCCCCAAGAAAAGAGACACCATTCCCATCTGCTGCTGGGGCAAACCACCTCCCGTTAGGAAGGGGCTTATTCAGCCAGGCAGGCAGACCCTTCTGTGGTGCAAGCGGCATCCCTGTGCTTGTGGCAAGTCCCCTCCCAGCAGGAGGGAGCTTATTCAGCTGCTGACACTGGAGCAGAGTCTGCCTGGCCTGGCCTGGCGACAGGCAAAGCTCGGGGGGAATAAGGCGGGGAGCAGCCACTGGCTGGGAGCTCAGGGCCTGCAAGTTAAGCCCTCCAGGACTTGCACCAGCACAGAATGAGCGGCAAGACCTGGGCCCAGCCCCTGCCTGGTAGCTGGAGCAGTGAGTGAGGTGATGGGCAGCAGCCCATCATGGCTTCCCAGAGCACAAGCCCCTTCCCAGCAGACAGCCCATGCTGTAGGGCCAGCAGAGCTGCTGTGGAGTACGGCAGCACTGCAGGGGCATGGCCAGGCAGGGCCCTGGGGGAGGACAGCTACAGGGGTTATTCCTCCTCCTCCCTCTGGCCTCCAGTGAAAGGACAGCCAGGGGCCTATTCTGGGCAGGGAGTGAGTGCTGTTGTGACAGGTGCCAGTGGAGGTACAGGGGAAACTCTCTCTCCTGCCTGCCCCCTTCTGCCTCAGCAGCCATGGTGCCTAGGGCTGCTGAAGGAGGGGGGAGCAACCAGCAGGCCCCGCTCGGGTCCCTGCTGATGGCACAGGGAGGGGGGAAATTAAACTCCTCTCTCTGGCCAGTGCCCTACCCCTGCCTGTCCTTCCTTGGGCAGGGGAGCAGAGGGGTGAGACAGCCTGGCTGGGCTGGAGCAGAGAGCCCCTCCCAGCCCAGAGAGCATGCCGGGATGCTGGGGGTCTCTGGTTTATCTTAAACCAGCAAGGGGTCTGGGATGGACATTACATAAACCAGTTGGAGCTAAATCAGTTAAGTCTAATCCTACATTTAACCAGGTTTATCTCAAACCAGTTTCAGCAATTTTCAAACTGGTTTATGTGCACTGAATGTCTGTTCTGTTACGGGTTTAAACCAGTTTCTGATCACTTCAACCAGTTTGTGTGTAATGTCTGTCCCTAGCCTATGTGAAAGAACGAGACACTGATCTGACATCAAGTCCAAAAATGCACAAAAGCCTGTGGCAGAGTACTTATCCTTCCTGGACATTCCAGCACTGACCTCAAAGTAGCTGTTCTTACACAGCAAAACTTTAAATGCGGACTTGAATGTAAAATTGTGGAACAAAAAGTCATCCACATACTGGATTGTGTTAAGTATGGTCTAATCCATATTGACCATGGATTCTCATCCTATTATGTGGATTAGCTTTTATGACCCCTTTGTTCGTACGGGTTTATTACAGGTTTGCCTCTCCCAGCACTGCCCTCTCTCCAACTCTCCCTTCCTCATCTTTTATATAAAAAATGCTCTATTTGATAGCCTGCTCTTTGTATGTCCTTTCATAGCATCTGGTAAAGTGAGAGTTTGCTCACAAAACTTTATGAATCTCTGATTTGGTTAGTCTATAAGATACAGCTCTACCCTGACTTCATTTCTGGAAATGTCATCATAGTAAGGTCTTTGGACTTAATGGAGATATGCCTGTTGATTTTAGGGGGTGCTGAATCCAGACCAGCATCAACAAGCTAGTATTTTCCCCCTGTATAACTCTATTGAATAGTTCCGTTGTGAAGAAGTCGAAGTATTGCTACACAGAAACCATGGGCTACTCTTTAAATAGAAGCACATAATGTGTAGCCCTAGAAACAACTTTTCTACCTTGCTGAGAGAAACTTCCATATTTCAGATTAACTCTGTCAAACTACACTTAAGCTGCAGAAACTTTATAGTCATTAATATTCAACTTGCAAGTCTCCCGGTATATGAATTTGGTACAGTTGTATAAAGGAAGCTAGCTTAACTAATTAGATATATTTTATACACAGCTTTAGCAGCTAAATGTCTTTATTTTATAACAGAGGAAATGATTACTTACGTTTTGTAAAATGTAATTAATTTTCTTAGTATGAGGGACTTTCAGAAAGCTTCTCAGAAGCCAACACTCTGAGAGCAAAGTAACACTTTTCACAGTTCTTTGAGACTGTCACAGAATAAAGCTAATCTAAACTAAGAATGGTAGATAAATTATATATGGCTTGCATTTTAAAGGTTTTAAACATCCTACATGCCCTTTGTTTGGGCTTTTATCTTAAAGGAACTAATTCTTCACAATACCTCATAAAACTGATGTTCCTATCTAAAGCACCTGAAAAGAATCAATGCAAAAGGGAGCAGCTGAGTGCACAGCTAAGAAAATATGAGGTAAAAGAGAGCAGCTTATTAAAAAATATTGTCATGTCAACAGCCCAGAAGGAGAAAACCATAGACAAATATCTAACTGAAGTATGTAAAGGACTTAATGAAACAGAAAATGACAAGTTCAATTAGTATTTTTAGGACCACAAGAGATTACGGACAAAGTCATAAGAAAATGCAAATTGAAGAAAAATTAATTCAGAGTAAAGATCACAAAAAACATGTCTTTAAGTAAAATATAATGTGGAGATTCACGGTGTGAATAATAATCCTGTAGCAGGATTAATCCTGTAGCAGGAGGAAAACCAAGGGCAACGTTAGACCCCTGCTAAACCAGATGGGGCAACTGACAACTGACGCCCAGGAAAAAGCCAACCTATTAAATAGGTACTTTGCGTCAGTCTT
>NW_017728918.1:60326778-60350540 GCF_001723895.1 Crocodylus porosus | reverse complement strand
CAGCTGACTTCCTGCCCTTTGGGCAGGGGGCTGGACTCGATGATCTCCTGAGGTCCCTTCCAGCCCTGATGTCTATGAAATCTATTAATTTCTCACAACAAACAGCTATTGCATTGGATGAACTAAGTACACTAAATATGGATTTCCACAAATATAACTCAAGCTATTTTGTTATATTCAGATGCTATATTGTTTCCTATGTGTGGAGATAGTAGATCTTGTCTTTAAGAGTAATGTTTTTCTGCCATCCTTATTGGACGCGTTTACACGTGGATTTACGCACACTTAAATTTAATACATTCTAGCTTAATTTGTATTGAACAAATTTTGTCAAGTGTCTCCACATGAAAGGACTTGGGACTAATTTTAGTCCCAGGTCAGTCCAGACCTGCCATGTGCCCCCCTGGCCACTGGGGGGGAGCTCCAGTATCTGGCCACATGGCTGCCAGCACTTGGCAGCCATGCTGAAGCCAGAGCCAGCTGCCAACACTTGGCAACCATCTTAAAAGCACACCCTCCACACTGTAACCTCTGGGCAGACACTTCTTGTGTCAAAGGGGCAGTGTGGCAGAGACACAGGCAGCATGTTCCAGCTCTGCTCCTGCTGCTGGTGTGCTTCCCAGCCATGGCTGCCCCAACTCCTGGTCCTGGCACCCAGAGATAGGTCCCCCACTCCTCAGCACTGCTGCAGCTGTCCTGCTCACCCACCACCATTCTGAGCACCTGGTGCTCAGCTACCTTGCACTGCTCAACTCCCAAACCATTCCAGCTGCCTGCTGGATGACTGGTGCATGGCCTTTCAGGACCCCCACCACCAAGTAGCTGCTGCTGTCAGCCACAGTGACCACAGGCTCCAGGATGTCACCACCAGAACCACTGTCACCCTCCTGTCCCACCAGCTCTACTGCCTCTGAGCCTGCTGTACCAGCCAGGACTGGTGGCAATACATCATGCTGCAGGAATGGGATGACAACCAGTGGGTCATATTCTGGACGACTCTTGCCATCTTTGAAGGACTGCTCTAGCCCCACCTGGAGTGCCAGGACACAGCAATGCACCCAACCATCCCTACTGACCCCCATCTGGCCCTCCACCCACAAACCCCCTACCCCCTGCCCACCCCCCAGCACCACTCCAGGATGCACACATGTTTGCAATGAAAATGCTTTTCTCCTCACACCCCCCACCCTCTGCACCTCCCCCCTCAACCAACAAAGCCCCCCTTCCCTCCCCAACACGCAGAGCCCCTCCCACACCCACCAATAAAAAAACCCTTTTTCCAAACTGAAAACTATATACAATAGTCTCATTCCCTGCCTGATTCCTGGCACAGCAGTCCTTCAAAGCTGTGGGGTGGGGGCACCCAGGGTGCAGAGCCTGGTGGCAGGTGGCCAGAACCTTGGCCATGGACTGTTCCCCTGTGGGTCCAGGGGCTGCAGTGAAAACTAGAGGCTGCTGCAGGTGAGAGGCAGCAGAGGCCCTCCTCCAAAACACAGGCAGGGGCCTGCTGTGGGGTGGTGGGCAGGACCCAGGGACCCTGAGGGGCCAGGGCCAAGGGCTCCACTGGCTGATGTGGCTAGCCACCTGATGCTAGAGCAGCTCAACACAGCACTGTTCCGTAGCCTCCAGCTGGGCCCAGTTCTCCCACTGCACCTAGTACCAATGCCTCCTCACAGTTTCCTAGTCCCAGCTGCAGTCTCCCAGGCAATATCCTCCACCTACCAGTCCTGCTTCTGCACCTCCCTTCCCTAATTCTGTGCCTGCTCCTGTGCCACCCAGTTCTCCACCACCACCACCAGCCACTAGACCAAGAGGGTCCAGTCCCTGGTGTGCCACTGGAGCAGTCAGCACATCTAGGTGGCTCCAGCAGTGGGTGGCAGCAACCCTGAGGTGGCATTCCTGCAGGCCCCTGAAGCTTATCCCCCTTTTCCAGATGTTGGCCCAGCAGAGACAAGACACAGAAGCCTTTCATGAGAATGTGCAACATTTCTGAGATAAGATGCTCTGCACCACAGGCCCTGCACTGTCTGGCCTTAGATTAGAGGTCAGTCTCGCATGGGTGCAGGGTAAGCTGTCTGGCAGGGCAGGACCTAGGTAGCCACTGGCCAAGCCCCTTGGCCCCGCTTGCTCTCCAGGGGCCAGTAGCCCACTGGGTTCTGGCTGTAGACAGGTTACCTTTCCCGGGGTAGGCCAACCAGCCAGCCGCTGCCACAGCTCCAGATCCTGCTACCCACCCTCTCTCCCTGCAGGTCAACTGCTCTGCTGTGCTGCCTCTCAACCCACAGCATCCAGGCTCAGGACATGTGGGGGTCCTGGACAACTAAGGTAACGGCCTGGCCATGCCCCCACCCTCCCCACAGGGGGCATCTCCAGGGAGACACCCTGGGGCCAGCCTCCCCATACCACTACTGTGCCCCAAGTGTGCCCCTGCTGCATATGCCCTAAGCAGTGTGCAATGAGCTGTTTGTGCAGGTGGAGGGGTGCCTGGGCCACTACAGCTGCTGATCCTCCTGGTGCCATAGGCATACATGCACTTCTGGCTTGGGACCCTGAGCTACAACAGCAAGAGGGACAAGCCCAGTCTACCCTGCAATATCCGCCACCACCAGGAGGGCTACCTGTGGCAGTACTACATGTCCCTGTGCCTCCCTGCTAAGGAAGACAACATCACTGCTGGCATCAACATCTTTCTTAGAATGTGAAAGGTCTGTGCCCACCCAGCTTTGGGAACATGGGCTGCTCAATAAAGTTTTGAACTTTGTCCCACCTGTCTGCATGATGTGGGAGAGGAGGGAGGGGAACCTGGGGTTCAGAGGTGTGGGCAGGCCAAGCAGGAAGTGGGGGCTGGGACTGGGGGCAGGGGTAGGGAGAGCCCTCCCCCAGTGCAGGACTTACCATGTGTCTGGGGCCGGCGAGACTGAATGCTCAGTGCAGGGCTCCCTATCAGCAACGGCATCCAGTTGCACTTGGGGTACTTGGCCCATGGTATGTGGTGGGTTAGCACCCAGCCAGGGCCCCCCCAGGGGAGGAGCTGGCAGTGCTGGTGGCCAGTGGTGACACTGGTGACCGCCCCTCACAGTGGGGCATGGGGCTGGACCAAAGGCAAGGCAGCCTCTGGGCAGGGCTCCCAGAGCTGCCAGTGGATGCAGCAGCTGGAGAGGAGGGTGAGGCAGGGTGGAGACAAGTCACTAGAGGCATTAGGGCAGGGCAGGGCATGGACAAGAGCAGGCTGCCCCTCCTGGTGGCACTTGCAGGGGTGCAGCCTTGCTCCCAGGGTGCCAAAATGTGGATCAGTTCCCACATGAAGGGCATGGTCTTTTGGGCATGACTGGACCAATGATTGAAATTGGTCACAGCCACCCACTGTACCTGAAAGACCTTGACCTTCACGCAGCACTACCGCACCATTCCATCTGATATGGCCTCATAAATGTGACATTCAAGCACAAGACTGCCTCTGCAAGTTGGCCCCACCTCAGAGTGCCATGAACTTGCATACCTTTTCTTGGGTCTGGCTGGGATCCCAGGTGCTCTGGATAGGTGGGCACATGCAGGCAGGAGCAGGGCTCAACAAGGAGGAAGTGGGGGACATGATCCCCATGCCAGTTCTTTGGGTCCCCATACAGCTATCTCTGCGATGCTGGCCCTGGACAGCTACCAGGGGCATGGCCAGGGACTGAGCACTGCATGGCAGAGTCACTTAAACACAGTGCCTGCAAAGAGACAGAGCTGGGAGTGAGCAGCAGCAGGGAGCAGATGCTTGCCCTGCTGCCATGGACAGCAAGGCCAGCAGCCCTGGGGGGAATCTCAAGGCTGGGCAAGGGACACAGCAGCCTGAAGCTCTTTGCAACATTCACCTGTGGCCAAGGATCTGCTCCTGCTAGGGGACCGGACAGGCAGAAGTTGTCCGGGTACTGTCCAGGGGGGCATACTGGGCCTGCTGGACTGCTGCATAGACCAGCAGTCCTGCCGAGGCTCCTGGTGAGTGTGCTCCAAGGCACAAAATGGCTGCAGGCTTTTATAGCCTGAAGCTAGGGGCTGCCAGAGAGCAGTCCAGCCCTTAGGGAGGAGTGGGGGTCGTCATCCAGGAGCCTTGGAGTTGGGCCCTTGCTGGCCAGACTCAGCACTAAGGTCACTGCATTAATGTGCTTTAACATGTCTACACATGCGTAAATGCGCTTTAACTAATCATGCCTAAATTTGATACCTGCTTTTGCAGGTATCAAATTTAGGTACAGTTAGCTTAAATTCACCATTTTAAGGCACATTAAGGGCATGTACATGTAGACATGAGCCCTTAATGCATCTTAAATTGGGCTAATGTGCTTTAAATGCACACATGTAGATGAGCTCATTGTGTATTAGTCAGAAAATGCATAATTAACTATTACACTCTGCGTACCACTTAGACTGTTTTCCCTCACTTGTAACTTTTCTAAAATTTAATTTCTGTTGAAATTTTCTATACAAGGAATTTTTGTGGGAAGGAGAATTTTCAGTTGAAAATACTTTTGCTTTGAAGAGTACAACTATGTCCATGATTTGGAACAGTGAGAAGAACACCAGATTGTTTATCATTGACATTTTTTCCTCTTCCTGTGCAAATCAGCTCAAATTTGACTAAATTATAAAATGTGTAGGCTTAGTAGAGAGTGGGACCAAAAACTGGGGGAGCTGAGACTGAAAATGGGATTGGATGAGCAGCCTAGGCAGGGAGATGGAGACTGTGAGTAGAGAAAGGGAATGTGGACACAGAGGACAGTAGAAAGAGAGAAATTTGGATACTGGACCAAGAAGAAGGGAACTGGGGCTGGAAATGAACAGATTGGAAAACCAAGATTAAGATTTACTGGATAAAGTGGCTGGAGTTCGGACAAAAACACAAAATGGTGGAAGACTAGGACTGATTAGATATGAATAGCACTAAAATAAGGAATGAAGGACAGAGAAGAGACAAAACTATGACAAACTGAAGCAGTGTTTCCCAAACTTTTAATACTGGAGACATGACTTTTTTCTGGATTAAAACTGGTGACACACTTCACTCTTACACCCAAAAAGGAGGGCAGGGTGAGTGCATGATATATATGTATATATATATTGAATAATATATATAGGTAGATATATTCTATATATACATATACATATACACACACACTGTAAAACAAAGGATTAAATTGATTCCCATTAATGGGGCACTGCCTCTCTTGTGCACTGAGGCAGGGATCTGTGGCAAAAATGTAATAATGTAATAAGTATGTACATGACAGGCAAATTAAAATTGCAAAGACTGTGTGATTTCTGGTATTTCTTAACTTCTGAGTGCTCCAGTTTGCAAATGTAATGTCCCTTTAACATAGCATTTTTGTATAATATGGAATGAGTTTGATTCCAGAAATAGTTAGGGATTATTACCTATTTGTCCTATACTACAAAATAATTAAGCTGTGCTGTTATAGCACTATCCTAAAAGCATCTAAGTGCAATTGCAGGTACTTTGAATCCTATTTTCAGCTGTGCAAACAGACTAGCCCATTTGAAGTATATCAAAAACTAATTCTAAACACTTAGAGGATGATAAAGTGATAAGAAACAGCCTATATGGATTTTTCAAAAGCAAGTTATACCCAGCCAACTTGATTTCCTTCTGTGATAAGGTGTGGGAATCGATGAATGAAGAGAGCAGTACATACCTTTGATTTTAGCAAAGCTAAATGTTCTTACAGTAAACTAAGGAAATATGATCTAGATCAAGGGTGGACAAAATGGCAGATCAGGCCACTGGCTGGGCTCCATCTCCCAGCAGCCCCTGTCCACATTGCTGTCGCCAGTTTCCATGAAGTCCCAACAGCAGTGAGGCTGTGACAGGGCAGGGCCTTGGTTTCCATGAAGACCACCTCCAGTAGCACTGGCTGAGTGCGTGGCTGGGTGAGAGGGAGCTCCATGGTCAGGGCTGGATCCTGCAGTGATGACAGCATGGTCTGGAACTGGGACAGAGCTGCAATCTGTTGCCTACACACTCCTGCTCAGGGTGCACAGGTTGTAGATCGCAGCTCTCCCTTGTTCCCAGACCACGCTGTCACGGCCACAAGTTCCCAGCCCCAGAACAGCTCCCCACCAAGCTGCATGCCCTGCCAGCACTGCTGGGGCTGGTCTCCATGGAAACATGCGCTGTCACACCCCCACCGCTGCGGGGGTCTCCATGGAAACTGACTGCAGCAACACAGGCAGAGGCTGCTGGGAAATGGAGCCCACTGAGGGCCAGATCTGGCCTATGGGCCAGGTTTTGCCTAAGCCTGATCTGGATGAGACTACTGAATAGTAGTTGTATCATGCTCAGCGAAGTTGGATGATGACGATTCAATATCAAGCTGCAAGGAGATATCAAATTTATCTTCTGTCAGAGGTCTTCCCTGGGTCTGGTACTGTTCAAATCTTCATTAATTTCTTAGACAATGAAATTGAACATCCAGTTATTATATTTGTAAATGACATAGGTAGCAGACACTTTGGAGGAAAAAGTTAGGATTCAAAATGACTTTGATAAATTGGAAAAATGGTCTGAAATAAAGCAGATGAAATTCAATAAGAACAAGTGAAAACTACTGCACTTACAATGGACCAGTCAAATGCATAAAAGGAAAATGGAAAATGACTGGCTTGACTGCAGTCCTGGCCTGCATTATAGTGCTCCACAAGCTGAATGAGTCAGCAGCACACTATTGTTTCAAAAATTAATAGAAACTTAGGATGTATTAAATATTGTATGGAGTCGTGTTGCCCATGAGGAATTTCAAATATTCCCAACGTAGACCTTACCCGACAGATAGACATTATTTATTTGCAGAAATATTTCTTTGTTAGTTATTATTCTTTTTTACAAACTACCGGTTGATGGAGTTGGAAAATGTGGCTATTATCTCATAGGAGATGTTAAAGGTATTGAAGCTGAAAATTGAAATGGGTGCAAGCACTTACATACATGACCCTTTAGGCCTGTTTTTAAATGTACTTCTGCAGAACCAATGCAGTGGCAATGGGAAAACTTTCTCTGACTTTCCTTGTTCTTGGAGAATTAGAGCATTTCTGTTCATTTTTTTAAAACAGATTACAGGAAGATAAACTCGTTAGATTAAACTAACCACATCATAATCACAGCCAGAATTCTTTATGAGAAGTCTCAAGCCATGTGATTTCCTGCTCTCCCAACTGAGGAATAAACTTTTGGGTTGAGAAAAATCACTCCTCCTACAGAGATTTAATACAGCAGTGCTTGCAGGAAATGGCCTCTTTTAATGTAATGTTTACACATCTTTGCCAGCAGCAATTTAGTTTTAAATATAATAGTGTCCTCAGTACAGCATGGTCTGATTTTGCCCCTGGACACTTGCAGACTTTACTGAGCATCTTCATGAGAGAGTATATCGTTATCTGGAGCTGGAGCTAGATTTTAACTATTAATAGTATTTTTTATCCTATGTGGTTGTTGAAACCTTGAATGTAGGAACAATAGCTATACCACCTCAAAGGTTAGTTTAGAGAAATCTTCCAAATCTAATCTTCCATTTCCTCTATGTGCTCCATAGAGCCACCTGGCACTATTAATGATAAGATTCTCTTAAAGCTGATATACGGATATATGCTAAAACAAAGTACGTCCCAGGCCCCAAACATGCATTCAGGAGCAGCTCAAGCATTCAGGCCTGTATCTGCCCCTCTCGCCTGCTCTTCACACCTTCTCCAAGCCAGGCCAATTCCTGTCTGAGCAAAGCATGGCAAGCAGCAGTTCCTTCTGTCTAGGAAGGGACTGGAGCAGTGGGGTAACCCCCAGACCTAGGTCACCAGTCTGGGGAGCAAGGAGCAGTTGCTCCGCCATTCTGCTCCCATCACCAAGTGCAGCACATGTCCCAGACTGGCTTGGGGGATGTTCCATGTATGATGTGGTTCCCAGACCAGACAGAATGAGCAACACCTAAGCATGGATCTTGGACTGGGTGGAGCAGGTGCTGGATGTGTGTCCTGGGCCCTGAGCATGAGGCAAGTCTGGCACCATGCAACATGTAGATCAACTCAGACCCTGGGGCAGCTTGGGGACTGGATGATGAGGCTCTGAAAGCTGGATCTTACCCACAGACCATATCTTTGACATCCCTGGAATAAAGGTAAACATCAAGGTTGCACACGAGTCTGCAACTCTCACCTGTTCTCACTTCATTGCAGAACTTCTGCCTTGTAGGATCTCTCTCAGCACACCTTATATCCAGTTCCCTGGTAGGGTTTTTAAGAAAAAAGTAATTATCTTCATAAACTGTAGTGTTTCAACCATTTTTAATATGCAGGAGCCTTCATTTCAGTCCCGAGAGATCTTACATTTCCTAGACAGTTTGGCACTCAGTTCCTATTTTAAATGCATTGCAATTTAAAAAAAAAAGTCTCTTTCTTTTCTCTTCCTTCATTTGCTCCCCTTAAAAATATATCTGCTCAGCTTTAAAGTTTGCTCCACCATACCCCTAAATGTTCTGTTTTAGCTTATCATAATAGAACAGTTGTCCGCCCCCCAGCTGTTCTTCCAGCACTAATCCCAACCAGATTATCACTATTTCTGAGTACCTTTACCCATCATCAACAGCCAACTGTCCTGCCAATAAGAGAGAGAACTTGTTCAACACTCAACATGGCTAAGGTATTTTACATAAAAATATATGCCTATACTCTAGATGATACTTGTCAAGATAACATACAAGAGTGAGGAAGTGATAATGATTTATTGCTAGAGCTGTCAATAAAATGGGATTTTCAGTTTTAAAGCTCCTGTTATGCAGCTTGATTGACTTCACATACACACATACCCTTACGTATACAAGTGTACCAATTCACCATTTTCTTATTTATCAGACAACAATTGTCATGCATAAAGGCAAGGAAAAAAGAAGTTCATTACTTTTGTATCCTTTGAATACCAGATAATGAAATGCACTCAATCTGATGATATTTTCAGTATTAGCCTCCCAACCCAATTGCTAAATTACACAGGAGGAAAGACGTATACTGACCATCTAATTCTATATGCAGCTCTGGTGTTGTTGTTTATATGTCAGTTATAATAGCCCATAATGACTTAAGCTAGAGCACAATGCTCTTTAATTTTATGTATAATATGTAACAGCATACCGTACCTGGCTTCTGTTTCATCTGGTGTCTTCATATTCTCTTTTGGCTTTGTTAACAAAAAGGACCATAGAGCTTGTATTACATCTGCATTACATTGTAACACACCCCTGTGCTGGTATAGATATCAACTTGCTCTTTTTTCAAGGAGTCTTTCCGTGGCCAAGAGAATACAGTGACTTTAATGTAAATGAGTTCCAAGTTTAAGTCTTTTTCTTCATTTCTGACATGCCAAATCTCCATGAACTGAATATACAGCAGTATTTGCCTAGGTATAAACAGCACCATTTTCCCCCCACATTGTGCATTTTACATGTTAGTCAGCCTATCGCCCGATGTTCAATGTTACAAGGAAGTCAGCCTAAAAGAGCTATTGGGTGGCAGTTGTCATTGTGTCATTAAATGTGTATATGAGGTAGGCAAGCATTTTCAAATCAGCCACAATGCTGTTTTCCATTTAATTTGCTGAGCATCACAGAATCAATGCAACATGCTTTTTTACATACAGTGTAAACCCAATTAGCTGAATCTCACTTGCCCAGCTTTTATGACACCATGGTTCCATTGATTTAATCACATTTACTCCAGATATAAAATAAATCAGAACCTGTCCTTAACATTAAGCCTAAAAAAGAATAAAATTTTTCCTATTAGGAAAATCTCCTTATCTAAAGCACTGTTCTGATTAAAGACAATTTTGTTCAAAATAAGCTGCCCAAAGAAAAGGAATGGATTCAAATGTATGTAGATAAAGGCAACAAAACTGGCCTACAAGGTTTTCTGAGTCTGTCATAAGGAAAGAGGCCTACCCTGCCTGAAAGAGACAAGTGAGTCATGAGGATCTTCTCCTGACCGACTCTCCATTGTATGCCTTTTTCTAGACTGTTTACCACGGCAGCAGATAAACAATAACCTTGGTTGTAGGAAAAGACAGTACCGCTTCTAGATACCCTGCTACATTCTGGTTATCTCTTGTTTCCTCTTCCCCAAACCAGTTTCCAAAAGATGCCTCTTGCCAATTACCTTTGCTGTAGCAGAGCCTAGTGATGCATGCCTCTTCCTACAGATTTATTTCCAAGTGGTTCTTTTTTATGTAACCCTAAGGACACTAGCACTATATTTTGGCTCAGAGCTGGGCTTATGAGTGGGCATTGTGGGCGATCACCCATGGCGCTGTGGTCAGGGGGCACCAAACATACTTGTGCACACACACATGTAAACAGCCTGTGCACACAGCAACACGCTCCCCCTGCCCCAGCTGATCCCCACGTTGGAGGAGCAATGCCCAACCCAGCCTGTTCCCCCATCTCCAGCCATTGCTCAGGAGAAACAAAGCCAGCTCCAGGCACATGTGGTTGGGCAGTGTCTGCTCCAGACCACCCACCTTGCTCCCTCAAAGCAAGGCAAAAGGGGTGAAACACAGATGAGAGAGGCGAAGGATTGGCATCCTTCCATTTTCCAGTTTAAACAGAAAAGAGTTCTAGGGCCTTTATTATAGGAAGAGTAAATGCATGTATATTCCTAGAAATAAATATAGGATAAAAGCAGAAGAAGAGAGGTGATGTAAAGAATCATGAACACCACACACAAATCACTTGGGGATTTCCCTGAGAAGTGGCTGGAAAGCACTTGCCCTTGTTTTGCAGTCTGGTCCATTCCAATAAGCAAAACATGCTCTTCAGAAGTATTTTTGTGGACCTCCAGAAGACCTCTAGCAGAAATGACTGGTGTCTAGAGATGAAGCAGGCTCTATCATAAGCAGGAAAACACCTTAGTTTTGTCAAGCTAGGTGGATAATTTTGACAAGGGGCTGCAAGGAACATTGTACCTAGAAAGCACATCACTGTAAAAGTATGAAGTTGGGAGCTTTGGTAGATATTTACTGATTAAAGGCTATCATTTTCTGTGCTCTCATTGTACTAAGTTTGCTGACAGCTGAATTCAGACAGTCTCATTCATCATGCTTAGGATTTAGATTGCAACTACACCTTTTACATATTCCACACCTGTTCTGAACTTCAGCAGAGATCTCAAGTATTGCTAGGATCTGGGCCAAAGCACCGATTTAAATGCAAGAAATGATTCTTTAGGTAAGTTGACAAATTGTTAGCATCTGAAGAGGCTGCACTGTTTTTGCATAACCACATTTTCAGTTTACTGGCAAATACTAGCTATAATCTCCCACAAAGGGGCGTAGACCGGAATGACTCAGGCATTTTACTGATCCAGACAGACAACTCAAAGCTGCAATCTGCATTTTCAGTCGATAGAAACTGACAGTGATTATGTCTCTTCAAAACCTTAGTGCTTTAGGGAAAGTTAAGGAAACATTCATAAAGTATAATTATTACTTAAACAAAGCAGCCACAGAAGTCTCGGCATTCAAACATGTGAATCAAGCATTTTTATTCAGGTAGCTTCTCATTAGAAGCTTTAAAGAAAACAATCACAATAAATGTTCATGTTCAGATGATGTTAGTATATCCTTTGAAAACATGTTTCAATTGAACTGCCATATAATGTACATTTTTTCATCCAAAGTTAACTACATTTTCCTTTTTCCTCTAGTCTCTGCAGCTATAAAGGTAGCAGACCAACTGGAGTCATCAGGTGATGACATTTTAGCCACAGCCAGCACTTACATTCACACAGAAACATTGCCTTTCTTTACTGGTTCAAGTGACGTGTCTGCCTCCCTGCCTGAAGACACTGTTCTTGGTACAGCTCACTCTGAGCAAATAGTGCTGTTACCAGTAGTCACCAGCTCATCCCAGAGTCACTCGGTTACTTTAGACCAGCCCTTCAGAGTATCCACCCCTTCTGTGCCAATAGCTGGCATCTCTACTGGCTTTGAAACAGAAGTGCAGGATATTGCCACAGAACTGGATAGGATGGATGCAATGGGCACATCAACACCAGAGGAGGTGGAATATGACAGTGGCTACATTTCAGTATCAAAACCTCAGCCTGAGGAAGTCACTCCAGCTCCAACACTGAAGTACGTAACCACTAGCTCCATGACAACTGCAACCAAAGGGAAAGAACTTGTGGTTTTCTTCAGTCTGAGGGTAACCAACATGCCCTTTTCTGATGACCTCTTCAACAGGAGTTCTCCAGAATACAAAGCACTAGAACAACAGTTCATTCAGCTGGTGGGTAAAAATCAGATTGGTTGGTGAAATATGGTATTCAAGCACAGTAGTAAGACAGTAGTAAGAAAACGATTGTTCCTATTAGCTCATATTATTATTGTTCCTCCAGTTAGAAAAACAATGCAAGGAAACAGGCCTCTACTACTGCTATAATCAAGACCTTTCTGGTAAATGATCTTTTTTTCCATTTGAAAGCATCACCTAACTAGGAGCCAAAAAGCACAATGACAAGGATAACAGAACATGGCCCTGGCTTCCCATTTAAGACAGTGTAATTTTTAACACTGATGTTTATTTTTTCTAGCTTGACATGCTGTCAGCATATCAGGTTGCAGTTGTCTATGAAGGGAAGAACATGTAGCAGAAGATGTAAGAAAAGTTTACCCATGAAAGAAAATATATACACTTGGCACATATTTATCTTTGGATGCTTCTTTGCTTCAATGGCCATCACTGTTTTATGACATACAGTACTGAAACGGTTATAAGAAAACAATTGACAGAAGCTTTATTCTGGATTTATTATAAATCCTTTCACAATGCAACATGGCTTCTCAAAGGAAATACGATTAGATTTTTCCCATGCATACCGAGGTCAGTTAGTCAACTCAAATAGCATGCTCATTCTGTCCTGCTTCAAGTGAACTATAGAAAGTAATTTGAGTTGGCTTCCTATTGAGGGTTTTATCCCCCCTCTGAACCAACAGAAACCCCAAACACTATGCATTTCATTACAAGGAAAACAGTTGCCCATCAATCTCTATACTTATTTAGAAAGATAGAAATGAAGAGACTAATCAAGGCAAATAGAAAACTGAACTTGGTCACAGAGTTGGGCACTACTATTAAAGCCAGATAAGTAAGCGAGTGATTTATGTACTTGATAATGAAAAGTGAACATAAATGAAACTAATGGTAGCTAGGCGTTGATAGGGGAATTTAAATAAAATAACTTCCTGTTTTGCAGCTGCTTCCATATCTTCAAGCAAACCTTACAGGATTTAAGCAACTGGAAATACTTAACTTCAGAAATGGAAGTGTGATTGTCAACAGCAAAATGAAGTTTGCCAGGTCTGTACCATATAATATCACAGAAGCTGTGCATTGTGTTTTGGAAGATTTTTGTGACGCTGCAGCCCAGCGCCTCAATTTGGAAATTGACAGCTATTCTCTTGATATTGAGCCAGGTAAGATTTCGTTACTGAAAATGCAAAAACAAACATTTACAGCTGACCTTTCATGATATTGATAGTTTTACCTGACATGACTGAAAGAAGAAATGTCTACTTTAAAAGGACAATAATAGTATTTGCTTCCTTGGAGATGATAATAAAAAAGGAAACAGTGCTGCATGTAATGTGTTTGGTGGGTTTTAGTGCAGTTCTCAATGGACAGGCTTTTACATTAGAAGAGCCAGCAGGACTAAATACACTGTTTAATATGTATGGAGAGACCAAAGACTGAATGGATAAGGAATGAATAGTCATATATTCCCTTCCTAGTAGTAGTCCCTACAGATGAGGATTTAAGTGTGTTGGCAGGGAAGCATGGGAAAAAAACCCGCCACTTCTTGTTTGATCAAGAACAAAAAGAACTAAGTGACATAGAGAAATAATTGTGAGAAAAAAAACCCTGTGAGCAAGAATAGCTGTGATCCATGTAGGGTGAAAGCTTAGAACAGACCGATCACCAATTTAAAATCCTGAGAGATTACAAATGCTTACCAGCCTTGGCTTTGGACCCTAATACTTGCCAATCTCAATGCACAGGCATCAGCTGCAATCTACAAAGTCCTAACTCTCCAGTTATTAGTCTGCCCCTGCTTGCTTGGAAACGTGGTTCAAAGCAATGATAATAAGTTAAAAGAAAGGCTGATAAAATTTTATATTTTAAATTGCTTACTTGGATTTTTGTCAATCCAGTGACTGCATCAAGAAAAACAGGACTCAGTAGTGAATCACAAGAGCCTTTACGAATTTCAGCTATTGGATTTATAGTTTGCATTTCATTACTTTGTATTTTCTTCACTATCCTTGGAAACAGAAAGGAGAGAGTAGAGAAGGTATCCATTGTAGAGAGACAGAGGAAGCCCTAGTTAGGAGAAGACAGGGATGGTATCCACATGGAAAGAAGTGCTGCGTGGTGAGAGCTGTTCTGTGAAAACATGATGGGAGTAATTTGCAACTCACCCCATAACCACCAGTCAAAGAGAAAGCTACCCACACATTAGGGTTTACCACAGATAGAGTTGTGGAAGAAAAGGGAATCATAGGTGGCTTGCATGGTTCAGTTGTAAAACCTAAACCTGATGAACCACAAAAACAGCACTTTTGGATACTTTTACTGTATGACAGATGGCCACCAGTTTTGAGCCTCTCTACTACTACACTTGGAATAGAAGACTACAAAGTTTAGTAGAAAGGGATATATCTTCCACAGAAATTTTAAGTGCTATAAAATCCATTTGCCATTTGGATCTCATTTCATGGATTTTTTGTTATTTTCTATAGACTCCTGTTTAATTTCTACAGCTTCCTGCTGGTTTAATCCCAGTTCAATTCTATGGGCCTGCCTTTTATATTCTTAATACATTTTATTAGAATAATACCTAGCGTTCTCAGTCAGGATCATAGCCCCATTGAGAGACCAGATAACTTAAATGTGTTTAACACTGTTCAGTTAGATAGCAGAAAATGTGCATTCCTAATAAGGCATGGGCATGTGGTTGAAGTTGAGAATGTCATATGACAATATGAAGGTCAGCAAACTGCAGAGAAAGACTTCAAACAGGGCAATCCAATATGCTTATTTTAAAACAAGAACAAAAAGAGGAACCTTCCTTCATGTCCTATTCTCTACAACACCAAAAAAAATACAGGAAACCCCCCAGAAAGAACGTGCCTACCAGCCTGATCACTTCGCTTACACAATAAAAGTTGAACACTATTCCCCTAGTCCTCATCATCCTTTTATTAAGCAACATTTGATTTCATATTATGCAGTTGCATGTCACTCCACACAAAGGCAACTTAGCCTTTCTTATATTTATTTCATTTATGCTACACTCTAAAACGGAAACCCGGAGATTTTCTTAAAAACTGTGCATGTAATGCAGTTCATATAGACACTTCAAAAATTGTTCTTATGTTGTATGATGTCCAGTCAGAGCATTTGAATGTTAAAAGAAAAAAACAAAATCCCCTGAATTGTGGTAGTCTAGCCTATTTTTAAATAATAACTGGAGAGTGTTTGCCACATATGACATACTAATTGAAACCTGAGGAGAATGGCCTGTGAGCTACTGAGGTCTTCAGGTTGTTGTACTGATATTTTTAATTAGAGCATTTAAACTGAAAAACAAAGGAGCTACAAATGTGGTAAAATATAAATTGATAAAGAACTATTTATTTTTTCCATCTTCCTTACCCCAAACTTCCTCTCCTGCTAACATTTTTGTTCACCTGGAATTCAAAACTGTCCCAGGAGGGAGATGGGAGGAGTCTCATGAATCCAAAAGGACAGGAAAGGCAATAGTAAATAAACCAAGGGCCTTTCCCTTTGGGTGTTTCAAAACCCATTTTCTTCCCCTTTCAACTAAAAAACTCTACAGGTTTGAAACCTGCTTGTATATTTGAATTCAATTCAAGTAAATTCCCCTTCATTTGTGAAAATAAGAGCCATCTAGTGGAAACAATGTTATACTGCAACTCAACTTAAAACCTAAACAAAGTGGCACCGTCTCCACTTCCTACAAGAAACAACTGAGACACACTTGTCATATCACCTACAAATAATACTGCAAGGAACACTGTAAAGCAGATAAAAAAACAAGTGTGTGTGGGCGGGGGGGAGGAGGGTGAAAAAATACAGCAACAGTGACAAACTATGATGGCCACATCACCCAGCCCTGTATGAAAGAAAAATGACATGCTATTACTGAAAAAAGGAGCTATACAATAACCCAGAAAAATATTGTATGCCTAATTTACTGCCAAAGGGAGTCAAATAGGCAAACTTGGATATTTACAAGAAGGAATGCAACTAACATAGCTATTAGTATTTTAATCACGTGGACCAATTAGACAAATAACTGCTCCACACACTCTCAGACCTTGATCAAAAAGATTTTAGTTGAAATATCCAGCAACGCCTCAGGAAAATAACCAAGTTAAATAATAATAAGTTGAAATAACCAAGGGAACAAGCAGGAGGAGCAAGAGAACTCATATCTTGCTTTCAGTAAGATGAGAATTAATGATAAAGAATTAGAGAAGGAAAAGATGGCACATGAATCAGAAAGCATAATGGTCGCTAAACAGAATTTTCTCCCAAGATTTTCCATAAGGCTCCATTTATACTCTGAAGCATGCATTATTTTTAATTCTGTGGGAGCATGACATGGATTAATAACTAGGGAGGAAGTTAAATAAAATCTGAGACAAATACACAGTATTAGGAATTCAACCACTTGGCTATTAATACAAATTGTACCTTTGAAACAAATGCATCTTCACCTAGGAGATGAAGCTACAGAGAAATAAAATGGGAAAATAAAAACAGCTGTGAAACAGGAAAGGGAAGCCACTAAATATTGACTGTGGCAATACTGAAATGATGATGTTGCCATGATGCTCCAGGAAATATGCAAGAGATAGCTGTTCAATTATGGACATGCTAGATAAGCACAACCTTGTTGGGAACCACCTTATCAAGAATTAGCCATGGAAAATGTGACCCTTGATGATCCACAAAGGACGCACCTACATGTTCATTAATGGACTTTAGGTCATGTATATTAAATCTAGTACCTCTAGGTACTTTTACACATGCTCTGGGGGTATGGGGGGCAGTTTAATTAGAGCAGTTCTGAGAGCCACTCTAACTAAAGTGCCACCAAGTCTCCTGTATCAGCATCCCTCTGCTAGAAAATGGCAGCAGAGGTGTTTGAACTCAAGCTCATTTGATAAGCTTTAGCTGAAACACCCTCACCACCATTTTTAAGTGTGGGGATGCTGATAGAGCTGCTGGAGTGCAGCAATTGCCACATTGCTGCACTCCAGCAAATTGGAGCAGCCTAAATGATCATGTATAGCTGCCTTCTGTTGTGAGGTACTAGAAAAAGGTGCATTAGCTAAAGAGCGTGGTTTTCCTGTGATGTTTTAATGCACATTAAAATACGCTAATGTGCATTAAAGCACACATGTAGACATGCCCAGAACAAGTCTTTTCCTTTCTCCTGCTACAACTCTCCCTAAAGAATGTAAGAAAAGAAAAGAAAAAAAAAGAATGAGCCATTTATAGGAAATCTCTGCTGCCCTTATGTACCAGGTGCCTAGCTTCATCCCTGCACTGCTGCCTGCTACACATTCTGCCAATTAATAGCACAATAAAAGGAAAATTCACATATAATGGAATAATCAGCTTATTGTCATTATGGAGACTGGACACCCCAGGGTCTCCAACCTGGGCTGCACCGGGATCTGCAAGTGCTGGATGTGGGGAGCTGATTGGCTCCCCCACTGCCCTGGCATTTATAGAGCCATGCACCCTTAGCCCCACCTACTGGGCTCTTGGAACCTGACTTTGACCTTGCCAGTGAAGCTGAAGCCCAGTATTTGATTCCACACTCCACTGGAATACAGTTAGGATCTGAGCCCTCATCCCAAAATTGTGTATCCTGCCATGACCATGTGGCATAACAGGACATATGATTGTTGGAATCAGGGAATCCAGTCCAATAAATTAAGGTCTGTCAGGGACCTAAAGAGGATAAAACATACTCTGAGAATCTCCATCCACAGGTTAGGAATTAGCAAATACTGTGTGCAACATTTTAAAACTAAAGATTTTTTTTTCTAGAGAAACTAATGCTTAATCCATTATTACCTAGATAACTAGCAAGGATCACTTGATTTCCAGATTGACAGTTTAAGAGCTGTTAATTGATTGTACAACACATCAGTCTGACTCTATGCCTGTGATAAAAGCTGCACTTTCTAAGTACTGTCCAGCAATTCAGGCCTGTCATATTGCCCCTTTGCCCCTCTACCTATCCATACCTACATTTTCATTTTCATGCCTTCTTCTTGATCCTCCCCTACCAAACACCCTCCCCTCATTTCTCTGCTTGGTCCATACTAGTTTCATTCTGGAATGAAAGCTATCTGCTATTCATTAATTCTAGGAAGAGTAAAGGCAAAGATCATTTGGGCTAAGATGCTCTCGTGTCAATTTCACCTCATGTGTCTTAAGAATTGAATGATACGCCTTCCAGAAAACAAGTAAAGGCAATGGTGAAGAAGGTTTACCTCCATCCATCCACCTCTTCAGCATGAAGCTAATGTTAGCACTGTACTAAGAGGGCTTACACTGAGCTCCCACTTGGGTTCTGGTGAAAGCCAGGGTTGGAAACCCTGCAAGCAGGGGAAGGAGGAAGCAGTCCACATGGAATTAGAAGTGCTTGTCAAGAAAGAATAGAATAGGACTCCAGGTTGCAGAGGTGACTTAGGCCCCTGCTCTCAGGACCCTCACTTTCCCAGTACACAGTAGCAGTCATCCCACACCCAGAAAGCCAGCAAGTGCTGCTGATTTCACAGGAAATGGTTTCACCAGTAGAAACATTAGCAGCAGGACTGTGGTGAAGCTGTCTCATCCCCTCTGTGAATGAGACTGCCATAAGTCCTACCAAATACACTGGGGCAATGCACCGACACATACTATTAATAATTTCTCCATCCCATTGCAGCTGATCAAGCCGACCCATGCAAGTTCATGGCATGTGATGAATTTTCAGAGTGTATAACCAATGAGCGGACAAAAGAGGCAGACTGCCTCTGTAAACCTGGTTATAAAAGCCAAGATGGTCTGCCATGTCAGAGCCTATGTGAGATAGAACCACATCTTTGCATTAATAGTGGAAAATGTGAATTAGTTCCAGGAAAAGGGGCTGTCTGCAGGTATGTAAATTCTACATAACTTTAATTCTGCTGAACAATGATTCTCTTGAAAAATAGCTATATAGTCTCAGGACTTTGATAGTGTCAACTCTGTGCCAATTAGTATATACATTTCAGGTTAAATTGCAATATTCTTACTAATATGGAATAGTACCTTCCATCACAAACAGTTCTATTGAAAACAGTAGAATGACATGATTACTGTTAACTACAATGTCACATTCTAGTTGTTTTGGTTTTTTTTTAGAAAGAGTCAATTACAGAAACTGCCTTTGACTTCAGCTATGTACACACACTCAAATGACCTGGAAGAACTCTTCTGGGTTTTTTTTCCAGGTAGAAAAACTTACCTGGAGACACCTGAACAGACATTTGAATGCTGAGCGCTTGAGGAACAGAGAGTTTTCAGGACTGACACTGCATAGCCAGAGGGCACCTGCAGGCTCCCTCAGTCTGCCTGGAGACAGATGGCAATATTGCACAGGGCAGCCCTGATTGGATGATCCAGACTGCTCAGAGTCAACTTATGTCTCCCTGAAGCACAATGTGGGATGTGAAGGGATTGTGTTCTGCTCCCCGCTTGGCTGGAGTAGTAGAGTCCAGCCTAAGTGACACACTTTCTCAGGGGGAGAGGTGGGGTGACAGGAGCAAAATGTCCTGGGGTACCAGAGGACTGTGCTGTGGCTTCTCTCAGCAGGGTAAGTTGTACAGACACTCCCTCTCCCAGAAGGAACTTTCCTGAGAGTTATTTAACCCTGGTTCTTTCCAGGTTAGTATTCTAGAGCAGCCACTTTTGCATTGTCCTTGACAGTTTAATAAAAAATTAACACAAGTATCACAAAGGTAGGGTTTCATCACTGGAATGGGCTGGTGGACCATAGCTGAGGGATCGTTAAGAGGGTATATCCTATATTCCTGAATGATAAATTTGAGGTTTTGAAATGATTCTGTGATTTGCATGGCAAATCAACACTTTCACAAAACTATACAGAAACTGACCTGTGTAACAAGCAGAGGAAAAGTCTGAAATGCTCATATTGACCTAACTTGTTAGTCATTCTTAATACTGACTTCAGCAGGTGAATATATATTTATTTAAATACCAACTATAAACAATAAAAGCATTAAACTACTCTGCGTGTTCTCATAGCTGTAGAGGAAATCTCAACAATACTGTAACTCAATGATTAAGATGCATTAGTTTCAGTACCATAATTCTCTTTGGACCCTGTTACATGTTTCATTTAAAATGAGATTAACCAGTTAATTTTAAGTTGTGACACAGTCACAAGTTTAATCAATTAATGGCATGGTAAAACAAAGAATAAATCACAAAGTTGTTACACAAAAATATTTAATAACTTTGTGGCTCATTGCTATCGTACCATTAATTGAGTGTATGGTGCTCTGCAACAGCTTGCTACTTCCCAGTGCAGAGGGAGCCTGGGATCATGATACCAGATTTCCACTGCATCAGCAATAAGCCATCACTGAATCTGATGGTGGAACCTACAACTTCCATGCATGCATGGCAAGGCAGGAGGCATGATTGCATGGATAGTCTGGCAGGGGCCTTTGTCTCGGTTGGCTTCCTAAAGAAGCACATAATACTGAGACACGAGGTTCAAATTAAGTTCTACACAATCACTGCTGAATTCCCTGTTAGCAGGAAAATCATGCTAGTAGCTGTATTCTGCAATGCCACAGTCACCTTATGGTCCAAAAAGATGATTTTTCTTACCTTTAAGTAGTGGGAAGATATAGTTTACAGATTTTAGAACAACTGTCCCAATCCACTAATGAAAATACAGGAGGTTGCCAGTGTGGCTGCTCAGGGCTCTTCCAGCACCCATTCCTGGACCCAGGATTGTCTTTCTAGTTCTGCAGCACATCAGCATACTTGAGCAGATGGGCATACTTCATCTTAAATTCTATATGGTTTGTTCTGGCAGCAGAATAGACAAACCCAAAGCTGCTCTCTGTGTAAACTTCAGAATTCAGAAGTAGGAAGAAAATACACCAGAGTCCAGTTGTTTAATATTAAGCATTGCAAACCCGAAGAGATTTTTCTTTCTTGTATTATCAATCATACTGCTTCATAAAGACTCCATGATTCATTACATCCATTAGACGATTCTTGTACTATTTGCCATTTTCCCTGAATTTTGGGCCCAGATACCGTTTTCTGCCCTCATTCTTACTTTTTTTATATGTTTCCCTCACTTTCCTTACTTCAGATGCCCTGTACATAGACACAAGTTTTACCAAGGACAACGCTGTGCAAAATTTGCTCCAGAACCCACTCAACCCTTCATTTTTAAGCCTGTGGTTCTTGGATTATTAAGCCTTGTTTTTCTTTTCATCATTTTAATAATAAAGATACGAAGAAACTGTGAAAAGACGACTAATTTAGAGTAAGAGCATAATTTTTCATCACTTTAAAAGTTAATATTGAACTTCCTTTCTTAAATCTCAAAGATTCTTACATAATCAAGTATTTTGCATTGTAGATGTCCTATTCCTAGCAGCTGCAACTCAGAAAATGCTGTAAGACTTAATCCTGCTTTTGAACATGATGAACCCATAGCTAGTGTTTGCCATATGCCTTGTACTGCAAGTGCATGTGTCAATTCTGCAGAGATCATTGATCAAGGAACACTACACACACGTGAAAACACAGCTCAGGGTGAAGGTAAAATGCATGCAAATACTTTCTTTTCCCTCTCAACATAGGTTTTCCTAAACAATAGGTCCATTTTCATGTGTTACCTTTACAGCTAATTCAAGCTTGTTTCTGTATCTGGCATTGCCCACCCCAAAACTAAAAATATTAATACCTATAGTTGTCCATCTGTAATACTTACTGCTGTGTAGGTTTCATTAACAGAACTTTAGCACTGCTCTTTTTCAGGTCTTCTGCTTGGCTCTGGCCACTCCTATCCTGAAATGCCTTTACAATCAGCACAACAAATTAACCCTGTGTATCTCTGCTTTTATGTTGTAGGTCACCAGATGATTATTCAAAACCAAGATTGACAAGTTAGTATCTGAAATTCTGTATTTCCGGAATAAGCCAGAGAAGAGCAAGGTTTGCAACTCCATTTCTAAAATGATGTGCAACAATGTTTATTCTCAAGTTTTGTATTTATAGAAGTTACCAGGAAATCTTTTTTGTATATTAAGTCATGTTCCAGTTAAAGCTGAAAAGAAACATGTATTTAAATCACTTAACTTTCTTTTGTTGAAAATGACTTTTCCTTTGAGAGC
The DNA here is from genome assembly GCF_001723895.1 of Crocodylus porosus. Classification (NCBI taxonomy): domain Eukaryota; kingdom Metazoa; phylum Chordata; order Crocodylia; family Crocodylidae; genus Crocodylus; species Crocodylus porosus. Next base: position 60,327,997 of record NW_017728918.1, on the reverse strand, counting down.
TTACTACAACAGTCACGCTACTTTTTGAAGTGCTTTTATGAAACATGGTACAATTTTTATACCTGTTTTGTAATGCAATAGTCCTTCATGCACATACACAGGGGTGAGGGAATATGAAAATTAAAATAGTGAAAATGCAAACATAAAAGACAACCAAAGAGCCTAAATTAATGAGAATAGCTGACCATAAAACTGTCCCCTAATAGTACAGTTTAAGGGGTTAAGTTAGCTTAAACATGATACAAGAAACAAAAAAAGAGACAAATATTTGAGTCTGAACATTAGGCTATATTTTGCTTTGCTCATATCTGTATGTAAAAAGATGTGATTTCAAATACAAGACTTCTCTTGCACATTTGAAGGTAACAAAGATCATTAGGAGGGACAGGAATTGATTGAGCTGAGATATTTTCTGAATTCCAGCTTCTCTCTCAACTTTGGATATACTTGATTTTATTCCTTGAAATGTAGACAAAGGACTTCTCTCATATTTTAATCTGAGTCACAGCCTGCAAGTAATAATAATAATAATAATAATAGATGGGTTTTCTGGATCTTCAGGGAATAGAGAGCGGATAATGACCTTGCTGAGAAGCCAAGACATTTTTTTCATTGGTCTTCATCATACAGGTGATGGAAGGGAGCTTCTAGTCCAACCCTATTCTTTCCAAGTAATTAAGATGAGGCACTGCTACAGACTAAACCAGAGGTTTTCAATCTTTAAGGAGTGTACACTTCTGGGTACATGCTGGGTACACTTCTGGTGGAGTGGTGGGGGTGGCACCCAGACACGGAGCAGGGGGTGCTTACACATGGCATGGGGTGGTGGATTGCAGTGGCAGCTGCCATGTATGATCTCCCCCCACACCACATCCAGTGGGCTGGGCGGTGCCTGTGCAGCCCACACAGGGGAGGTGCTGCCCACGCCCCCGGCCCTGCTCCTGGAAGGTGGTGGCATGGGCTGGTGGGTGGCACTGTTCAATCCCCACCCACTCGTGGGTACCCCCTAGCCCCTTTCCAAGTACCCCCAGGGGTACACATATCCCCAGTTGACAACCCCTAGACTAAACTAGACAAAAAGGAGGTACACTGTTACACACGTATGAACTGAAGACCCACAAGTTCTGCCCTGGCACAACCTGTGGGCAAGGCAAGAGCTCCCAAGGGCACACTTGCCTGCCTGTACACTAATGCCAGGAGCCTGGGCAACAAGCAGGAC
>NW_017728918.1:60306020-60326767 GCF_001723895.1 Crocodylus porosus | reverse complement strand
ATGCTTATCTTGCTGGGATCCTATGACCCCAGCTGACTTCCTGCCCTTTGGGCAGGGGGCTGGACTCGATCTCCCGAGATCCCTTCCAGCCCTGATGTCTATGAAATCTATGAAAGTTACCACAGTAGTATTAGTCTCAAAGGTCATGAAGACGTGAAGAATGAAGTGGCTGGACTGCTTAAAATCACAGACAAGCTGATATCAGCCACTATATTGAAAAATTAGAAAGTGGTATTAGTTTGTCCCTGTCTTTAAACAATGTACAAAGGGGCTATTTGTAGAATTACAGACTGGAAAGCCTCACTTTTATAGAAGATGAGCTGGCTGAAATCACCTTATATATGATATAAATTATGATAGAAACAAACCAGAAAAGCTTCTGCAAAAACCTATGCTTCAGTCTATAAGAATTCCGTGATCAATTCATATAGAAATAACTAGGAAAGATGACCTGAGTAGCATTGTATTTCAACTATCAGAAAGACACTGGCAGAAATTCTCACAAAAAGTTAAGGGAATTAGTCATAAGTGACAACTGAAGCACTGACATCAGTTAGAAACTGGCTAAGAAACAGTAAAAAAAAAAAACAAACAAAAAAAAACTACTGTATTTATTCATAATACCACATGTACCTTCTCAAAATCAACCCTCAAACTTGGGGTGTCTTCAGCAAGGAAGCTTATTTTCTGCCCAGGATTTCAGTTTTTAGTTAAGCAGGAAAGGGAAAGTAAGTCAGCTGAAGATAAGCCTCTGTCCCTGCTTTATGCAGCCTCAACTCTGATGCAACTGCCCAGGCAAATGAAAGCTGGTAACCCAAAAATCAATGAGAAGATTCAATGTCTGAGTGAAGAACTTACTTTCTTTCTAATACAAATTGAAGTTCCCTGGACAGTGTTTACCAGATCAGAAGAATCACAACCTATGCTAGGGTGATCAAGATAGTCTGATGCTCTTCACTCCTCATAAGAACTTTCAGCACTATGAAGAATAAGAGAAAGCTGTGTGAGAATGCCTTCTTCCTCTATGCAAAGGATATTGCATGCATCTAAAGTTGAATGTGTGAGCATATCTGCACTCAAAGATTAGACTTGAATCAAGTCTATATTGTGACTTGAATGAAATGACCCCATGGGGTCATTAGGTTAAACCCACTAGGGTTACGAAGAGACCAGCCACGATGATCTGATCCTCTGCAGCAAAAGTCAGATGTGTAACTGTAGACACCACCCCATTCAAAACACACCACTTCTTTGGAAGATGTGGAGATCATTTTTGCTTCTTTAAGCTATATATTACCACAGCATTGCCTGTTGCAGACTCTGCTGCCCAACCACTCATCAGAGGAAGGAGTGCTTGAAGACAAAGCCTTCAACTGTGATAAAGTTCACACAAAATTTAATGTCAAAGCCTATTAGTTTCCAGTTGATCTAAATAGATGCCATGCTCCAAAATGTGAATATCCATGGCTGTTTCTCTGAATGGCATCTGATGGTAAGGCATTCTTCTCATGACAATGTGTAGCCCAGTCTACCAGTTAATCCAATCTTTCATCTTAAAACTTGATGGATTTTAGCAAATAGAACTAACCCAGTTTTGCAGAAGAGCATTTGCAGCATTAACAAAAGATGTATGAAGTAAAAATCTTAGACAGAAACAGTCTTGGACTTCATTTTTGAGAGTGCTCATAAGAGGTGTCCAAGACCTCCTGGAAATCAGACACTACTCTGCTGGGGCACCTACACACATGCAGCAAAGCTGCTCTGATGTACTGTAATTACAGCGTGTCAGAGTAAACTTGATTAATCGAGTCTGCTAAAGAATGGTATATATCCATGCTCTAGCATCACGTGTATCAGTGTCTCCACACTGAAAAATGATGGTGGGGCACTTTAAAGCTTGTATGACAAGCTTTACAGCTCCCCCAGCACCATTTTTCAGTGCAGGGATGTTGGTACACATGATGCTGCAGGAGCTTTAACTAGAATGGCTCTTGGAGCCACACTAATTAAAGCATCCTCTTCCACTCCCGAAGCACATATATAAATGCGCTTGGAACCCAGAGAAGCCACTATGAGATTCAAAAGGAGATGATGGACTCATGGATCCCAAATCAGATGATTTTAAAGTGCCATTACTCAAATCCAAGATGAATCCCCTGCGCGCCCAATCAATGTGAGAGAAAAAAAAACTCACCTTGAATTCAGGTACTGCTTGGGGCAGGCAGACAGCTGCTGCAGCCTTGGCACCAGACACAAGGCAAAGCCAAAGCGAAGCCAAAGCGAAGCCACTGCCTGGCCGAGGCTGGGTTGGCTCATGCTCCATGGGAGGGAGTGCGTGTTAAGAGGGAAAGCATGAGGACACCCATAGGAGAGGGGCATATATGGGGGAGAGGGGCATGCAGGGGTGACCCATGGTGTGCGGTTCAGAGGGAGGATGCGAGAGACTGCATAGACTGTTCCTCCCCCACCACCTGCTATGCTCCCCCCACTACTTACCTTCTAGTTCAGCTCTGGCTCTATGCCTTACCCAGCCCAGAGCCACAAGCTGCTTTTTCCTGGCTGGGACCATTACCACTCACTGCCGTGGAGCCAGAGCCACTGCACGAAGTAAGCAGAGACGTGTGGGGGGGTGGGGACAGGGGAGGGGGCAGGTAGCCAGGAACAGCAGGTGCAGGCATAAGGGACAAGGGATGGGGGTCTGGCTGCCAGCCTCCCCCTACACTGCTGCTTTCTCTGGTTCAGTGGCAGGGTGTGGGGGGAGAATTTAAGGCAACCCTCCTATCATTAGAAAAACTTGGATTCACATAAATATGGTACTTAAGTTGAAACATCTTAGATCCTCCTTACCTGGAACACAAGATATGATTTTGAATTTCTTGATACTGGACCTCCCTGATGTGCACCCAGGTACATTCTCCTGGGGTCTTTAAGTCCCTAAGTGTTTCTCCATCCAAAATATCAAAAGTCCACAGTATTTTTCTCATCACACCCTGGATGGTCTTCACCAAAACACTTCAATCCCTGGGATTGATGGTTCAAAATTTGACAAATCTGAGGGCAAAAGGAGAACCACAACTTGCTGCAAAAGGAGAACCATGACTTACTCTTTCTCCATATCTGCTCCATTAGGCAAGTGGTTCAGGAGTAACTACCCGAATTACAAAAGCCAAAACAAAAAAAACAGAAAAAACAGAACAAGACAATGGAGGGGGGGAGGGAGGAAGAGCGAGAGCAGCAAGACAGCAGACACTAGTAAGTTTAATAAAAAAATCAACACAAGTATCACAAAGGAAGGGTTTCATCACCAGAAGGGGCTGGTGGACCATAACTGAGGGATCATTAAGAGAATATATCCTATATTCCTGAATGATAAATTTGGGGTTTTGAAATTATTCTGTGATTTGTACGGCAAATCAACACTCTTTCACAAAACTATACAAAAGCAGTGTCATAAACATAAATGTTTCATTCAAGGTATAGATCTACTATATGTATGGACCTGTATGTATAGACACATCTTTTGTTCATATTATAGATAATAAAGACCCATAAATATAGTGCGTGTGAATGTTTCTGTATAATATTATATTCTGGTTTTGTTTAATATGGTCAGGAATATGCATGAAATGCATTGAGGATTTCATTCAGACTTTGTATTAAGACAGCAATATTATTCAGAATAATAATACGGTTTTTAGTATAAGCTTCATGAACTTAAAGCAGTGAGATAACTATAAGCTATTCCAAATAACTGGAAATTAGCCCAGCTGATTTTAGTGAAACTTTTGCCTAACAAAATCTTAGTAAATTATTTATTTTCATTAATCTCAAAATTGAGGATGCTTTGTAAAAGTCTAATTTTTTTCCGGTTTTTCCTCCCTACAGGTATCAGAAAAAAATCTGTATGGTTCAAAATCAAAGTTCACACTATATTATGTCATGGCAAATTTGGAAATTTTTGAAAGACTTGCAATTTTGACTTGAAACTGCACCCATATTACATAAAAGTTACTGTATTTTAAAGGTCAATTTGTATCCATTTTGCTTAGTGCAAAAAAAAGTCTAAAAGTTCACCACTTAAGAAATCACCCTGAATACAGTATGTTATTTGTGGAGTTAGACGCCAGAAGTAGCCTGAGATTCCCAGTAGCAGAAATTGTAACATGCTTATTAAGTCCTTCTACGTCTAGTAATACAACTTTTAAAATATTTTACTAGCTTTAAAATATTTAAAGCTAAATGTTTTGTTACCAGGGTTATTTAAGTTCATTAAACCATACTAAACATTGCTTGTAAATTGTTTAGCTGATTCTTAAAGTGTCTCATAATGCTGGAAGTACAGATGACTATTTGTTTTTTAATGACTTGCTGGAGAATGAGACTTGTGAGTTTTCTGTTTTATTATACAACAGAAGATCTCTCTCACTGTTAAATTCTTAATGAAAAGTTCTTCTGATCACATTTCAGTCTTTTAGATGCAAGAAAGTTGTTGTAATTTCAATAAAGTACTCTCTCTCCAGGCACAACGAAACACTGTAGCTAAGTACAGACAGTCAAAAGCCAAAGGCTGAATTGATTCAATCTTTGCAGGTTAGTCTAAGCTACATAGATTGAATCAATAAGCAAGTGAACAGACATTCACTTCGGATTCTGGAAATGTAGCCACATGCCTGCAGTAGCCTGGGCCAGAGGCAAGGGGATGCTAAAGCACGCCACCCTGTTCACCTGGAGGAACAACTTGGGCCTAACCTAGCCCACCCACCCTGCAAGGGCTAGGTTTGCAGGGGAAATGCAAAGCATCCTGGGATGCTGGGGAACTGAGCATTAAATTGAATCTGGAGGGGATCTGGGACAGAAATTCAATAAACTGATTTAACCAAATCAGTTAAGCCTGATGCTACGTCCATCTAGGTTTACCTTAAACTGGTTTCAGACTTTTTGAAAGCAGTTTATGTGCACTGAACTTCTGCTGTGTTACAGATTTGAACTCGTTTCCAATCACTTATACTGTTTTTTGTGTAATTTCTGTCCCTGGCCTCTGTATTTTAGAATGTACACAAGTGATTTGGGCATACAATTACTATATGTTAGAAAAAAAATTAGACATACACACAAGCATACACTCAGTACATATGTACACACACTACCCTAATGGTTACTATTTGGTTTTTTTGTTGCATATCTCAGTAAGCAATAAGTGGCTATGAGCATCTCATATGTTTATCACAACTTTGGCTGGATTGCTGCACAACTAAGATTCAAGCTACTAACTTTGTTCTGTTCACAAGCCTATGCATGCTGCAGCAGACAGAATACTTATACATTCAGACACTGTTTCTCATTTCCTATACAACAACAACAACAACAACGACTTGTAAGTGTGGTTTTACTCCATACAGGTACATCCATATTCATATCTGTACTTGTGTATTTTGAGTATTATCTGCTCATTTTAACAATTTTTAAAAAAAAATTTTGCGGGGAAAGGGGAGACAGTTTAAATCACAGTGAAGATAGAGTGAGCTTTATTTTATTTCATCTTATACAGTGTCAGAATTTCTTAATAGTTCCAACTGGTTCAGTCTATACAAACCATAGTTTGGCTTGCAGATCCTGGATATGGAGACATCAGGTATAAGATAGAAGGAACTGACCTTGAATTCCACATTCAGTTGTCAAGGCTGATATAATATCTTTGATATATAGTTTTGGAAATGAGACCAAAAAATGGGAAACTCATGATGCTATTTAACAAAGTCACGTTCCAGAGTAGAACCCTGTTTTACATTTTTTCCGTATGATACTGAAAAAAATTTTTCCCAGCAAATATTAGCCTTTACTGAGGATAATATATATCTTAAGGATACTCAAACATTCCATATTTTTTTCATTTAAACATATTTTTATATCTATCTAGCATATTTCAATTCGTATAGATTTTCATTAGGCAGGCAATAAATAACTTGTTTTTAATGTCTGTCTATTTTAATAATGAAACGATTGCTCATGACTATTTATCATTATCAAATATTTAAGTACTAAATGTATTTGCTGGATGTAAGCCTTTTGTACTTCAATAAAATACAGTAAATCTATTTGCTTGAAAATTGCATCTGTAATTAAATCAGCGTGTACATTCATCTTATCAGAATTATATCCTCTTTCTACATGTGGGTCTTAAACTAGAGTTGCAAATTAAGGTGGTAGATTATGCCACAAGTAAAAATAAAGAAACTGGATTCTGAGATTTTATCAAACAAGCTTTCATAATACTTAGGTTGAATAATTATTTGGAATAAAATATTCTCCTGAGGCATAAAAACCTCAAAAATCAAAGCAGTGAGAAACTAAGCACCACACATTTACACTGCTGTAAACAAGCAGATGCATGATACAACCCTATCTACGCTGTTGTGACTTTCTAGAATCCAGTGTAGACTTAGGTGGGAAAAATGAAATGTAAAACATGCCATTCTAAATTAGTGTGGGTGTCATGTCCGTTTCCATTGCGGATAGCCTGTTTGCACTGAGCAGATGGCTATTTACCAGCTCCCCTGGCAGATAGTGTGAACACTGTAACAGTGCTGCCACAGGTACCACAGGGGAACTGATCTTCTGTGTGCTCCAGATACTGGCAATACAGGGTACAAAACCACACATCTAAGTCCCAATTTTATTTGTCTAACTGCAGAAAAATGATATGATAAGCCTTATGAGCAGTGATAAGTAAATTGGTTTTTAAAATATTTTCTTTATAATAATCAACAGTACTATTAGATATAAAGGTCAAAAAATGATTTTCAGAATATCTCCTGAATTTTCTGTTGACTGCTATGGAAGTCAACAGATTAAGTATTCTGATAGTTAGAAATTGTTTTCATGTCTTTAAATGAATTCTGGGAGACAGGAGAAAAAACTATTTCTATCCACTGCAAGTCCGCTCATTGTTTTCCTATAGTTTTGTAAACACATTTACATTTATCTTGCTGGGATTCTGTGACCCCAGCTGACTTCCTGCCCCTGGGGCAGGGGGCTGGATTCGATCTTCTGAGGTCCCTTCCAGCCTTAATGTCTATGAAAATCTATGAAATCTAAAAAGCTGAAATAATTGAGTTGAGAGCCCACACAGATTTAAGCACAGAATGTATTTATTTGTTGAAATTTTCAGTACATCATTAAGAGATCATTTTAAAGTACTTAAAAATATTTTGGAACAAATAAACGAGAACAATTCAGCTACGAAAGAGGAACAGAATTTCATTAGTGAATGAAAGTGGTACATACACCTCATCATTCTATGTTCTCTGAAAGTAGAATTCCACATAGATCCATGCTCTTGGGTCATGTGGGCAGGTATACAGTTGGGCATATGTGGGTTTTTTAATTTTTTTTTTTTTTAAGGTGCTTCAAGTCAAAACTAATACCTGCATTACATAATTTAGAGGGTCAGGTCAGAACAAGTTGTCTTACTTCTTACAAACACACCTGAGGATCACCAGTAGCTTATGCTATTTTCCCTATAGCATATGACTAACTTTTATCAAACAAGTATCCCATCTAGCAGACTTATTAACAGAATACATTCAACTACTTATCTGCCCTGCTGCAGATTTTTAAAATCAAATTCTGAACTAAGACAACCAGAACTAGCAAAGACTTTTGTTTACCTGGATGGAATACCTGCGGTATCCTAGCACACTGGTGAGAACAATGAGAAAGCAGGAAATCTCATGGGATAACACCTAGTCACCAGTTCGTTTCCAATAAGATGGCATGTTTCTGATACACGACACATTATTGTTCCATCAAAGTGACTGATGAATATATGCTAACAAAAGAACCCTAAATATTTAATACCGATAAAGGCCAGTTTCCTACCAACACAAATCCACAGTTGATATAATATTAAAGAAGATCAAGAATGTGTCATGAGAATACTTATGCCTGTATTAATAGAAGGCAGGGGCTGAAGAAGAAAGAATTATATTGCATTTTTAATACTAACATGTACCTAAAAGGTCACAAGACTACCTGTACCTAGACAAGTAGTGATTTAAGGTGTTTATTTAATGCAGGCCTGTCCAACTGGTGGCCTGCAAGAAATTAGTTCATGGCCCCAGGGCTCCCACCTGGCTGCCCCAGCGCTTATTCTGGCTGCAGTAGCAGCCAGGGGCTCTGTGCTCCCACCCCCGGAGAGCAGAAGCACACTCCTCTGGCTTCTGCTTCCTGGAACAGCCTGTGATACTGGGAGAGCCCATGGCCCAGGGCAGCCATGTGGTGAACAGCAGCAAGGGAGAGCCCATGGCCAGAGCTGAAGCTAGGTCTAAGACGCCCACGTGCCTGTGTGGTGCAAAAGCGGGAAAGCACCTGCACACCTTGGGGTGGGAGACAGGGCACAGCCCATGTTGGTATGGCCTATGGCCCCTATTGGTGCAGGCCCCAGCCCCTTAAAATTTAGACAGCCTTAATTTGATGTATTTATTACATGCCACAGCCTTTTCCTGTGTTTAGGGCTCTAATATTTGGATCTGATTCACAAGTGCCTAAATTTTAACTATGCAAGTAGTACAAAGTTAGCCTCACATAAAATTGTGTGTATTTTAAATGTATTGCTAAAATCGGGGCCTGATGCATATAACTTTCATCTTGCAGTCAACTACCAGTGCTTGAATGAAGTCTTTGAGTATAAGGTGGAAAGGGAAAGGACTGGATCAACGTCCCCACATGACCCAAGACTGAGGGAGGGGAGTCTGTGCGGTGATATTTATGTTGAAGGACATTAACATTGCCAATTTTCAGTTCAGACAAGCTAAGAATCACCACTTTAACAAATATATAAATAAATAACTAGTTCTCTTCTCAAATCTCTTCACACGTTACAATATGGAGTGTATTTTCAATAACAGACTGACTGTGGCACACAAACACAATCTAATCTGTCAGTTAGGAAGTGTGTTCATCAGCTCTTTTTGACTGCACTATAGAACTGTATCTTTTCTTATGAACATAGTTTCCAACTTTCTGGTTTGAAACTAGTGCTGAGGTTTCAAACTTACGGCCTACAGAGCCGCATGTGCAGCCCACAGGACTGCCAGCAGGGCCATGAAAGCAGGTGGGGAGGAAGGAGCCTGCTACAGAAATCTGGGGCATCGAGCCCTGTTGATGACCTGTCAGTAATGGGAGGTGAGCAATGGCTGCATTAGCCCCCGCTGCGGTAACCAAATCTGGATTAAGTTGGGAAGGAACCCTGCTGTTCTGTTCTGGCTGGGGCTGGGCTCATAATAGCTTTGTAGAAACTTATGTTTTCTAAAGGTCTCAGCCTTAGGGTCCCAAAAGGTAATTAGTTTATAAAGCAGGCAAGCTTTTTTCTTCACTACAGCCAGATAAAAGAGTGTTTTTTTAAAAGATGCCTGAATATAATTTTATCCAACAGGCACCAAGCTATGTATCTTTATTTTTCAAATTCAATGAGATAATAAATATCAATTTTAATCTATTGAAGTATGGCCAGCATTATGAACACCAAGATAAATTAATAAAAAGCAGCTCAAGACTGTGTGGAATGAATAATTCCTATACACAATCATTTTAAATTGCTAAACACTATTACAAAAAGCAAGCCATAAAGCCTGACAGAGGAGATTAAGTACAGGATCACAGCCACTAAGAGAGTTTTCTGTTGCAATATACCAAAAAAATTAGCTATTTGAAGCCCTATATTGTAATTAGACACTCCAGTGACACATTACTGGGCAAGCCCTGATAGTCTAACAGAAATAATATAATCCTTGTGCATTTCATTAACCTAAAAAGGATCAAGTTCAGTTTCCAATATTCCAATTATACGGTGTTGCCTGTCAAAAAACTGAACACATTTCCCTCAATCTACATGTATTCAGAAATAGATTTCAAACAATGTTTATATATTTAAATTAAACTATGTGGGAAAATTAACCATTCAAGGATTCCTAACAAAAATTCATCAGAAAAATAAAATGAAACAGCATCTATAAGAAATCTGTTCTTAAAAAAAAGATGCTAAAAAGAAGGGGGGGAAACAATGTAGATGTGCAGCACGCCATTTGTGTACCTGTATTATTACATGGTACCACAAATATAAGTATGCACTTCTCAAAATGTATATACATTTTGTGCCATTTTACTTCACTAAGATGAAGAAAGAAACCAACGTTTCTACTTTTATGAAGATTCCCCATAAGTTTCTGAAAAGTCAGTACATACAGATGTTGAGCAGCTTTCAGATCAGGACATACAATATTTCTGATCAAGTAAAAGTACTCCAACTTCTCTGGAAAAGAAGTTAAAGCTAAGGCCCCACAATTCCAGTTATAGAATACATTACACCCTCTTTACTGGAACATCATTTAAAACCAGCTATTTTAGTGTTTTAAAGCAGGGGTGTCACACATATCCCACAGACCAAATTTGTCCCGCAGCTTTTGCCCTGACCCTGGCTACAAAGAAGGACCTTCCATAGCAGCATCCAGCCTGAGCGAGAGCCACAGTGCTGGAAACCCAGCAGCACCATAGTATAAAGCCTGGTACTGCAGTTTAGTCCCATGGCAGCAGCCAACTGCTCATGTCAGGCTTCTTCCTGTGGTAGTGCTGCAGCTCCACCACTAAGGCTCTCAACCAGACACTTGGCTGCTGCAACGGGAAGAAGCCACGGTGTTGCTAGGGCTCCAGAGCTGCAGCTCTCACTGGCTTGACTGCCAAGCACCTGGATGAAAGCAACAGCACTAGAACCTCAGCAACACCACAGGAAGAAACCTGGCACTGTAGCTTGCTCCTGTAATGGCAGCCAAGTGCTTGAAATGCCAGGCCTCTTCCTGCTGGGTCCCAGACCAGCTAGGGTGGGCATGCCATGCACTGGATCCAGCCTGGCGTGGGAGGGGGAGAGGCCATGGGCTCAATCCAGACCCTGGGGCTTTCCCTGCACCATTCATCCAGCCCATGGACTGGTCCCGCACCATTTATCTGGACCGCAGGGCCAGACAAGTTTGACACCCCTGTTCCAAAGAGTTTAAATAAAAGGTAGTTTTACAAGGATTTATCATCTATATATTCAAAGTACACTAGTGTTACTTTACAGTATTAGTGTTATAACAGAGCCGTTAAGAATGCAGCATATAAATAAACTGAAACCACAAGTATTAACTGAAACTTCTGCAAGGTCCACAAAACTAGTGAGCTCACTACACAAATTAAACATCAAAAAGTACAAATTAACAGACCCCAGGATTAAGAAAATCTGTTCACTTTATATTAAACATCTCTAACATGACCATGGAATGTTTAAGTCCTCTGTTGCATAGAGGAACTCTTCCCTTTATAATAATGAAGGGTTTTCAACTCTAATATTAATGTGCAAAGTGACTATTTATTTTAATAGATTCTGCAGCATGGCTGTTGCATATGTAGGACGAGCTTGTCTGCTCTCAATTGCATGTTGAAGGTACTGGATGCCTCCGCAACGCTCCCAAACCTCTTCAAACTGTCTCGACAAAATTTCAGCACCCCGCTTTCGAGTTAAGCCAGTCTCTTCAAGGTTTAGCTCACACATCTCCATATCATCCTTGCCTGAAAAAGTTAAAAAGATAAGCTTTATTTAGATTGTTCAAGATCATAAAGGAGTAGGCTTTTGCTTTGGTTTTTCTTTTTTCAATACAATTTTCTAAGAAATAGAGAATATGTTATGATTGTTTATAAACAAACATCGATATTCATAAAGAAAATCAGCCTGATAGCCTTGGAAGTTCTGTTACCCACTGCATAAATACAGCATAAAGTAAAAGTCATGATTCAAGTGCCACAATGTACTTCAAGGTAAGTGAGGTTGTGAACTTAGGCCCCTGGCATAAATTAAAATAATGGCACAGTTAGGATTTGTGGAATTTTATGCCCCATTCCAAACACTGCTCATCCTGCCATGCCACACATAGATACAGACATGTTGGGGCATATAGATGAAATGTTGCAGATACATGGGAGCTGCAGGGCAAGGCAAGCAACATGCATCTTGGGCTCGCTGCAACCCGGACTTTAAAACTACCCCGCACATTCAAATTGCCAGGTACAAAGTTGTAAGGTTCCTGGATAGGCGAGTGGAGAAGGTCTTAATTTCAGGTACAATACAAACCAGCCATAAAGACTTTCAATCTTTGTGGAACATCTTTCTGGCTAGTTTGCCATTTTATGGCACCACAAATTAGCTAACTACATAGCATGTTGTTATTTATAGCTTCATTAACCTTAACCATGCCATAAATGCAACACATGCCAAGGCCCTCTGTGATTACACAGTAACCATCCACGTTCAAGCTGTTATCCCATGGCAAATGTGAAACAGCTCATTTTCATGGATCTTAAATGAAAAGAAAATATATGATGGATGATTATTCAGTTATTCAGAGCACTTTCACATGCCAAATGTGAAACAGCCCATTTTCATTTATGTTAAATGAAGAGAAAAATATATGATGGATGATTATTCAACAGAGCACTGTTTCAAATTAGCAGAAATTGCTCTGCTACACAGTAATACAAAGTGAAAAGCAGAAATTACTTGGCTACTAAGGCTCTTTTCTCAGTGTCTTGAGTTATAAAGACCAAATTAACAGAGTTTGTGTGGAGGGACCCAAGAGAAGGGCATTCCCTAGCACGGAAATAGAGGGAGGCAGAAAAAGAAATTAAAACTCTTCCCTTTTGTTCACTTTCCATTACAATAATTAAAATAGGAACATCTTAGGGGAAGATGCCAATAACATGAAAGCAACCACTGGGCCAAACTGCAGATGAACTGGAGATAAGCTAATGGGGATGCTAAAGAGTGAGTGAGAGAGAGCACATCCAGAAATAGTAAAAGTACACAATGCCATGTTTTTAAGTTGTTAAAACAACTTAGTATAGGTAGTTGATGTTTTAAAAATAGAGTTTCTATACCCTATTCCTCACGACTGTTATCCTATTATGCAATATGTTTAACAGTGAAAAGATGCATTGTTGCCAGCTACAACATATTTTTCTTTCAATTAAAAAAGTTTTCAGATGAAACAGGCTGACATCCTTAGCATCAAAGAAAACCAAGGTGAGCATTAGTATGCTGTTAACATATGGGTTGCATAAAATAAAGTACAAAAGGACAAAGCTTACTTAACCTATTTATGCTCAACCGGTTATAACATATACTGCTGTAATTTTTCACAACTGTCTAAAATCAAATAAAGCAGTCACTGCGGAATATTTCTTAGATGACATTGTCACAGTCTTTGACTTTGATGTTCTTTTAGTTGAGAGATTACCTGACTTATACAGAAATTTTTTCAGATACAGCATGTCATCATTTTATTTAGAGAATGCAAATCTGTGAAGCCAACCAATGGCCTCCTTGTTAACTGAACGTCATCATTGAACATTTGCTGTAATGCTTTTCAAAAGTTAGGAGTATACCAACCAGCTACAAGCAGAATAGGTGGCTTGTCAGGATGAAGTTCCATTTGTCGAGCAATCCATGCTCCATCAAAATGTGCATACCACCAGCCTTTCTTCTTGTTTTGAGGATCTTTGTACTGGTCTGCTGGGCGAATGAAGGGAATACGGAAGTAACGCTGCTGTCTGTTTATTTCAATCTCTTGCTGTCTGTCAGGCAACTGTGTTGCTGGATTCTGTTGGGCTAGTATACCAAAAAGGAGTTAAGAGATGAAAGACAAAACAGCAAACTCAGAATTTAACCCACAAATCATTTTTATGATGAAAAAATTAAAATAATTTCCCCCAAAAGCAGAATATCATAAAGGCTATAAGGTGAATTCACCTTAAAAAAAAAAAAAAACACCCTGAAAGACTGAAAACTAGCATTTTTCTAAAAAACCCTCCTGATAGCAGTACTACTAATTAAAACTCCACTGAGAATACTAACTGTAAGGATGACAGTGTTCACCTACTGTTGACACTTTCAACAATATATTTTGTTGCTTTGAGCATGTCTAGGCAACAAAGTGGTTTAGATTAATATCAGAAGTATACTTTAAATAAAATGTTTTACAAACATTAAAAAAGCTCAGTGTTGCAACCAGCCTAACAGTTCATCTTTGGTACAAAACCAAGTCAAATTAGACAGAAGTAACTTTATTTTAAGAAGTAATGTAATCTCTAAAGAAAGATATTTGCTAGATAATTAACAGAGAGACTTTATAATCCTATTACAGATGCCCAATGTGGTAACAGAAAAGTTGATTAGAGGCCTATCCATTTATTACAAAAGGGCTGCAAACAGACATTACTTTTTTCTTGGGAAAAAGCCTTTCCTCCCAGTCCAGTTTTTTGACTGTAAAGCACATGGGATAAAAATATGCTAATATTTTCTCTCACAGGGCACTGCTGTGGGCCTCTAAGCAAAGTGCAGGTTGTTCAAATCAATTGTGTGTCATCCTAGGGGCAAGCCTGTCAGGCTGTGGGCTCTCACTGCCTACCTACTGGCAGAGCAGCAACAATGTGACTTTGAAATGTTATATGTGTAAATGGCTGTGACACTCCTGTTCTGATCCAGGTCCAAGCCTGAGACAATTAGGACAGCCTCAACTGAGACATCTATAGAGAGCCTAATTATCATTCAAAATTTGCAATGAACTCTGGAATTAGAAATCAGTTAAGGGATTGATTCCTAAGAAGCATTTATTGTAGGATAATTAAAATAATGTTGAATAAACTTCTACAGAGACAAGCATAGCCATATAAAACTTTCCTTTTTTTCCCCAAGTAATTATGAATGCAAGTCTGCTGCAATCTTAGAAACAGCCCCCTTAATATTGTTTGCTTTTTCAGTGCAAAGGGAATAATTAACAGCGACTTCTCATAACATTATGTCAGTCACCTATTAAGGAGCAAAACTAATTTTGGATCTTAAAATTAATAAAATGAAAAAGTGGAAGTCTTATTTAATTAATGTATTTCTGCAGTTTTACAAAGAAGACATCAGTAAATAGAATAGCCAGCATCCCCTGACATTTACTTTATTCATAAGTGAACAAGAATGGTTTATCAAAATATAGAAAGCAGCATCTTAAAAATCCCGCATATAAACATTAGTGCCTAAAACACAAAAATGATCAAAGAGGGGGAGGAGGGGAAAGAAACATGTCCAAATAAAGAAAAATGTTTTAAGACAGGATTTAGTACCATTTGTTAAACATTAATTTTCTTCAGATACCATTTTTATATACTAGCATTGATAAAAGCACAAGTTATATTTAGGAGAATTTTTGGTTCAATTGAGTTATGCAATTTTTGCATACGCAATTCTCTATGAATTGCCTGAACCTACGTTACAGCAAACTGAAGTTTTAATATTAAAAAACAGGGGGGAGGGGGGGTTACATTTCAATGGTAGTCAGCAGATGTTATTTCTACCCTTGACCATATTTCCATCAATGAGTAAACCCTAAAGGATGGAAGTGCCATACAGTCACTACTTTTCAATGCTAGATACTTTAACACATTTTGTGAAAAAAGAAACCAGCACCCAAATGTTAGTTTTGGCTCTAAGAATCAGCTGCTATATTGATGCCAGAGTTTTGCTACCATAGAAAAAGGTGTACAGATACAATAAAAAGGCTGTTAAACAGCCCAGCATTCTTTGAATATGTTAGCTTTTTTGAACCTAAAACATTAGTTAATACTTTAATGAACCTACATGAAAAGGTTAATCCCCCCAATATGTCATATCTGATGAAAATAAGCACCAAAATACACCAGTGCACAATTAATATATATATATAGCCACTAAATGACCACTCATCAAGCAAATTTAACATTTGGTGGGCTTTAAAAACAAAATCAACCAATAGTTTTTATTTTTATACTCTGTACATAGACTGGTAGCAAAAATCTGGATAACTGAAGTTAGTATAAATTTTGCAAGTACTCCTATTTTTAGAAGTTAGCTTAAAAAACCATCTCCCCACTTACTTGAGTTGTTCAAAAATGGTGCAAAATCTGTAAACAAACATTACACATTGAAAAAAACAAAAGTATTGATCCTGTTAAAGTTCTGTTTTCAGTACCTGAAAAAGTTTGTCACCAGTCCAAGGGACAGACAAATGAAAGTCCCATTTATACGAAAAATGTGAATGGTGATCTGCACTTATGTGCTGTTTACTGATTCAAATCAAATATTTCATTTGATCCTGTTTCAAGGATCTCTGACAGATGATACTTTAATTAGGATTTAAATTTGAAAATACTATTATAATCCCAATCAGAAAAAAACAAGTGATAAATCAGTACAATGGGCTGTGAGGACAAATCTTTGTTATTTCATGTGGTACCTTTAATAAGCTTTTGACATTTTCAAAAGGAAAGAAAATATATTCTTTAGTTGCCAGAGTTCTGTTAATACCTAGCCAAGAAAGATGTAGCTCCTTTCTTTGCACTATATTATCCACTAATTCTATGGCCTCCTGTAAGCCAATGCTCATTTAGTATATCTAATTTATCATATGCACTGACCTCTACAGGACTATTGGACAACTAACTGTATGACATTGGCTAAAGGATAAGGTGGGGAATGTATTCAATAACATCCATGGAGTATTCGCATAAGTATGCAAGAAACTAGACAATTCAGTATAATGAAGGATAGTTGCAATGCACAGAACTGAAATGTTCACTTTGTATGACAACTCATAATAAGAATTTACTGACACCAATACGAAGCTCAAAAGGTCAGTATCAGCAGGCTACTGTGTTTTTCTAATTATTAACTACAATGATCCAGTCTTACATGGAAAGATGTGGAAATATTTCAATAAAAAGAAAACAGTTTATAAAGCAGCAGTACAAAACGAGAAATATTGGTATAAATTGGAATTAATTTTTAGTCTCTAGACTTATAACAAGGTGGGCCTCCCACTGCCTTCAATAGTGTTTCACAGGTGACTGAAAGGTAGATGATGGTTGTTTTATAGTCTCTGACAGATGATACTTTAATCCCGTAAGGTAGATGATGGTTGTTTTATAGTCTCTGTTTCAGTGTTAGTCTATTATCTTGCTCATCTCCCAAACTTTCAAAACGTCATGCTAAGGAGAACAGGTCCCATTGCTTTTTAAGGGATTTAAATGGAAAAAGTATATTTCCATGGATTTCATATAATGTTATTTTTTGGCACGGCAGAACAATGTAACCACCAAACATACTGTATATTCATATATGAAATATATGCATCTGTGTGAATATATATAAGGATACTCAACTACTGTCGGTAGGTCATTTATAAATGTTATGTTTTCTAGGTTTAAAAGACTGCAGCTGTAACCATATACATGTGGATATCTGTAGTACTAATTAAAATTGGCTCCAGTCCAAATTAACTAATTCTTATTGAATAAGGTTTAAAATTAATGCAGGCTAGGAGAGTCCTAATTAGGCAATTTAGACTGTATTAGTTAGCATGTATATACAGCACGGCTTTTATGAAAAACAGTGCTTAGGAACTCAGGGTACTTGCAGATGTACAAAAAATCCAAAAACAATCTGCCCACCCCCCGCCCGAGCTTTACTTTAAACTCAGCGCAGTCTCACATTGAGCCCTGTGCATGCCCAGAACAGACAGTGTGTTACTTCAAATCAGCTTGCCCAATGTCTGTAATGATTGGGCGCTTTAGTGGGGCTTTTTTGGCAATTTTGTCTAACAGCCAATTGAATCAGTTTTAGCTAAAAGCATCAAAAACCCCACAGAAGCACCCAATCTTTACAAACACTGCAAAGCCATGTTGAAGCAATACACTGCTGCTTCCAGTGAAGGGGGTTTTGGGGGGAGGGTTTTAATGTCTGCAAACACCCTCAGAGAAGCATTGCAAATATCAGTCCCCACAAGGGAAACTTAATTAGGTTTTTTACTAAATAGAGGCTATGGGACACAAACTAACACCTTTACAAAGTCATATGTGGCATCAACACCTCACCCTGCTAATTATCAGGTCAATTACAACTTTTAGAACAACACTTTAGATAACTGCAACAATGTAGCAGTGCTTACACAGGCTTATCAGCACTTCCTAATTACTTCCAAGCTCTGTTAAGGGGTTGTCAAATGTATAGCCAGTGCCTCCTGCAATGATGGTCAATGATAGTCTATTAACCCTCAGTTCAAACTGAAATTTGGTTTGAACTGTGGGATGCAGATCAGTTAACACAGTTTAGAAAATACTGAGCCCATGAACAAGTGACTTAAAATATCAAAACTAGAACTATTTATATTTCTAACTGGTGCTGATTGTTTAGAAATAACCATTTTTAGTTGTTAAAGCTGTACTGGAGAAATAAGAAATATCAGTAAATGTAGCTAAAGTATAATTATTTTTGTTAAACTGTCTCATCTAATATTATACAAACATACTGTTAAATTAAATAACTTTCTTCAACATAACCAAACACCAAGTGCTTAAAACCAACCTAAAAACGTAAACAGCTTAAAAACTTGCTTCTTCTAGAACCATTTCCTGTCAAATTTTTCCATATTTCAAAACAAAGTATTACAAGAATAAAATGCATTTTTCTCACCATAGTCAGTAACTGATTTTGGAGCACGTTGTTCTGTTTCTGCATTACGTTTCTTATTCTTGGATTTCCAAGTATGATACACTTTAAGTCGTCTGTGAAACTCTTCTCTGCAAGCTGCCAATAATTCAATATCTGTCCAACAAAGAGCAAAGAAGGAACAGGGATGAGAACAGGAGATGGGGGGGAGAACTGGGGAAGGAGACAGGCATGTGTTTATACACTGCATCATTTTAGAGCAAGTTATAACAGCACCTCTGCTGCAAGCAAACTTAAAGCTTTAAGCTGAGCTACACTGGCAGACAGGAAGCATGGAAACTTATTTCTGCTAAAGGCTAAATTATAGTCCTTCTGCTTTGCTGGTTGAAGCAGAGCTGGCAGATGCAAGCAGCTCAGACATCTTGAAAGCAATATATACATTCATGGGTAATGAGAGTTTACTTATATCAGTCCTGGACTGTAAAATTCATGCACCAAGATACTGCATGCTAGTCACGCCACAGGCCCTTCAACAGAGATGAACTGCACCAAGCAAGGGAGAGAAGAAATGCCTCGGGGCTGGCTTGCTGGTAGGTCTTATAGTGCTGCGAAGTCCATTTGCTATTCCTCTCAGAAGATTCTCCTTAGAGTGCAGGGGCAGCACCATCAACTTTGTGCCAGCCTTTCAATGACACCAGAAGGGCTAAGTAACCTAAAGGTGAATTTAAAAGCTCCATACTCAAAGCAAGAGCAGGGAGCTCCTGGAAGGCTCGAAGCACTTTTGAGGTGGATCTCACCAAGCTTATGAATAGAATCACATTATGTGGTTCCCTGGTGTGGTGGGGTGTTGAATCCAATGACAAAGTCCTTTCTGGTCTTATACTCTTTACGTTTTTCCCCCTTCTTGACAAACACCTGGCCTAACAGCATCTCAGCTGCTCCTAGATTTGAAGAGTAAGCTAGAGTTGCAATTTTCACTTTTCTCACTTGCCTTTTTTACAGTTACCACACGCAAAGCAGTTGGGGAGCAGGTCCTATCCACCTTTCTATCCACCTTTCTAACTTTATCCCAGCCAACCATACAGGGAACTAATATTTAAGAAAACATGTGACAGCATGGCTGCTTGCTTCCTCCCCCTGAGAGTTGCCAAAATACATGGTACAGATTAAAAAAAAAAGAAAAAAAAAAGAAGGTGGAATGATGACAACCCCCACCACCAAAGAAAAAACAAAACCAAAAACAAAAAAACCCTTCACTCACTGTTATAATAGTGAGGCAGAGGAAAAGACTGCTTAGGGAAGATGTGGAGTCTCCACCACTGGAGGCGTTCAAGAAGAGGTTGGACAGTCACTGGTTGTGGATGATCTAGGCATAGCTATGCCTATGTTCTACTATAAGTATTTCCCATGCTTCTAGGCTTTGTTGGTTGCTACACAAGGCTGGGGGGGGTTTGCCTCTCCCTTTCCCTCCTACATACATCAGGAGTGGGGGTTTTTTCCCCTGTTTTTAAAGCCTTCCTCAGAAGCACTGGAGGCTGGCTGTAGCCAAGGCTGGGAGTGTGCCAATGTTTCTGCAGGTACCAAAACTGGAGGTTCCTGGCTACAGAGTCTTGCCCCTCCACTCAGGGTCAGACCAACTATCATGTTTAGGGTCAGGAAGGAATTTTACCCCATGGTCACACTGGTATCAGTCCTTGCCCTCCTCTGCAGCAGGGGAGACAGACCTCTACTTTGAATCTCTTGGGTGTATATTAACCACCTTTTACAGAAGCAAGATGTTGGTGGCTGTAGTCCCCCTGCTTTACCTGTGGCAGTGTAGGGTGTTAGGTTTTGTGTTGTGTCAGGGTCAATGGTACTTTTACTTAGGGGTTAGATTATGGATTTGTACAAGATGGTTTGGATACAAATAATCCTACCTCAAACAGGGGTTGGACTAAGTGACTTAAAAATGTCCCTTCCAGCCCTAGTTCTCTACAATTTCTCTGACAAATATCTCAACAGTCACCTAAGAGGTTCTGAACAAAGTTAACCAGATATGAACAATTAAGTGCATTAGCCCACTGCAGCAAAAAATAAATTTGGTCTATAGAAAGTAATATATTAATCTGAAGACTCAAAAAAAAAAAAAAAAAAAAAAAAAAAAAAAAAAAAAAAAATAAAATTCCAATTAACCCAGTGGTCTAACCTGCAA
>NW_017728918.1:60264726-60305920 GCF_001723895.1 Crocodylus porosus | reverse complement strand
TCACCTAAGAGGTTCTGAACAAAGTTAACCAGATATGAACAATTAAGTGCATTAGCCCACTGCAGCAAAAAATAAATTTGGTCTATAGAAAGTAAAAAATAAATCTGAAGACAAAAAAAAAAAAAAAAAAAAAAAAAAAAAAGTAAAAAAGGGCTTAAAATTCCAATTAACCCAGTGGTCTAACCTGCAAATCAAATCCAGAGAACACCACTAGTTTCTGGCCAAAGAGGAATTAGGTTTCCTAGATATGTCCATTACTCTCAAGAGCTCTTTTCCAAGATAAACCAGTTGCTTGTAACTGATACAGAGTAACAGTTACAGTGCTGTATGATTGAGTACAGGTTTCCCTCAACTTACGCAAATTTTGCATATGTAAATACAAAATGTAAATCTCTCTTATGTGATAAGCATTTTTAGACTCATCGTTTGTTGTACGCAAGATAAATTTACTCTAACGCAAATCAGCATAGGCTCCCCCTGCCATTGCAGGTAAGTCTGTGGGTGGAGGGAAGAAGGCCATAGGGCTGGGGGCCCACTCACTCCAGCCCCTGCTGCAGCAGCCCCAGCTGCCTGCAGCACGTGGGCTACACTGTGTTTTGCCTTTCCTCCCGCACCTGGGCTCTACCTGTCCCCACTCACCCCAGCTCCTGGGCTGCGCCATTCCCTGGTGCAGGCAGCTAGTGTCAGCTGCTCCTGGGGCCGCTGCAGCAAGGGCTGGGAATAAGCAGAGTGCTGGGCAGCACTCATCCTAGCCCCAGCTGCAGTGGCTCCAGGAGCAACTAGCACCAGCTGTGGACGGAAGCATCAGTGGGTGCGGGGAGGGTGCGTGCCTTCTGTCGCTCTGCACATCCCAGGAGGGGTACGGGTTGGGGGCCTGTGCTGGGCTTTTTCCAGGGAGCACATGTCCCTGGATCTGCACACGAGACAACAGCAGGTGGCCACTGCTGGCTGGGGCCAGCAATGCCACCAGACTCTTCCCAACATTCAGGGCAGGCTGCACTGAGTGCCAGGAACAGCCTGGTGCTGCTGCTGGCTGGGGCCGGCAGCAGCAGCCTGTTGTTGTCCTGCACGCATATCCAGGGGCATGTGCCCCCCCCAGGAAGAGGCCGGCACAGCCCCCACAGACCACAGCACTCCTGGGGGGCATGGAGCAGTAAGAAGTGTGCCCCCCACCCCTTATACCCACTGACAATTCCCTCTGCAGCTGGTACTGGCCGTTCCCAGGGCTGCTGCAGCAGGCGCTGGGGTGAATGCAGACAAGCTGTGCCACGTCCTGTGTCGCCCCATGATCCATGTGTCCTTGCTGCAGCAGCCAATACCAGCTGCCTGCACCACAGCATGGCACAGCCCAGGAGCTAGGGTGAGTAGGGACAGGAGGAGCCCAGGCACAGGAGGACAGGTGGAACATAGTGCAGCCTAGCAGCTGCAGGCTCCTGGCACTGGCCACTCCTGGGACTGGGGGAGTGTCGCTCTGTTCCCTCTGCTTTGCTCCCTTGTGCAGCCCTGGAAGCAGCACCCCTCCCCTGCCCCTTCCCTAGTCCCAGCCTCACTCCCTTCCTCCCTCACAGTTACGGGAACCTATCCCTATTTGTTACATTACAAAGTGGGGTCGCTTTATGCAAATTTGATTTATGCACCCTTCTTCAGGAATGCATACGCTTCATAAAAATTGAGGGAAAGCTGTATTATGAAGACAGAAATCTAAGAGACTAAATTGCTAAGCATTAGCTTCACAGAAAATAAACCAAAAATTAAACTGAGCAACTAGAACAAATAATTTTAGAAATGTAATTGAAATCATTAGGCTTTATTTGGCTTTCAGTGCTTTAAAAAAAATTAGTTGTGCACTTAGTGGATCTTACAAATGCTGAGGGAAGACATATAAATATAGCTCCATTCTATGGGTATAAATTAATTTGAAACAATGTTATTAAGAAATTATATCACATTATTCCTGACCCAAGTGTAGGAGTTCAATAAATATCCCATGTGTAAAAATAAGTAACACCCATAACTTCTCCTTTCCCTACATGAATTTATTAGCTGTTCTAATGGGAGGGTGGGAGAGAAGAGATGGAGAAAAGGAAGTACTGAATTTAATTAATCTGCAACTGAAATTAAATTAGTTCACTACTAAGGTTCATAATTCTATCCAATGAGGTAGAAGACAGATCTTCAGATCTTCTGAAGTAATGGAACAAAATCCCTTTCACCCCCAACCACATACTAACTTACCACATGAAGTATTGATTGTGTCACGAAGTTCTGCATACTTCCACTTACTAAGATCATGCTTCTTAGTACCAGCAGCAGCTTTTGTGGCTTGAACTGTAGGGCCCCTAGAGATATTAAAAAGTATCCAAGGTAGACAAGGGAAAATATGAAGAATTGGTAGAAACAAGATAACAAACAGGTTCTGTGATTAAACATCTAGAGATCATATTATACTGAAAAAACAATGGTCTAAGATCTGAACGCAAAAAAATAAAGTAAATTTCAGCTTTACCTTCCAGAAATATAGTACATCTTCACTGTAACAAGTTGGAATAGTATAAAAACAAGGAAAACACTCAAGAAGTACAATTCTGATCCCGAATCTAACCTAAGTAAATTATTCTGTATGTATTTTGTATCCTAAACATGTTTGTTTACTCAGTTGCTCAGTTTACTCAGTTTGTTTACTCAGTTTAAGAAATTAAAATAAACTGCAAGTAAAAATTGCTGAAAGTCTATGCATTGGAGTGTTCTTTTGCTACACCTATTACTCCATACCTATGCATATCCTTGATAACATCAATAATGCTGATGCAGAATATGGACAGCAAACAAGTGAACAGGCATATAAATTTTAAGTTCCATTAGCTCAAGAAGAGGAAAATGTCTGTGAATAGATAAGAGAATTAAAAGGTAATACTCTACTTCAATTAAAAGAATTGCCATTCTTGTAAAGAAGGTGGAAAGGTTTTATTCTCACACAAGAGAAAATAATTCACCCTTCCCCCCAAATTACCAGTATAAAAAGAAAAAACAAATTCTACACTAAAGCACCTTTAAAGCATCTATCTAAAAAAAATTGCTGTAAGCGATGTAGATGACAAAACAAGAGACATGTACTGTACTGTTCTCATAAAGGATGATAAACGTGGGATACTACAAGTTAGTGTTAACTATATAAGCACTGGGAAAAAGCCAAAATAAAGAAGCATGAATGCATTTGCTTACTAAGTTCAGATTCATCACATCTACAGAGTAGCAGGGCAAGTCATCCAGTGTGTTCATAGCTGCATGGACACAGAACCTGCCAGCAGTGTCCCACAGCTGATGCTGACGCCCTCCTGGCACAGTGGAAGCTCCCACCCAGAGCCCCAACCTGGTGGCATCAGCTGTGGACCCAGGCACAAGCTGCTGCTATGCTGGGTGGGCGACAGTTCTGGCTGTGTCTACAGCCAGCAGGTTCCAGAGCCCTGACACAGAACCTGCCAGTGATGTCCACAGCTGATGGCACAGCAGCAGCTCCTGCCTGAGACCACAGTTGACGACACCAGCAGGTTCTGGGCTGGGGTACTAGGTGGGAGCTTCCACTGTGCAGAGGGGGCAGTGACAATGACCTTTTTGTGACACTGTTTCTAGTAAATGCTCTGCAGGATTGCAGTATCATTACAGTGCATGTAATTTCATGTGTGCTATTAAGATAACAATTGCAACTTTACAGAAAAAGTAAAATTATCTTGAGAACTTGTTGCTTATGAAGTTACGCAAGTCCTCCACAAGGTCACACCTCTCTCTAAATTTGGGAGTCAGGAAGGAATCTTCCCCCCTAGGCAGGTCTGCACAAGGATTAGCAAGGGTCTTTACCCTCCTTAGCAGTATGGTAGAAGGTTGAATATATTTCTACTGAGAATTTTGCCAAAGAAGAGATTACCAACATATTACTGTCCTGAGAAGCAGAGGGAATACTACAAGGACAATAGACTGATTTAATCAAGAAAAAACAATATAGGTAGGTCTATTTCTGCAAACATGCTTGTTAACAGTAACTTAAACATCAGCTTAAATACAAATTAACTTTGTAGTTTTTTTTAACCACTCAATGCAACATTAAGGCAATTATGTCCATTCTCCTGTGTACCTACCAATTTGAAGTAATAATAGCCTCTGATATGAATAGGTGTTACTCATGTGACTAGTTTGATATAGCAACTGTATTCTTAATCCCCTAACAATAAAAACTCAAATACAATTCAGAACCTCTGTCCTTGTTGCCATTACAAGAGATGAATACAAAATATGCAAGTCCAATATCACCAGGGAAACAAACTGACAAACAGAGTATACTTTTAAAAATACATAATTTAATATATTGTTAAAAATTCAATAGGTTGTCTATAGTACATTAATGGATGGTTATTAAATATAATTTCCACTACAGAATGTCTAAGCTCCCTGAACTACTTTTCTAACAAATCAGAGAATTTTAATTTATTTAGCAACACCAACCCACTACTTTAAGTGCTCCCTACATCATTAAGATCAACAGAACTGGGCCAAAAACAACTCTGCTAAAATAAGTACACTTCAAGATTGTTAATCCAGTTGTATGGATTAAAATTTCTACTACAGAACTATTCTTTGTTTTTCTACATAGCTAAAGGTCGCCTGGCAGTTACAAGAAAATCATCCTAATTGACACAGTCTTTAGGATGGTATTCAGCTATGCAAGTTAAGTCTTAATAAAATCACTGAAAAAGTTGGGCATTGGATAAAACAGAAAATAGTGTCTTTACAGTTTTTGGCCATTTTTTTTTGGGGGGGGGGGGGGGGGGGGGGAAAGAGAGTAAGTGAGAGTTTTTGGGTTCTGACAGCGGTGCTGACAGGGGGGGGGTGAGGGAGGAGCACACAACATCCTCGTTCCAGCAATACAGCTCAGTTCTTCTGTCAGTACTTGACATATCTATATAGATATAGATATATATGGTGAAGTTAACATGCAACACTTTGACCATACTAAGGGCACTCTAAATGCTAGCATCTGCATTTTAAAGCTTGTTAAGGGTTAACTCTGGGCTGTGCTACCTAGATCATATTAGGGTAACTTCAGTCTTCTCCATGAAGATAAAACAAGCAATCATAAGTACTCCAGCATCCCAGCCCTTCCCCCTACTCCACCCAGAGCAGAGACAGAGCTCAGGTGTCCTGGCTCCCAACATGCTCATGTTTACCAGCCCTCTAGCAGCAAGTCAGAGCTGTGCAGGCAAGAAAAAGTGTTATCTGCTCACAGGAGATTCCATCTTTAACTCCACTCAACTTTTTAGTATGGTCTAAATGTAACACGTAACTTCACCTAAAATACAGACTGTGCTTCCTTTGCTATTTTAATTGGATACTGGGATCTCCTTCAATTCTTTTTCTGGTGAACTTCAAACAATTATGTGAAAAATTGCTGTGTTCAGTACTAAGGGCACTAAAACTAGGAAATGTAACAACGAGTGCATGAACACCCTGAGCTCATATATACAGCATAAATCCATCACAACGCAAACTACTTCCCGAAGTTCTAAATTAAATGATTCCCTGTGAACTTTTGACAGCGTAGGCCATATGGCTGCTCCTTTCCCACAAGTATATAGATGATCACTTTTAACCAGCAGTTCAACAGAGTAGAATTTTATTTACCATAAACAAGTGCTTTTTCCTGCATTATCCTTTAATTTAGCCAAGCTCATAAATCAGCTACATTAAACTGAGATCACTGAAGAAGTAATGTCTGACATTTTTCTTTTGGTGTTATAGAGAGCACATCCCAGAGGGATGTAGCAACCGTGTAAGTCTCAAATCTTGATTTTTCTTTTTTAAACAGAATTGTGTCTGGAATTCATTTCTTAATAAAAGCTACTTATTTTTACATAAACATTACATGTCTTTACTAACACTATTCTAAACTGGTTAAGTATGTTTCCTGAATATTTTAGAACCTGGTCCCAACATAATATTCAGATACAGCAGGAAAGAAGTGGTTTGTAGAGCTTTATCTGTCAAAGTTATTCAAAGAAAAACCATAACTGTACAGTTAACTGATCATTTCCCTCATCCCTCCCTCATTATACAATCAAGTAAATGTCATTACAAAATAATTAGCAAAAAATCAGATCATGATTATGAATAGAAAATATATTCATACACTAAATCTCATCCGAAATTTTTTTTATTTTATTGAGCAATTAAAAATGGAATTCATTATTTTATATGAATCAGCCAACTTCAATTGATTTTCTTTTACTCAGTGATTGAATTAATTTTAGACAGTCTCTTCACCCACCTAGACAAAATTTCTGTCATTTCTTTGGCCACTTGTTCCCTATAAAAATTGATAAGAAAACATTTTATTAAAAATGAATAAGGTCTTTCATGGCTCTGATGTCATCTGTTTAAGAGGTAGCAAAAGCATGCTTTTTAAAAATAATATCCTCTTCTAAAATGTATGTTGTAATAATTATGTACTTAATTTTGGTCCTTTTCCCATTGGTTTGTTAAAGCTAGATATTGAAATTATTTAAATATCTTTAAATAATTCTTATATTTAAGCAGAATGTGAGAAATGAAATATTAAAAATTAATTGGAAAGTAATAGTTTTCCTGATCAAAGAGGGACTACTACAGGGGTGAAAGGAGCAATACAATTTTTTCTACTAATGGGATTATTAAAGTAAGAAAGTCATATAGAACTAAATAAAAAAAAAAAATTGTCATATGCAGTCATTTGAGGCCTTGTTCCATTGGTTCTGTAAATAAAAGATACTTAGGTTAGTTTGGTAATTTCCTAATTAGCTTTCTGATCATCTGAAACGTGAAGAGGCCAATTCACTGCAACTTTTCTTCTTCACCTTCTAACTTGTAATGATTTTTATTTGATCCAGGCCCAGTATTAGACAGGCTTGTTTTTCTTTAGGCATTTACCAGGGAAGCTTGATTGAAAAAGTTAAATAAATTTGATTTTTAAAAACATTGGCTCTACTTTATATCATCATATAATAACATAGTATTTAATTAACTTGTAAATAATCAGTTACTTTTTATCTTTCTGTATCAAAGACTCATGCAGTAGATACCAATTATACTTGGCTGAATATAATTAAAAAAAATATATAGGAGAAGAATCCTTTGCAACTGCTACAACAGGCTAAATGGTCCTATCATCCAATCTGTAAAAATACACTTCAAACTGAAGCCAATTGCTACGGTATTGACCATGTATGCCAATATCCAGAGTAATCCACACATACTGAATATAAAAGATATGTTAAACAGGTCATGTTTTAATGTCTCTCTCCCCAGCAATATGAAACAAAAATAGCTCATCCAAAACAGTAACCTGCCCCAGTGAAGTGTTCTAGGTGTTTGGTAACTTATGCTGTATCAATGAATGGGATAAGAAAACAGGATGGAAATTTATGCATTTGCCTAGCCAAAAATATTAAATATTTACTATATATTTCTGTTCACTTATACCGAGCTATGCTTCACCACCTCCTTATATGTACTTATCAATGTGGGAAAATTAATATGGATAAAGGATCCAGCATACCCAGTAAAGAACATATGTACAATAAATAAAAAGGTTGAGTCCACTGCCAATATGACTCATCGTCTTTTCTCTTAAGAACATTGTGGGGATATTTTGAAGTGACAATGTTCACTATTCTCTCTGAAATGCACAAATAAATGAAGGTAAAAAGTAGAAAGCGAAACTGAGCAGATGGTGCTCATTTTCAAATAATCAATGACCACATATCAATATCAAAGATTGTTTTCAATGCAGCCGGATGAAAGGTTCAATGGGAAAATGAAACCATATAATGTCATACTGTTGCATGTCCTTTGACTATAATAGCTCCAAGTGCTGGTTGTCAAAACTACATTTTCACTCATGTCAGAGTGAAAAAGTGAAAAAAAACTGTTTGGAGAAGTCCAGAGCAAAATATTGTAGAATGAAGACTGTCAACTCTTGCCACAGGACTACACTGGAATCTCAAACTGGCCTCAAACCACACCAGTAGATAATGAGGCAAACAAGTCATAAAAGTGTTTTACATAATAATATGTAATACGAAAGAGGGAGGGGGGAGGGAAGAGGGACGAGGAGAACAAGAATGTTTTTGTCTGGTTTGTATAGTACCTTCAATTGAATGTGTGGCTGGTTTGCCATTTTATGGTATCTTAAATTGGGGCATATATAGTACTCGTCAAATATTCTGCATTTAACATGGTAATTGGAGCATAAGTGTAACATACAGACAGGGCCTCAGTCATTTGAACAAACATTCCACTAACAAGTGGCAGCTGCTAAGGTGATAATTTAAGAGCTCCTTCATAGAAGGAGCTTGTCTCGTGTAAGGCTTCAGTCATGGAAGGAGTACGTAAGCAAAATCACCCAGAAGCAGAAAGGGAAAGTTGACTCCTTTTGGGCGCAGACAGAAGTAACAATTTTTGCCCAATCTGGCCACAGAAAGCAGTCTACAGCCATGACCAAACAAGTGCAGGGCTGAAGACTGCTTCAAAAATGGCTGATAAGGTAAAAATCTGAACCCTCATTGCATGAGGGATCAAATGAAGGTGCTTCAAATCAGTGTCTTCTGTAACTTCTGTCTGCACGGTCTCCCAACCTCAAGCCGTTTTCAGAATGGGAGGGGGGAAAGGAACAGAGGGAGTTTGGTCTGGGGTTTCAGCTCCCACAGGAGGGTGGAGCAAGTGGATTTGAGCCCCCCATGGTGGGGGGGCTCCAATTCACCCACCGCACCCTCCAGCACAGGCTGGGGAACCCCTAGAACAGGGGTGGGCAAAATACAGCCTGCGGAGGATCTTTGTCCAGGCCGCAGCAGGCCCTTTAGTCCCCCCTGGCTTAGATGCCATCTGACCAGTAGTGTGTCCTGCCACCCCCTGGGCATGCAGCAGGGCTGGGGCAGCTCTGCAGCCAGACTGCCTTTCTAGGAAACCTGGGTGGTGGCAGTGGCTCCTTCCTGCTGCTGCTGCTGTCACCAGCCCGGTGTTACTGGCCCAGACCTGCTTGCACACACCCGACCCTGGCCCATCCTGCACCCACTCTGGACTCAGCCTGGTAGAACAGACCAGCTGTAAACCAGCTGAAACCCATGAGCACAGTCCTGACCTGGCCCCCTCACGCCTGCTGCAGACTCACCTGCCCATGCCTAGCAGTGGCAGTAACACCTAGGCAGAAACTACTCCTTGGAATGGGAGAAAAACAGCACTTCCCCTTTGCTGCTGCTGGACCCTTCTGAGCTCCAGGCTGCCATGCAGCTTTCTGCACTACCACTGCTGCCATGTTGGTGGTGACAGCAGGAGAGAGAAAAGCCGCAGGGCAGCCCAGGCACAGGTTCTGGGTTGCTGCAGCAAGTGAAAGAGAGGAGCCACTTTTCCCCTGTGCTGAGCAGCAGCTTCTGTCCAGCTGCTGCCGCTGCTCATTGTGGGCATGTGGTCAGAGCAGGCACAGGGCGGACCAGGGTTGGGGCTGTGTGCACAGGTCCCAGCTGGTTCACTCTGGCCAGGGTGAGTCTGGAGCAGGTGTAGGATGGGCTGGGGCTATGCACTGTTGGCGGTAAGGAGCCCCAGGGCATGTGGACTCTGGACTGTTATGGGGTGGGGAAGAGAGATGCTGACCAGCCTGCAGCAGCTTCCTAGAGCTGCCTATGTGGCCCACAGGCCCAAATAATTGCCTGTCCTTGCTTTAAAACAAGCTCCCTCTCTTCCCTTTAGTACTCCCCATTCTGAAACAGGGACAGGCTGGGAGAAAGAAGAGTTGTTGCTAGGGAAAACCAGTTGAAGACTCACAACAGCTAGATTTCCCACTGGAATCAACAGGGAACTTCTTTTTCGTTCAGAGGACCACTGTAACTCAGAACACTTCCTGCAAAGCATTCTGAGTTACAGCAGGAAGCTGCACTTCTGTGTGTCCTTTACTTCAGGGAAGCACCATAAACAAATACTCCCTCTCTCATCATGAGGACAAGGCTGGAGAACTATAAAATATTTAGTGTCACACCTTCCCAGACCATTCACTCTGATGTAGGTGAACTATGCAACAGTGCACTCCACAGAACAAGAGAGAAAAAGCCCAGCTGTTGATGTACTCCAAGGCCTGATGAACAGGGGTAACTCATGGGATATGTATACCATCAGTTGCCCCAACAACACTGGAGAATCCATTCATGACATCTCAGGGATTAGCAAAATGAAGGAAAACCAAGGTGAGCACTTTTTTGATGACAGTGCATACATCTTGCATGTCTTGGTGGTAACTGATTTGCCCACACCAACTAAGCAGTCATGAACTAGTGGCAGTCAAGGCTGCTACCTTCCAAACAATTGCTGCTACCCACTTCTTCAGTGCATGCTGGTGATCTGCAACTCTGGAGTCAGCCCACTACAGATTGAGTAGACTTTTCTTTTTTTTTTTTTAAATAATCTTGTAATTCTTATGCCACTGCTCATCTTCCCAGGTGTGCAGTAATATCCTCTCACAGCAATACAAGTTTGACAACCTTGAGCAGTATGGCAGGTAATACTCTTAGTTTGGACCTGAAGCAGGTTGTCTGCATTAGCACCATATATGTACTACTCCACAGGTTTTCAGTCATGTGTCTATAAGGCAAATGTGCGTCTTCTCAGAGACTCTATCAACACATTCTGCTGCTACAGAAAACCACCAAGCTCAGTGCAACCAATATGTGAACCAGAGAGGTTTGCAACTAAAAAGTCTACACAGTGAAGCACAGAGAACTGACAGGACCATGTGGCAGAAAACAGGCAGTGCCTGTAGAAGATTCTTCTGACTGTCATCCATGATATTTTTTTAATTTTGTCTTAATGCTAAATCTCACAACTGGCATGATCTACTGCCTGGCTTGAAACCAGCAAAAGTAAAGGCCTTGGATTATGTCAAGATGCCAAATGGCAAGGCACTGCAACAGTACCTTTGGTCATGTGGTCATATGTCCATTTCAAATACAGCATAAAAATTTACCCTTGCATAGCATCTGGTGTATGTGCAATGTATCTAGGCTCTCATTAGGTAGCTCATGTTAACATACAATCCCTCAGGTACAAAAAGTTACATGAAAATCAACAGAGCATGAATGACAAAACAAACTTTTGACAGAACTATCAAAAAACCTTCTTTTTGGAGTACTTTGATCATCATTTCCAAAGTAAATGTTTCAGCCATATCAGGGTGCATTCCCAATTTCATACCTGGGTGCAGGGTAAAACAAAAAACTTCCTTTTCAAGGAAGGGTTTACTTTCTAGAAAAAACTAAATTTATGTTATGCTGTTGAGATTATACAAGTACTACAGAGAGTATGCTATTATTGCTTAGCATTGAAAAAATCCCAGCACTTGCCTTCAATGGGTTATATAATCATAATTTAAATTGCCTACAATCCCTGTCAGGATTTAATAGGAAGACAGAAAAAAATACTGGTTTTCTCCCAGCCAATTTCTTGCAGAACCAAAGTAATATACTTGCACTAAACTACAGGGAAAAACAAGATGCTGACTGAAATTATTTTTAAGTAAACAGTTCCTCCCGGCCCCCCCAAGACATTTGATAATATATGGAAATATTTTCCAAATACAAAAGTAATGTGGAAACACTATTTTATTTTGCTTTGTTAATTAAAAAACCATTTGACACAATAACCCTTACCTGCGCAATCCCAAATCCATCTGAGCCTCATCGATGAGTTCTGACTCACTCTGTGCAATCCTCATTGCAAGTTCTCGGTCACGACGCTCCTGTTCAAGAACTGCCTGTTTCTGGGTTTCTTCTTCACGCTGTCTGGCTAGTTGTGCCTCAATTTCAGCCTGCGTATAAAGCAAAGTGCTCTTAAAATGCTTCATAGCTTTCTTAAATTCACTTTTGTGGTATTATCGCAAATCTAATAACTTTTTGTAAAATTTCTCTCTTGGAAAGAATAATACAGAATTTACTGTATTAAGAGCATTACAGTGTAGGCAAAATTCACTTATAGCTTAAACTGTAATGTCACCTGTGATTTGCCAAACATTGTTTTTATTCAATCAAATACACAAAACCTCTGGATGGTCCATTTTAGACAGGTATTAGTAAGGCCTTCAGAATTATTTAAGGAGTCAATCCTGCCTTCCACTGGAGTTAATGGCAAAAGTAATGACTTAAATGGTGCAAGGGTAGGATTTCATTGTATTCCTCTGCAGCAATTCATTGTTGGAACAGGGAGCCTGAAAACCAGAGCCTGCGTGCACACCAAAAGCCATCTCGGCATTCTACCCAAGGCTATAAAAGTTCAAAATTTCAACTTCCATCAGTTACTTGCCAGCTATCCAAAAACTGGCACAGACTATACACGGACAGCACTAGAGGATGGTCAGCACAGATGTGTACATACAGTGTGGTTGCATATACCATTAATCACTAAACGCTCTTCCTCCTCCATGCCAGAACTTCCCTCTGTAGATTCCTTTTTTAGATTAGACAGTAGCAGAACTCACCAGAAAGAGAAATGCCAACTTATTAACTACATACAAACTAAAGGTACATCTTAGTGAACTGGGATTCTGTTATGGGTCTATAAAGGAATGAATGGCTGAGAGTAAGACTATAAACAGGACTCTGCATTACAGTTCTCCAAATCTTAGGCACAAAAAACACAATGCACCCAAATCACAGAGAAAACCTGTAAAGCTAGCTAGCAAATTGTTCTGTCAGTCATTCACCAACTTGCCTCCTTAAATGATAGTTTAAATGGATTAAATTATAACTCTGGACAGAATTTTTCCCTTGAATTTCTCCTAAAATACTTTGTAATAATCTCTCAGAAAGGCTCGGATTCTAGTTTTTTTTAAAAAAAGGGTTAGCTGCTATTTGACAACTAGAGTTAGCTGCTGATGTAATGGCCTGGCCATATTTATTATTGCAACAGCAGTATTGACAATGGTGTTAACCCGGAGCACTGTTTTCCACTTAACACACAAATGAAACCTCCTAGTTATGTAAGCCGCATTTGTTCTATGGTTTTGTTTAATATTATTACAAGGTCTAGAAAGATGAAAGGATGAGTCTATTGGTGCCAGGGAAATGAGGACAGAAAGACAAATGAAGGTCAAGCAGAGCTGGGCTAGCTGAACAGCCACAGCAAGTTTGAGAAAAGAGTTCATATGATAGCAATACTCATTGAAAAATCCCATCATCACTAAGCAGAGCCCTGCATTCCCGTGCTGTTACAACTGCTTCTTAGTTCCTACTGGTAGTAAGCACAGAGGGGAAAGAGTCCTTTGCTTTCAATGGCTGCTCTTCCCTATCAGGCAGTCTGAGAAGATTCACATAAGAGTAAAAATGTAATGTTTTAACTCTGACATCACTTTGGGGAGGATGTTGGGATGAGAGAATCCAACAGTTTGCCCTTGTTGCGAAGAAGGCTAATGGCATACTGAGCTGCATTAGTAGGAGCACTGCCACTATTGAAGTGATTCTTCTCTGCTATGCAGCACTGGTGAGGCCACATCTGGAATACTGTGTCCAGTTTTGGGCCGCCCACTACAGAAAAGATGTGGACAAATTGAAGAGAGTCCAGCAGAAGGCAACAAAAATGATGAGGGGCTGGGAGACAACTGAGAGGCTGAGGGAACGGAGTTTATTTTGCCTGGAGGAAAGACGACCAAGGGGGAATTTAATAAGCAGCCTTCAACTACCTGAAGGTAGGGCTGTGCAAAGCTTTGATAGCTGATTCAATTCAGTGGAGATTTGGCATCTGAATCTCCGAATCTGAATCAAATCAGGAGACCCTTTAATTTCTCTGAATCAAATCGGAACCCTCCGAATGGATTCAGAGAGATTCGACGATTCGGACATAGACATAGCTTTATGTTTTTTCTATATACCTCAAGGTACCAGGCGGCTCATGAACACTAAGATGGTGAGGCTGGTGGAGCGTTCCACGGGAGCACAGGGGGGTCCCCAGCACGCTTGTGGTGGACCTGGAAGTGAACCAGAAGCACTTCCAGTCCACTTACAGGTCTGCCATGGAGTGCACAGGGAACCCTCCCACCCCCCAACTCAGTGTCTGGTACCTCCTGGGTCTGGGGTGGCACCCGGGGTCCCACTACAGCTGATCACTGAGCAGGGGAGGGGTACAGGGAGCAGGTACCCCGTGTGCTTGTTGGTGGACCCGGAAGGGCCAGAGCAGCAGCTGTCAAAGACAGCTAGCTAGGAAGGTGGCTGCTCCTACCTACTGCTCTCCCTAGTCCCTTTTAGATCACTCCTACTCCTCGCTCTCTGCATCCTCCAGTCCCAGTAAAGTGTTTCTCTTGGCTTCCCCTTCCACCTATGTTCATGCCACTCCGATAATGATGGCAACCCTTTCTTCCATCACCACAGGCAGGGCCATCCCTGGGGAGGAGGGGGCAAATCAGGCCAACTGCCCCAGGCCCTGCACTTTGGGGGGGCCCCACGGAGCTGGGAGGAGCAGCAGCTGCACAGAGCTGGGCAGAGCGGTGGCTTCGTGTCCAGTCACTCACTACCCCCCACCGCCAATGGTGGTGACAGCTTCTTTGGGTCTGGGGCCCATGGGATCAGAGCAGGGGCAGGGCCCTGCATGGGCTGATTTGCCCTGGGCCCCACACTCAGTCTATAAACATCTGTTCAGGGGGCTCTGGGTAACTTTTATACCAGGAAAACAAACCTGGAAGAATTTTTCCAGATCACAGGAACATGTACAGAGCCAAAGACAGCCTGAATACACACATACCAGCTTTTTGTACCACTAAAAGGTTGTATATAGAATGACAAAGGTAATGTCTGTTCAATGTCTCAGTCTAGTATGGGTCCAGTGTGCACCTACATTCCAAACGTGCCATCATAATAAATAGGAATTTAAAAGTTCTGGTGAGTGGCAAAGGACTGAATAGGTATATAATACGAACCACTCTCAGAACATGTACCTATATCCTAAACAAGTCAGGGCTGTACTGGATTTGTTTTGTGGATAAACAGAAGACTCCAGTTTCCATCACTGTTCATCTGGCAACTTTCCTAAAGACTAAATTAACTTAATAGCAACATGTTTGATGCTGGAGCTAGTAAAAAACAAAAAAGTGCATATAATTCACCTCCAGAGTGATTAGGGTTTGCAATGTTTTTTGAAGAATGGGTGCTTAGATATAATCACCATTGCAAATGTTAGTATTTTTTAGCTGCTACCAACATTTTTCCCTGTACTATGAATAAGTAGTAGCAATGGCATCATAATCACCAATATGGCATTGTAACAGTGACAAGTATTAATACCTACTATTGTAAAGTTACTCAAGAATGTCTCCCTGAAGAACCAGTATTAATAGCACCAATTAAAATGGGTTCCAGTAAAAAAAAAGGACAAGGTTTACATATATATTTTTTGTGAAATGTGTGTATACATTCCAATATATTTTACCACTGCACAGTGTAAATTACCTATATCATTTCATGCTGTCTGTCCAGAGTTTACCATATTAACACAACACTTCACCTCTTGTACCTTCCTCAACTGTTTATCTTAATGGGAAAATAATGGAAAATGTAATCACTCAGTTTTTAATTACCCTCCCTTACCCCTAACTACCCTTTACTCCAAAAAAAACCAAAAACAAAAAAGTTAAAAAAGCTTGAGGGGAAAAAAAAAGCTTGAGAAAGTAAACTTTTTCAGTACTATTATCAGCAATATCCTGCATTAATTTCAACCCGTGTTGTTGTACCATAAAAAATGGTCTCCTCAGTTCAATTAACAGCTCAGCTGACAATGCGACAATGTTCCTTTTCTCCTCATTTTCTTGACTTGGATAGAAAATGACCGAAGAGCATCTTCCTGGACTTCATGTGGAGTGAAACAAAGGTCTCAAGTTCTTTCTAGTCTCAATTCCACTCCTGCCAATCCTATTATTTGTATTTAGAATTTGGTGGTAGCTCCTCCTCTGTCAACTACCCCCTCCATACAGTTCAAGGTTCAGCCCTCAGCTTTTCCTAGATGTCTTTTTCTACTTAGTCATTTTGGGTATGGACAAACATACCTTTTTAACTGCCTTAAAAGGGAATGGGGAGTTGCTGTTATGATCTGTTTCATCTGCATGATAAAGGGAAAGGTATCCTGTTTAAGGAAACTGATGCAGTGAAGGCAAAGCTCCATTGTTTCTTTAACCTCAGCACAAGGAGCTGGTATAATTAACACCATGTTCATTACATCAACATGAGCCTGTACAAATAAAAGTTAGTTAAATCCCCCTAACTTTTGAATCACTAAAGAATTATGCAGACAGACATCAACGATCACATTGTAGTACAATGATAGCAATACAATTCTTAAGAAGGTGCCAAGAAGATAACAGGAACATACATTAAACTAAACTAAAGCATTACCTGAATACGTTTTTCCTCCTCTTCCCTTTTTTTCCTCTCTTCCTCCTCCTGTTTTCTCTTTGCCTCAATCTCATATTTCCTAACAGAAAGAAAAATAAAGAAAACATTTTTTATATTTGCATAAATTATAACGGACTGCAAAGGAATAAAAAAAGTACAAGAATCCGAAGCACCTCTTTTACTGGCAGATCAACAACTTTATATGCTACATGGCCAAAAGAATAGGATACTAGATTAGGAGTGAGAAGACCCACCAGAGAAATTCTTCCCTTTTCTCTAATTGTCTGACATACTTTAGACTGTAAATTCTTTGGAGAAGGGACCGTGGTTTTTCTAGCACATGGCACAATGGGGCCTCAAGCTGAGACCTCAAGGCACTGATATGAACAATGAGGAAGGGGTTACATCACTATTCCTGTTTACCACTGGTTCTGTTTACTTCTGACCCAAAAAATAACTATTTAATTCAAACTCACTGCCGTCTTTCCTCTTCTTCCTTTTTTCGACGTTGTTCCTCCTCCTCACGCCTTTTTCTTTCTTTTGCCATTTCCTCCTGGATACGTCGCAGCCTCTCAGCTTCTTCTTCTTGCTGTTTCTTTTTCTGTAGTGCACTTAGAAGCTGCTCTGAGCTTTTAACCAGAGAATCATATTCTTTCTGTATCTGTTCCCTAGTCATTATAGTACACTATAAAAAAATGGGGGACTATATTCATTATCATTTTCATAGCATTTTGAAGAATATAAAAGCCCTACAAAGGTGCTAAGCACTAAAACTTTACTCTATTTGCATTTTCTTTTGTTTTGGTAGAGCGTAAGAGTTATCTGACTCTTTCAGAATTCTGAATTGACAGACCAATTCTGCTGAAATATTTCCGATTCATTTTGTAACAATGTTGCATGTCTCAGATTCCCTGGCTAGTTTGTACATGAGGAAAGAAGGGTTAATTGGGTCCTTGCAGGGAGCAAGAGGTGCCTATCTGTTGGAGACAGTCACTAAGTAACAGAACTGAATAGCCTATGTTAACAAAAAGGTAGGATCTTGACAAACATCCCTTCAGGGGGCACCCCACTTCCCAAAATGGACAAAGATGAAAGTGACATAAGGTTAAACAAAGGAATCAATGGACTAAAGAGGGAATCCCGAAGGGACAGAGGGCAGAAGAACCAGCTGGGCTGGTTCAAAGATAGAGGGACAGACTGCTGAAAGTACTACTAATGTCCCATAACGTTGTTTGATTAAGTAAGAGTGACTCTTTCACTGCTTGGGACTTCAAAGCACACACATCTGCCCTTTGAGGAGGTAAAGTGTCTCTCTTGAGAGCCAAACTGCACGGTGACTCCCTGGGAGAGGGGTGCAGATAACTGGGGAGGGGGACTGAAATGCTGGATCACAGAGTCCAAGGAACCAGTGACTCACCACACCCTAGAACAGGGTTCAGCAATTATTTTGGCTGGAGGCAGACTGAATGAGTTTCGGTGAACTGCAAGGGTAGCCCTGCCCCTTGACGAGTGCCTCACCCCCTAGTTATCATTTTGGGACTGGAAGTCCCATGGCATGGGGCTCCCTGCCACTTCCAGCAGAGTCCCAGGAGTGGCACATGGCAGCAGGAAGTGGGGAAGGCCACTGGCTCTATCACATGGGCCTTCCCCTGAGTGCCACATGAGTCTCGGGAGCTGTACATGAGCCATGGGGAGCACAACAGAGCGTGTGCTGGCTGGGGCCATGGCCTTCCTGCATATTGAGGATAGGAGTGAAGTGTGCAAGCTGAATGGGGTGCAACTAACTGCTGAGTGCTCATGGGAGATCAAAAAAAGAAAATGGGTTGGAGGGTCAGATCTGGCCTGTGGGCCATATTTTGCCTGCCTCTGATCTAGAAGCTATATTCTGGCTGACTTCTCAGGAGGTACTTGGAGACACTGTATACAGCTGGGGGTCCTGAGCAAGTGTTCCCTTGGGGGAATCCATAACAAGGAGCTATTAATTTTCTCACTTGAAAAAACAGCAGGCAGTCTGCATCCTCACAACTGAGGACTGGACAGAACCTCTCCTCTGAAGTCTATTATCATTATTACTCCTCTGGTCCCTCCTCTGATAATAGACTCCTCTTAAGTCTATTGTCTATTATCATCAACCCCCTCCTCACCCAGCACTAAGGAGGAGGTATTCATCCTTAAAAATATAAACAAAGGGTGGAAGCTTGATCTTGATGTGGTAGATCTGTTTCCCATGGAGTTTCTTAGCTCTATCAGCTTAGTTCCTAATCAACTGCACAAAACTGCTTTTCAGATAGCAGCCAGCATAGCGTTACACTATTTGATACCC
The DNA here is from genome assembly GCF_001723895.1 of Crocodylus porosus. Taxonomy (NCBI): domain Eukaryota; kingdom Metazoa; phylum Chordata; order Crocodylia; family Crocodylidae; genus Crocodylus; species Crocodylus porosus. The sequence continues at coordinate 60,287,158 of NW_017728918.1, read as the reverse complement.
AGGCATTAATTTCATAAACAGTATTTTTTCTACTTGCCAAGCTTAAAACATTTAAAGAAAAGAGATAATATCAAGCAAGACGACCCCAATATGATGAAATACTTGACTGGATAAAATAATAGGGGCTATTATTTTTCTGTTTATAAAGCTTATTGGAAAATATTGATAGTTTTAATTTTATTTAATTGATTCTTAATTTTCTTAGACTTATTAGAGGTTGTGTTTATTTGTTTTTTTAAATGAAATAGGCATGATATTTCACATCTGTTTACTGGATTATTTCTCTTAGGGTACCTTGAACCCCCTGTACAGAGGGCAATTAATACTATTGATATAAAAAAGGGTCATTTCAAACTTTGACTTCATCAACCTTTGACCTGCTCTGCTTTAAAATACGGATTGTTTTTAAACATGGATTTGTAATACTGAAAATTTACTATTCTGCCAAAATAAGGACTTCAACATTGCAAAATTTCATCTGCCTAGATTGAGAACAACTCACCATGAAACACAATAAGATGCATTTTTCCCCAAATTATCTAGAACTTTGACTTCATTCTGCCTGCCTGCTTTTTTCTTGTGACAAGGCTGGTATCAAAATAACCATGAGCCATGCTCTTTAAAGAAAATGTGTATGAACTAGTGTTTGCACTGAATTTGAATGACCATAAGAATCTAGTACACAGGAAAAAAGAGGGACCAAGCAACATCAGCACGTCTCACTCCTGATGAGAGTATAACTACTCCTGGAAAACAAAGCTGAGACGTCATGTCAATGGTGATAAAATTTAACTCTCATTGGTCCACCCAGTGGTATCAGGGACTCTTTGGGCACCTACATACATACAGCAAGGCTGCTCTTGTGGCAGGCCAGTAGGGGGCGCTCCTGCGTTGAGCCGCCCACCTCCCTGCGCCCGACCACCTGCCAGACTCCGAATGCCTCCCTAGGGGCGCCTTATGTCCGGCCCAACCCCTTCCTGGAGCACATACGCTAGCCTGGGGGTAACGTCGCCGCCACCACCCCAAGAATGGACTCACTCCCGGCCCTGTGTCCTTGGGGAAACACAGGCCTGATGTCCTACGGGTACTCGACCCAGTACAGGCACTTGGGGCACTTCCCCAAGTCCAGGGGCAAAAAGTACACAGTCTCCCTTAGTCCGCAGATCTAAGGGGTCTCTTAGGCATAATTTAGACCCACCCCTCAATAAGTGTCCCACACCGGTCACAAAGGAAGACTTTACTGGTTACAGGGGTAGGGTGAAAATAGGGTACAAGATTGAGCAATATCCTAGAAATCCTAAAGAGCAAATAGTCTGGCTGTGGTAGCCTTTTGATCACGCATCTGAATTACTGCCAGCTAGATATCTATCAGATCTCGAGAAGCTTACTCACATACTTCATCCAGAGGCTGGTGAGATCCTTTCTAGCGCCCGGCTGTTCCTGGTTCATGAGTTTTTGGGGGAGAGGGCCCTTTCAGATGTTTATGCTCCTCTGAGTCCCCCCCTCATGGCTCCAGCCTCACCTCATGGCCAAAGAGACTGCCTCCTCACCCGTCCTAACTTATATAGCCCCTGTGGCCTCATTCACCTGGTCCAGTGGAGGCCAGCCCCAGCTGGCTGTCAGCCAACCAATTTGAAATACATCACCTGTTTCCAGGCAGATTCCAGCCCACAAGGTAGATGCCCCTCACCCAGGTACCAGTCACGTAGGGAGAGGGAGCAGGTTTCCCCCCTCCCTCAGGAATGCAGCCAGCTCAAGTTACCTAGAGACAGGCTGAGGGTGTGGTCTCCTCTGCTGAGCCCACCCTACTCAAATGGTCACAGCACAGAGATTTTATCACATTGTCACAGGGCAGAGATTTTGGGGAGAAACCAAGGTGGCTTTCTGCCACAGCTCTCACGTGCTGTACTTACAGTATTTGGAATAGACATGATTAATCAAGTCTGCTGGAACGTGGTAGTTACTGTGCTCCAGCAGGCTCCAGAGTCTCCTGTATCAGCATCCCACACTGAAAAATGTCAGCTGGAGCGCTTTAACTAAAGCTCAAACAAGCTTTAAAGTGCCTACGCTGGCATTTTTCAGTGCGTGGATACAGATACAAAAGATACTCCAGGCACTTATTCAAAGATTACTCACCAGACTCTAAGCGTATTTCTTAAAAGCCTCTGGGGCAACAGGGCAAGGGCCATTGTTGTCCCCCTGCTTTACCAATGGGAGTTATGTCTTGTGGTTGTGTCAGGGTTGACTGTGTCATAGGTTAGACAATGAATTTGTATAGGATGGTTTGAATAGGGAAGATCCTGACTGAGGCAAGGGGTGGGGAGTTGGATTAAATGGCATTTGGAGGTCCCTTCCAGCTCCACTTTTCTAGGATTCTAAGTATTTGTAAACTCTAATTTTTTCAGTAGAATTTTGAGGTCTCACCTCAAGGATACCAGGCTCAAGGACAAAACCTTTTTAGTAAAATACCCTTCTTAGTACTGGAATTAATTATAATGGAGTTATGAGTTTGAACATTTAAAACACTGTTACTATACATTTGTCTAGGAATGAAAAAACTGGGCAAAACAGATGATTATCAAAAGGTTGCTGAGTCCATTATAACATGCATGAAGGCCAAATTATCAAACTTAGGTGCCTAGAGTTAGGTGCCAAATAAGTGGCCTTATCAGTCACATCTGGCATTCAAACTTAAATAGAAAGGGATTTAGCACTTAAGAAAATAGTCAGGCCCTATTTAGGTGGCCTTACTGTGAAAACTCCATTCAAAACTCTGGCCTACGTACTTCCTGCAGAAATTACTGTCAAAAGTTAGAAGTCCTTTATGCTGTTTTTCCATACCTTAATCTTTGCCATCAAAGCATCAATAGAACACTCCAGAATCTTTATCTGCTTACTCATATCTGTTTTTCCTTCTTTCAAAGCACTTACTACTTCATTAAATTTAGCAAGTCTCATTTTCAGCGTACGCACTTTTACCAAGCCATCAATTCTGTGAATATGAAACAGATCATTACATTTTAAGATGTTTATGGAAACTAAGTGGTATTTTTAAAAGTAGTGCTAAAGAGACCCATTAATTTCTAACTTCGTTGCTCCTTTTCAAGTCTGCTGCTACAGCTTACTCTCCAAAATTCAAACAGTAGCATACAAGGGACTGTATTGTGCAGACATCCAGCACTGGCACACAGAGCTTTTCACTATTAATATACTTAGTGTGAAACCATAGTATGGGAATTAATTAGCAGCGACTAAAGTCAATTATCAGAAAATGACAAAAAGAACATGAATGCATGAAGAACATGCACTTGTAGTCTCTACTGGATCCATGAGGCACCGCTAGTGAACAAACCTGTAGGAAACAATAATCAGACCAAACTACTCAGCAGGTGACTCTTGGGAGATGCACTCAATGCATATTCATAAAAAACAATGAAACTTTTACTGGTGGTTAGTGCTTCAAGTCACCTTTCAAATGGCCTGGACTCACTTAAAGCAGGGGTGATCAACATGGCCCATCCAGCTGGCAGCCAAACCCCATTTACCAGCAGCCCCTCCCTACATGGCTGGCTGGTCTCCATGGAGACCTCAGCAGCAGCTGCACTGTGAGAGCTCATGGCTGGGATTGCCATGGAGACCAGCTCCAGCCCTGCTGGCAGGGCTTGCAGCAAAGCAAAGTATAAAAACAGATTGCATACAAACAGAAAACAAAGAGAAATAGTTTTTCATCTATGTATGTGAAACAGTAGCATGAAACCATGTCTGAGTTGTATCCCTCAATAACAGCTGTTCCTTTCTTTAATATAGTTAAGTGCTTGCTGCAAGAACATGAGAGTGTATGTTTACTGTCCTTATTTAATAGGTAAAAATATTTTAAAATGGCTAATTTGAATGCTGTATTCTCTTTGTTTCACAAGTTACTGATTTTATTAAATTTGTAGAAGCACAAAAGGAAAAGCCAAAAGTAAAATACAAGCTTCAAATATAATATTGTGTAGACTTCATATCCCAAAACTGTTTTGTGATCAGACTTGATATCTATTCCTTTAAGCATAGATGACTGCTTTCCATTTTTAACAGAAAAGTTTTGAAAGTTAGATAGTTTCTGACCCTCATAACAACCTTACCGTGGTTTGTGCTTCCTCTTGCAAAGCCACATGCGAATAGTCTTTTGCATTTTAATACAGGCACTAGCGCGGTATTTAATTTTGTTTTTTACTGTAAAAAACACACACAAAAATTAAAATGAGTCTGAACAGTATTGTAGTTTTAAAATAGTTCAATACACCTCTGACATCCCCTGATATAGCTGGCAAGTTTACAACATAGCTATTTAAAAAGTGAGGGCCCAGAATGACAAATAGATGACAAGTCGCCAAGGGCTAGATCCTTGGACGTCACAACATTAATAGTTGAGACACCTAACTTCCATGCTCTGCTGCCTAGTGAAAGTTAAACCACAAAACTCCTCAAACAATATGTAGGATAAGTCTAGCACCTATGAATAAGGTTCAGAGAAGCCAGCAAGCTAAACAGAGCAAGAGAGGACAGGACTGAGGTCCTCAAAAATACCTAGGCACTAGTTCATACCTTAACTTTGATCAGGATTCTCTCCTATGGATATAGGAGAGCCCATGGATACCAGCTCAGCCCATTCTCCCAGATACAGGGGTGGAAGCAGACAAACGAGGATTCATGAATGGGTTAACCTTTGATAATTTAAGCATATGCAGGCCTTAAAATGAATGTAAACCTGTCCCAAAAGTCCCTGGGTTGACGCAGGGAAATTCTCAGACTTTCAAACACCAGCCTTTCAGTGCACAACCTACTTGTTTTTCATGTTTTCAGCCACACATGTGTGTGCAACTACCATGGGGCAATTTGCTCCAGTTTATGCCTTATATTTCATGTCTCTGTTCCTGGGTTCAGCATTGTGGGGGAGGGAGGAAAGGGCAGAGGCAGGGAGGAGGGTAACCAGCTTATAAACTCCAATTCAGACTACCAAGCCTCAGGTTTCCCGCTTCCCCCCCCCCAGTGTTTAACAACCAGCCAATATAACATTCTGAGGTGGAATTCTCCATCTCCTCTGCTAAATCCATTTCATTTGATATATATAAATATTCACAGGAGAAGATACTTTCAACTTGATTCCCTGCTATCCCAGATGAGTACCTGAATCACTGGGCTAAAGATTCAGTTTCCAGCTCTCTCTGTCCAGTCTAATAGATACCTAATTAGCAATGGAATTCTCCTGAGATCTGAGAAAGCTGGGTTCAAGTCATTGATCCAAATCACGCAGGGAGGGAATTCAAATCTGAATGCTAGGATAGGACTCTAATCTCTTGGTGCATTTATACACATGCTCCAGGAGGCCAGGGGGGGAGGCAGGGGCTTTAATTAGAGCTTTAGTTAAAGTGCCCCCACCACCATTTTCCAGTGTAGGGACACCAATACATGTGATGCTGGAGTCTGCTGCAGCATGGTTATTACTAGGCTCTAGCAGACTCGATTAATCTTAATTACAGTGCATCTGAGTAACCTTGATGCATGTGTATAGGTGCCCTCAGATACTGGGATTCATAGATTTATAGATTGTAGAGTCGGAAGGCACCACAAAGAATCATCATGTCCGACCCCCTGCCCCTGGCAGGAAAGTGGACTGAGGTCAGATGACCCCAGCCAGGTGACTATCAAGCCTTCAAGACCTCCAAGTTAGGTGACAGTACCACCTCTCTTGGGAGCCCATTCCAGATTCTGGCCACCCTTACTGTAAAATTTCTTCTTAATGTCTAACCTGAATCTACTCTCCACTAGTTTGCATCCATTACTCCTAGTTACTCCTAGGGACACTCTAGTAAATAGCACATCTCCAATTCCCTGCTGTCCTCCCTTGTTAAACTTATAGGCAGCTACAAGGTTTCCCCTCAGACATCTTTTGTGAAGGCTGAAGAGATCCAGATCCCTCAACCTCCCCTCGCAGGGTCTTTCATGGAGGCCACTAATCATGTGAGTGGCCTTCCTCTGAACCCTCTCCAGATTCTCCAGATTCCTCTTGGAGTGCAGTGCCCAGAACTAGACACAGTACTCCAACTGCAGCCTGACCAATGCCAAATAGAGGAGGGACATCACTTCCCTCGATCTGTTGGTCATGCATCTGCTAATGCACGAGGTGCTATTGGTCTTGTTGATGGCCTTGTTACACTAACAGACACGAAACACAATCCTTAAGAGTTTTGACCCAACAGCCTTGTGTGGTGTAGGCTTCCTCTAAGGATGCCTACTGGATTAGAGCCAGTCAAGTCATAGCTCTGTGCAGGTAAGTTTGTGGAAGGGAAGGGGCATGAGGGAGGGAAGGGGAACAGGAGGCAGATCGAGCCCCCCCCCCCGGTGAAGGAAGAAGTGGGGCAGGGGCTAGGGGTGCTGCCCAGCCAAGGCCATGAATGGGACCTGGGGCGGGGACGGGGAGAAGGAAAGAGCTGCAGAAAGCTCGTCCAGGGGATCAATGTCTTAAAAATCATGGCAGGCACACTTGAATGAAAGCTTGCCAAACGAGCTTTAGTTGAAGTGCCACTGCCACCATTTTTAAGTGCGGGGATGCTTTTAACTGAAGGGCAGCTGAGCAGGATGAGGGCAGATGTGGGCTCTCTGCCTTGCTGCCTTTACCTCAGGGCCCTGCAGTCACACATTCCCTGTCCGGCCAGCAGCAGGACACACAACTCATTGCCCTCACTGCTGCTGGGCCAACAGGGGTTGCACAGCCAACGCAGAGCCCTTGAAGCAAAGGTAGTGGAAGGGAGAACCTTGAGCCCACAGCATGCAGTCTGCATCTGCCCCATATACAAGTCTGGGGGGGCACAAGCACCCCCATGCCTCCCCTTTGTGGTGCATGCAGCAGCAGGGAGCCACTCCCCATCTTCACTCCCCCCCTCCCCCGCAGCTCCCTGCCCTCACCCTGGGTCTCATTCACTGCCCTTGTTGGGCAGCGCCTCCAGCCCCAGCTCCTGTCCCTGCCCCACTCCCTCCCTCACCATGGGGGCCTTGATCTCCACCCCCATGTGCCTTCTCTCCTCCTACAGCCCTTCCCTCCACAGATTTACCTGCTGGTCACTGCTCTCCATGCTGCCCACCTGCTTTCCTGGCCATGTGCATGCATGTGACTGTGCACATGCATGCAGCATCCAGGGGCCCTGGCCAGAGGGCTTACTATATTTATTGGTGACATTATCAGCTACACAGGCCAAGAAAAGCCAATAGTTGATAATGTTTAACTTTCCTTTTATCAGTGCTGATCCGATATGGCACCTCTATGGTGTACCTCTAGCTGGGTGTCGAGCATTTTAAGAGGCATCAAGATTTAAGTGTTTTTCCCCATGCCCACTGAAGGACACTGGGATAACTAGGGACTTCAGGTTCCTACAGTTAGATAGCAGCTGGGCAGGGGTTTAGTAATGTTAGTAGCCCATAAATGTTGGCTTACATGCATAAAGGCATTTAAGCAATCAACTCTTTTCATAAATCTACTTCCTATGCTCACATGAGCTGCTACTTCAGCATCAGGATGTCTGTGCATAAGTTAAATAACGGGTAAAGTGGGGCCTCTGCAAGACATGCTAGGAAATCTGGTAGTCACACCAGACGACAAAGTAACCTATTTAACAATTTCTTTGCCTCCATTTTCCTGAGCAGGGACTGGATCAGCCCCCCCACCAGTACCCCCTCAGGCCCCAGGGGAGGTGCACCCAGGCCTAGGGTCAGTGAGGATCTAGTCAGGGAACTTCTGGAGAGACTGGACATATTTAAATCAGCTGGTCCTGACGATCTCCACCCCGGAGTGCTGAGGGAATTAGTAGAGGTCATTGCAGGACTGCTGGTACAGCTTTATGAGCACTTGTGGTGCTTTGGTGTGGTGCCAAAGGACTGGAAAAGGGCCAGTGTGGTTCCCATTTCCAAAAAAGGGAGGAAGGAGGACCCAGCAAATTATAGGCCAGTTAGTCTTACCTCGATCCTGTGTAAGTTTTTGAGAGAATTATCCTGGCACATGTCCACGAGGGGCTAAAGGGGGAGGTTATGCTTAGGGGCAACCAACAGAGGTTCATTAGAGGCAGGTCGTGTCAGACCAACCTGGTGGCTTTCTATGACCAGGTCACAAAATCCTTAGATGCAGGGGTAGCAGTAGACGTAGTCTTTCTGGACTTTAGGAAGGCCTTTGATACTGTCTCTAACCCCATTCTCATTAAAAAACTACGGGAATGTGGCGTCGACACCTACACAGTCAAATGGGTCACTAACTGGCTGGAGGGCTGCACCCAGAGAGTGGCAGATGAGTAATTTTTGACCTGGAGGGATGTGGGCAGTGGGGTCCCGCAGGGCTCGGTCCTCAGACCTGCACTGTTCAACATCTTCATCAGTGACTTGGATGAGGGGGTAAAAAGCACCCTGTTCAAATTCGCAGATAACACTAAGATGTCCGGGGATGTAGGCACGCTAGAAGGGAGGAATAGGCTGCAGTCAGACCTAGACAGGTTACAGAAGTGGGGGGGGGGGCAGATGAGAACAGGCTGGGGCTCAACACTGACAAGTGCAAAGTACTGCCCCTGGGGAGGAAGAACCAGCAGCATACCTAAAGGCCGGGGAACTCCCTTCTCGTCAGTACAGAGACTGAAAAGGATCTTGGAATCATTGATGCCAAAATGAACATGGGCCAACAGTGTGGGGACGTGGTCAGGAAGGCCAACCGCACCTTGTCATACATCCACAGATGCATCTTGGTCCAAGGAGGTGATCCTCCCCCTCAGTGTGACATTGGTCAGGCTGCAGCTGGAGTACTGCGTCCAGTTCTGAGTGCCGCACTTCAGGAGGGATGTGGAGAACATGGAGAGGGTCCAGAGGAGGGCCACTCGCATGAACAGGGGGCACCAGGGCAGGCGGTATGAGGAGAGGCTGAGGGACCTGAACCTGTTCAGCCTCCACAAGAGAAGGCTGAGGGGGGATCTGGTAGCCATTTACAAGCTAGTCGGGGAGGGACCACCAGGCATTAGGGGAGTTCCTGTTCCCCCGAGCATTACCGGGGTGACTAGAAATAACGGTCACAAGCTGGCAGAGGGTAGACTCAGACTAGACATCAGGAGGCGCTACTTCACTGTCAGGGCGGCTAAGATTTGGAACCAACTTCCAAGCGAAGGCGTGCTGGCTCTTACCCTGGGGGTCTTTAAGAGGAGGCTAGATGAACACCTTGCTGGGGTCATCTGACCCCAGTATTTTTTCCCACCATGGCAGGGGGTTGGACTTGATGTTCTGCTCAGGTTCCTTCTGACCCTACCAGCTATGAAACTATGAAATACATACAACTTTCATATAAAAACTCTCTGTAACACCCTCTTAGGCCATTACTTAGTTGTGCACATTTTTAAATCCTAAATACAGTGGAATGGATTCAATTATGATGCTCATTTAGGGTATAGTTCTTTAAGAATTTACACATACACTTACCATGAAACATGAGAAGTCCTGTTGACTTCAAAAACTTATTCACATACTAAGCAAAGCAAATACAGATGTGGACCTTAGTTACTATTATTCAAATTATGAACTAATGGAGCTAGCTGCTATTCTATAGTGTTATCAAATATTTGGGTTTATTAAAACAATAATAGAATACATACAATGAATAAATGTTAATACATTTAATATTAGGATACATACATTTAATCACTGAGAGAGAACACCACTGAACTTTTTTCCAGCGACTGCAGATAAGCCAATAATTGACTCGTTTAACCAGCTCTGCTAAATGATCAGGATCAGACTTCATTATCTGATCAAATTCTGCAAACTAAATACAACAAAATGAGAATACAGACAGTGGACATAACATAACAGAATGTTGAGAATGGAGATAAAAAGATCACTACAGTAAACCAAACCTTGAAACCATGGCAACGCACTGCGTACATCTTCCAACTAATTCAGCAAATAATTCGAGAATTGGCTACAGTATTTTTAAAGCATTTAAATGCTTGTGACATTTGAAAATTCAGCCACTTAGCCTGAATAGAGGCTTATTACCCATTTTGGGTGCCCCACTTACTGAGCTGTCTCTCAGTTATACATCTTTGAAAGTACATTTTAAATTACATTAAGAACCCCAAAAAGAGGCCAGAAGTCACAATTCATTTCCTGAAAACTTGGCTTAGTAGCCAGGTTTAAGGTAGCCAATTTTGAAAATCTCAGACTTGCACGCTACAGCTTTCCATAATAATAGCAATGGTTCTTGCCATTGTAATGAAAGCTTATCCCTGGACACAATTACTACATTTTTTTCTCCTTTTCCCATCTATATAAAGAAGGATGTATTGGATATGGATACATATTAATGAAAAACTTTGTTTCTCTGCCAAAACTGTGAAGTTTGTCTTCTTTTTATGATAGTCAGCATAATAATTTTGTACTAAGAAACATTATTTTCTGGAACCAGATGAAGCATGAAAAATAAATGTAAATGTATATATATTTTTAAATATACTTAAAATTATTTCAAACTGGTCTGAAATTAATGACCTGCAGCCAAAAAAATATTAGGAAATAGCATCAAGGTGAAACATTATATGTTCATAAGCTACAAACAAATTGACATACTTACCTTGCCAGGTCTAAAAAACACTTTGGTTAATCCAAATTTGTAATCAATTTCATTTAAACCCAAAGCTTTAAATAGTGCCTGTAATATTAAAAAAGAAAAAAAATCAGTTTGGCTCGTATTCAATAAAAACACTCTCTTAAAAAGACCCAGCATTATAAACCAAGATAATATTTGCTGCCCAAAATGAAAAAAAAATAATATGAACATGTCATTTAGCATTCAGAGTGTTGCTACCTTGCAGAAGAGCCTTGGGTCCAGTCGAGCTAGTTTTGCAGGCATGTACTTCTTGTACATGTTATATAACTCATGAAAGGAAGCACGTGATGGGAAACCACCTTGCATCAAGTCCAAAACAGACACCATGCCTATAGTCACAAACACACACAGAGAAAAAGCTGACATTAGTAAATGCACCAGTGGATTTATTTTAATAAAGAAAATAATAAGGAGTTAAACCCTATGAAAGAGCTCAAAAGCTTGGCCTACAGTCTCAATTCAGCAAAGGGCTCATCATAGACTGGCCCCAGAATCCACCATTTCCTGGTCAAATGGCTACATGGGAAATGACAAAGTCTGCAATGATTTTGTCCCCCTTACTGCCAGATACCTGGAAATCAAGGGCACTGGTCTTATTTTCTGGCTTCTCTGTTAAATCTTATCTTATAAATTAACCACAATACAGTGGGCTTACTAAGAGAAGAAATAAGCTATACCTAGCAGGTATCTTATTTGTTCTTAATCTTTTTTGAAAGGGGAGGGGGAAAAGGGGGAATAATAATAATAATAATAATAAAATGACATTGATAGGTGTGATGTCAATGACATTAGTGGCCTCACACCACCTCCAGGTGTGTGGAACTGGCACAGATTAACTGCTATTAGCCTCAGTTTCAGAATATTGGGGTTTACTCACAGTATTGGGGTTGTGCCTCATCTGGTAAGAGGCAATTTGTATAACCCTGCTATAGCCAAAGCAGTATAGTGGAATGAAAATATTAAAGGGATCAATAAATCCTAATGTGGAAACAAAAGCCTGAAGTGTAACTTAATGCTATCCAAATCAGTAAATGGCTGGAGCTATGTCAACCAATAAAACACATTTGATCCTATTCCGCCATTTTTTAAAATCCTAACAACAAACATTGTACACATTTTAAAGTTTCCCCTTTGTTCGACTACTTACCATTACTGGTGATTGATCTATTTGTCACTTCTCCTGTTTAAATATTGTTCTGGTGATGTCTGCTGTATTTTTTTCACCTTTTGATTGAGTACCATTAAGTTGCCCCCTTTCCCCCCACCCCAAGAAAAAAAAAAGTTACATAGGAAACCTCTCCTCTCCAATTTAAACTTCATTCATTTTCTTGGAAGTATTTGCTGTTTTTCTATTTGATTAGCTAAAATAAGTGTACAAAAAATACTAAAGCATAACATGCTTATAAAAATGTACTCTGGCAGAAAATAAAAAGCTTCATCTATTCACTCTCTCTGTCTCCCCAACACTGCCAAGTGCTCTTAACCTACAAAAACCTGCTGATAATGGTGTTAATGGAATCCTAATTAAAGCAAAGTTGTTAAGCATTTGTGATTAGCTAAATTAAACATAAACATGACTTGACAGGACAAAGTATAAGCGGGCTTGCCAAGACACCAGATGCCAAACCTGGAAATGTCTGTAGCATTCGAAAAAGAGAAACTAAGCACAATCAATTGAAACTACAAAAAGGAAAAAGACAAATATTGAGAAGTGAAAAAAATCCCTATAATGTGATCTAATACTGACTCACAATGTGGCAATATGCTTTACTAAAAGCACATTCTAGCAACCCACTAATCCATTCATATCACTATTCACAGTCTTGCAAGGAACAGTCTGGATAAATCTATCTTTAGAATAATACCATGAATTATGAAAGGACTTTCTCTTTTTTTTCAGAATTATGAAAATGCAGTATCATTCAAAAGCAAGAGCTCATTGCTTATGTTCATTTAAGTATTGGGGCCAGATTCAGATGGGCTTCATTTTAGAATAGCAGCAGTCCTGCTCCACTGCCAAGATCTCAGTTGAAAGAGCGGCTTCCTTGCTACAGTGGTGCTATAGGCCAGGAGTGGGCAATTATTTCATGCAGAAGGCCACTTACTGAGCCTTGGCAAGCCATTGAGGGCCACGTAGCCATGACAAGTAGCCAGGGGCATATAAATATTAATTTTCTAAAATTTTTAGGGGCCCCACAGGCCAGATACAGTGGCCTGGCAGGCTGCATCTGGTCTGCAGGCCGCATTTTGCCCAACCTTGCTATAGTCACTGAAGCATATGGTGGTTGGTGACATAAGTGTCCACATAGATGAAAATTCTCTTCACAACTGAATACACATCATCATGACTGGAAAACAGTGCAACTCAGGTTGACACAAACACCCACAAAATTTAGTATTAAGGCTGTGATTTGATCCCGAAGAGAAACTATTCCCCCTTGTTGGTTTTCTTCATTTTGCAGAAGGGTGGTATCTTGCTTATTTTGATGGGATGCCCTCATACTAAATGCAGCTTTTGAGAAACATAACTCTTCGAGAAGATACTAGGAGAGCCAAAAGAAAGTGAAATTGATAATGTAGTATAAGTATGAAATGAACTTCAAGTACCTTACAACACATCCAGTAATCTATAAACATAGGGGGTCACTGGTGTTTCCAGGTTATGTAAATGGTAGAAGTGATATAAATGTACTGAAATGCCAATAGCAAAGCCTGATTACACATCAGACCAATAGTAGCAAGACGAATTTTGAAAACATCTGGTCATAAGAATGGTGAAATACACGTGCTTACCTTAACCAAAGCATGTGCAGAGTAGAAGATAACAGAACTGTTTCAAGTGGTGGACACCCTAATTAATTCAGATATCCTTCGCTTGGATGCACAGTTGAGTTTCTAACACTTGAATAATCTGTAAACACTTGAATTTACAAATAAATTGTTCTGTTCTGGCTTGAGATCCTGCTTCTCTGCAGATGCAGCTAACAGGACACTGCTATGTCAGCTCTTCTTGAGCTGCTCACTAAGTTTCTAGAGGCACTAAGGCAGCGTTCCCAATCTCAGGGTCGCTAAAATAAAAAACGGGGTCACAAAAGCACTCAACAGTGTTAACCACTTATGCTGAAAGTCACAGAAAGAAGCAGCAAACAGCAAGGGGCTGCATGAGGTGGAGGGAGGGTGGAGGAGGGCAATCAGGCAGGGGGCACACACACGTGGCAGCCAGACAGCAGGGAGAGCAGCTCCCTCCAGGTACGTCTATGCAGGGAGGACAGATTGAAGCCCCCACAGTGAGGGATGGAGTGGGGCAGGGCTAGCGCTGGAGGTGCTTCCCAGAGCTGGGGCAGGAATGTGGGACCTGACTTGGGGGGGCAGGAATGAGCCATGGGCAGCTCATCCGGGAGGCTAGTTCCCCACCTAAGTGCGCACTCCCAGGACAGAAAGCATGGGAAGAGCATGTGCCCCCCAGATTTGTGCATGGGTAGAGGGTGGACGCAGGCTGTCTGCTGCAGGCTTGGGGCTCCCCACCCTCCTGCCCTTCCCTTGAGGCCTCTGTGGCCCAGTGGTTGGAACCCAGCATAGGAAGGCAGAGGGGCCAGAGGGACGTGGTGCTGCTGCCATGGCAAGGCCCCCCCTGCCCATCTGGAAGCAGCAGGGGGCACAACACTGTGCCACCTGCACTGCTGCTCCTGGGTGAGCAGGGGGTACACCTCACCATGGCAGTACAGCTAGTGTGGGGCTCCCAGCAGCACCAGAGCTTCCTGGCCCCATTCTGCTGCCCACTGGACTGCAGAGGCCCCGGGGGGAGGGCAGCGGGGTGGGGAGACCCAAGCCCTCAGTGGGCAGCCTGCAACCTTTCCCTCCCCTCCACAGGCTCCATTCCAGCCCTGCCACCCACAGGGGGAGGGGTATTGATATAACCTGAATCATTTTGGGGTTGCAAAAAATTTCCAATTTAAATAGGGTAATGATGAGGAAAAGGTTGGGAAGCACGGTACAAAGGCATCCCAGACCACCAGGAAAATGCATATGTGCTGCCCTGCCTCCTTCAGAATCTAAGGATGTCTATACATGTGTTAGTTTGCATGCTAATTAGAACACAGATTGGTGTAATTAGAATGCTCCAGTGTGGCCTCACCATCATCATCATCATCATGTGTATAAGCCCCTGTGCATTTAAAAATAGCCACAGGGACACTTTATCTAAACCTCATCAAATGAGGTTTAGATAAAAGCACTTCCATGGCCATTTTTAAACCCACAGGGTTTAAAAACAGTGAGATGTTTTAATTAGAGTGACTCTTCAGGAACCATTCTAATTAAAACACCCCACCCCTAGGAGGCTTGGGGCCCATCCTGATGGGTTATCAAATCTGCCTATGCAGTTGCGTCTGATTCTGTTATAAAAGGCTGAGAGACAAACTGTAGAGAAGCTGCAGTAAAACACCAAATTTTTTTTGCAGAATCTAAAAAGGCCAGGGAATTGAAGGGAAGAAGCTTTTGGGAACAGTAGCCCAGGACTGGCAGAAGAAAAGTTTTGTTTGATGTTTTGCCAAACGTTGCTGAAGAATAAAATTTTGCCTTGTAAAAGATCAGCAGCAAATCCTTCCTAGATTGAGTAAATAGGTCAGATGCCTTGCACTCCAGCACATACCTCATTAGAATGCCCCTCCTAGCTAGACAAGACCAGTAGTGAAATTCAGAGGTGTGACATTAGGTCAGCCGATGTTTCTTATTTTAGGAGAGAAGTGGGAAAAGGAGTAGAAACAAGGAAGAATACCAGATTCTATTAAGAAAGCTACTGTAAAGTTCCTGCTGATAAAGAAGTCTGCAGGTCCTAAACAAAAATCAAATGCATAATGGAAAAGGCTAAGTCAGCTTTTTACTTGACAGTGAAAAAAAATCTGCAACATATTATAGTCTTTCTTTGACTTATCATGTTACTAATAATGAACTACAGAATTAACTAATACACTTTAAGTCACACTTTAATTGCATCTTGATAGCAATACAAGTACAATCTTTCTTTAATTAAGGAATAATACTGTTTCTGTTGTTCCAGATCTACATATACCTGAAATACACAACATAATAAATGAACCAGAAATGGGCATACATTACCTGAACACTGAAGCTGAGAGAGAATCTGACCTCCTTCAAAATGGTGACTTGTCATCTTTAAATTAGGCTTGATGCAGCGAATAAAGCTAGAACCCTATTATAAATGCAGCAAGTTAACAGAATATATATCTTGTTTAACTTCCTGAAATAACAATGCATCACTGAAGTCACAGAACAA
Source organism: Crocodylus porosus (assembly GCF_001723895.1). NCBI lineage: Eukaryota > Metazoa > Chordata > Crocodylia > Crocodylidae > Crocodylus > Crocodylus porosus. The sequence continues at coordinate 60,271,187 of NW_017728918.1, read as the reverse complement.
ATAAGAAAAATAATAAGATTTCAAAAAAGAAAAAAAATAATTTTTTTACATTTTTTTAAATATCTATTTTGTACTTTCAGTCAAGCTTGATATAACTGATCTTAAAGCTCAAACTGTTAACTGAAATCTCAGCTTTTTTTCATTCATTTAGTTCTCTTACCACCACTAACAATCTAATTAGTCTTGCATTGTACTGTGGTTTCCATTGCACCCATTACCTACACTACTGCAATCAATTACCTAGAAAAAATTAAAATGTCTTGCTCTTTTTACTGAACTACAGATGTGGAAGCACACTTCTGGACAGAAGAGATTTATCTTTCCCTAACAGATCACTGGGGAGGTCTCTGAATGCCTCAAATGCTCCATTAAAGTCAGACCTCAAAAGGTGCTCCAGGGGGAGGGTGAGAGTAGGACCCTTCAACCTCAGTCTGCTGGCGCTCCTCACAGTAACAACACCATGATGGGTTTACACCGCCACAACCCACTGCCAACTGAACTAGTCAATTTGTTTGCCCTTTCCTCCAAGTCCCCAATTCCCTCTGGATTACAGCTTCAACACCCTTTTCCACAGCTATCCTTCTCTCATAACAGCATCTTTCTATGCCCTTTCTTGGCTTCTGCAGTCATCATTCTCCTCTCTAATCATTTACATTAGAGGCTAACTACCTGAAGTTCATGGAGCCACTGGATTTGTTCTGCAGAAACAGGGGCTCCCTTCACTGCAACTGGACCAGGAGAAAGATGCACTGGCAGCTGCAGTGACCAGGTCCTACCTAGTGCTGGCCCACCTCAGATACAAGCTGTGTCTTTTTGGCTTGCCATTTGAAAAAAATTGCTGACCACTGACTTGTACCTTGGCACCACCCCAAATGCACCAGTGTCTTTCTACTAAACAGCTCAAAAACCCTATTCATTATACAAGTTGCTTCTCTAGAGGGAAGTCACACAACAGCTGGGGGAAATATCAAGCAAGTTTGGGCAAAATCAGAGTGGTGGCTTATTCCCCAGCTGTTGATAGAATCTGCCATCTTCAAAAAAGGTTGTAGGGAAACAAGTAGGGGCTGAATTTTGGAAGCCACTTATTCAAAAGGTGTCAAAATTTGGAATGGAAATCCTTCTTTGGACTCCTACTACACACATTTCAGGTCAATCTACATAAGCTTGGGGGTTTTAATAGTTGGAGCAGGGGTGGGCAAAGTGGGGGATCTGGCTGGCAGCTGGACTCCATTTCCCAGCAGCCCCTGCCCACATGGCTGGGGCCAGTCTCCATGGAGACCCCAGCTGCAGCTGAACTGTGATGAGCCCAAGGCTGGAGTTACCATGGAGACAGGCCCCTGCCATACTGGCAGGGTACATGGCAGGGGGCTGCTCCGGAGCTGCAGGTATCCTGGGGTGGGGGTAATGTGGTCTGGGCCAGGACAGAGCCACAATCCACTCCCTGCCTGCCCCTGCTTGGAGCATGTAGGCTGCAGATCACAACTCTACCAAGCCCCAGCTCAAGCTGCCCCTGCCACAAGACCGAAGAGACTCCGGAGCAGCCGCCTGCCCTGCCCTGCACATGCTCTGTCAGCACAGCTGGGGCTGGTCTCCATGGCAACCCCAGCCTTGCACTATCACAGCACCACTGGGGTCTCCATGGAGACCATCCCTAGCCATGCGGGCAGGCGCTGCTGAGAAATGGAGTCCATTGCCGGCTAGATCGAGTTCACGGGCTGGACTTTGCCTGCCCCTGAGTTAAGAGTTAACCTTTAGAAAGAAACCATATTATAGCACTGTGGTTCCCCATACTACACTGCTAAATCTCAGGAGCTCTCACAAACTGCTCTAATTAAAATGCCCGTGTCTTGTGTATTCAGCAGCCTGCATTTCAAAATGGTGGTAGGGCACTTTAACTAAAGCTCATTTGACAAATTTTAGTTAAAGCACCCCTGCCGCCATTTTGAAATATGGGATGCTGAATATATGAGGCATTGCAGCATTCTGGAGTTCTCCGATTAGACCACTCCAGCAGACTCAACTTATTGTGTCTGCTCCAATGTGTTCTAATCAGAATACATAGGATCATGTGTAAAAAGTACCCGAGGTGCCCACTAGCTGTCTGATTTACTTCCTCAGCAAAGTTCTCCCAGCAGTACTAATGAGCAACCTTTCTGCAGGGAAAGCTAAATTTATTGGCCAGAATGAAAATGTCTGCGCCATAAGTTGGGGTTCTGTTTCATATTTAGAATCCCTGATTTCCAAGCCCTCTGTGAAGAAAGATGCAAAAAAATGCTGGTGAAAGAGAAGAAACTAAATTTTGCAGGATAAAACAGACATAAGAGAGGGATTTGAAGTACGGAATTGAAAACCTTATTAACTTATCTTATATTCAAACTACTTCTGTGTATACAGTCAACTGTGATGCTCTTTTTTTCTGGTGTGTGTGGGGGGTCCTAATAGGCTATTACTTGATAGCTATATATCTATTCAAGATAGATATATCCTGCACATACACATTTCTTAGAAATACAGTAAGCATTAATGGAGTCCTTGTTTGAGTCTCCATTATCCAGATATAGAATGGGAAGAAGGGGAAAAAGAAAGAAACAAAGATATCCTTCATTCAAAAACTCAAACAGCCTTTTCAGCCCAATTATTTGCAACTCATTGGCTGAACCAAAAGACTGAGGAATGAACTATGGAGTTGGTACAACTGAAATTTAAAAAAAACAAGCAAACAGTAGTGCAGTGGCAAAAGCCATGAAGAAGGAAGGTAGTAAAAGGGCTGTTAAACAGTGGCTTGTGTTCATCTTCAGTCATGACAACTCTCTTTCAATACTGACAGTTTAGCTGAAGAATCTTTTTGATGAGTTTTTAATACCATTCTACCATTTCTAAAAATGATGCTAGGTACATGAAAGTTGTAACCAGCCCTGGTCAGAGGTATGCTGTTAATTATAACCTCTGATGGTATGCATAGAAAAAGTCTAAAAAGAATTTATAATAACTACACAATATGTTCAACTAAACTCAGAGCTAAAATTAAAAGGAGTAATATTTTTTTTCAGTGCACATCTCCATTCAACTGTAGTGCTGGGAAACTATAGAAATGGGGCGGGGAGGGTGCCACCTGATAGAGTTCTAAAGGATAAAGATGAAGAACAGAAAAATCACAGCAGAAAATAAAAAAGGAAGATGAATGCAGTAGTGAAGGTAAACTAATTTCAGTGTTGGGTCAGAGGTCTGCAGGTGGTGGCATGAGGTTCTTTTTTTTTTTCCAGCTACTAATATCAATACATTATATTACTGGCCAAAAAATGGAAACAAAAGCCTCATTCCATTCTTTCTAAATTTTTCACATTTGAGAATATAGATGTGTAGTGAAGTTGACCTAGAAAAATTCTCTCTTAAAATAAAAAATTAACATAGAAATTAACACAAACATTTGTTCAAAATTCTGGGAATTCAAGTTCATTTATAAATATCAGAGTATGATCAGGCCAGGGCAATATAATATAACAGAAAAGTAAAGTAGTGGCAAGTATCTTTTTTCTTTATAACAAAAAACATTCAATCAGAATTTAAATTTTTAAACAGCTCCTAAGGAATCACCCATTATTAACAAGAGGCTAGAGGAAAAAAAAAGTGACCCCCAAAAAATTGAAGAGTTGATACTATATCAGTGTTTATATAGTTTGTGGCATTTCCATGGAATAATATAAAGCAATTTTTTCATTTATTTTAGGGCCTGTATACATGTAACATTTGGATAGGTTTAAATGCAGTTCAACTCTGAAGCAGGCAGACAGTTTAAAGCTGTCTAAAACAGTTCAAAAGTGTACCTGAAAAATAAAACACTTTCTAAACCAGGTCACTATGGACCGTTTCAATGTTAGATGTTCCATTCCATGACACCCCATGAATGTCTAGTCAATCCTCCAGACATCCTACACTGCATTGCTCCTCCTCCTTGCAACATGGAGCCCCAAACCTGTTACCCCCCAGAGGGAGGGGAAACAGGAAAGGAGAGCAGGTCCTTGTGGGGATATGACTTTTGAAACACACAGCAGCAAGACTCTGGATTAGCCAGCAACAAAAACCAAAACCCTGAAGCCCTAAGACTGCACAGCAGAGGGACCACCAAGACAATCAGGCTGAATAGAAGTCCCAGGGCCATTTTCACAGGCTATTGGCAGGTGACCCGAAAGGGGTACGACTTGGGTGAAGTCCTGGGCTGGGGCAGGCAGTCTAGGACTGCAGGCTGTATGGTGAGGAGCTCTAGATAAAGCTAGCTGCCAGAAAAAGAAGTTACATTAGAGGTAGGGGAATGCAACAGCTCCTTAGTGTAGGAGCTGTAGGGGCCATACTGCAGCAGTTAAGACTCAAGGCAGGGTTTGTGTCTAAGCTGTAACTGAGTAATTTATGTTTCATGTTTATTCTTACCCGAGTCCTAGGTGTGGCTATGGGGGTAGTTTGGAGGCCATGGGGGGGAAGGAAGGGGAGTGCCGGAGGGGCACTCAACCTATAGAGCTCTGATGAGCCAGGGCCCAGGGAAGTGAGCAGGTAGAAACCCAGGAGTCTGGAGCCTTCAGCTTTACTGAGCTAGAGCACACTAAAGCAGTCCTGCTAGGGGCCAGAGGACAGAATGAGTGGAAGAAGGGCCTAGCATAGTGAACGCATATGGAGTACTAACTCCCAGGCATAGGGGTGGCTACGGGGGTGGCTGGAGGTCATGACAAAAGCCCTTAAAGGCACAGCGAGGGTCAGGTCTCACCCAAGGCCAGTAATATCAGGGCTAAGCACAAGACAGAGCGTCAGTGAGGCCACAGCCGAGAGAAGCTGAGTTCAGGCAGAGAAGCCCTAGGATAGAATTTGGGGTGGAGAAGTCCCAACATAGAGTCGAGAAGGAAGGCACTGGGTGAGCCAGGTCTGTCTCTAGCGGTAGCCTCCCAAGTATATCATCATCACCAAAGGAATGACAGGCAAGGGGCAAGAGGGTAGGGAGGCTGGATACCACAGCAAGTGATTGGACACCTGGGGTATTAGACATCAGGGCTGAACCCCCAGAGCCTGCTGTAACTGGCCACTCTGATGCATGACTAGGACTCTATTCCCCCCTTTCTTCCCTTTTGTTGGCACTTTATCAGTGAGGTCCTCTACACTGCTGGTTAAGCAAGCTGAGTTCTTGCTCCCAACTCAATTGAGGCCAGTCATGCATGCAACTGCCTCTGGGAACCCAAAAATGTAGGTCCAGGTATTCCCCCCACCACCCTGCATCTGAAGAACCTTGAGTCAGGCAAGCCCACCGCATTTTGATCAAGCGCAAACCACTGCACTTAAGGAAACTCAGGTTTAAAAGACCGGGTAAAGCATGAAAGTGAAAACATTCCCAGCCATGTCACCCACCCGGTGATGGATGCAGAGCAGGGTACAAGTACTCCTCTCTGCCATGCACACTGTGAGGTATGAAGGGCTGGGTGCTCACTTCCACCTCCTGGTGATGAAGCACACAATGCCTAGAAAGTGACTGAATACATGGAATGCCAGGACACTGTATATGTGTACACTTCTTACCCTGACAGCTGTGAACTAGTTCCCAGTTCATGATGTTTGGGAATGGATCAACTGTTACTCATGAACACTCTTAGTGGCTAGTGAATCTGCTGCTACTCATTACTTGTTTAACGTAACACCTCAAAAATGAAATCTAATTGCAAAAATATATTGAATAAAAATAAAAACTGAATAAAAATGAGAAGTATAGCAAGATATTTAAGCCAAACTTTGTTATATTTAATTAAAATTTAATACTTTCATAAGTGAAAATATTTAGTGGACAATTATATATATTTATACTTACAGTACTGCGAAGCTTTTCAAGAAGCAAATTTAGCTGCATCTATAAAAGAACATATGCATTTCAAATAAAAGGATGCAAGAGCATCTCGTTACAACCACTACAAATTTGATACACAGCACAGTAACAGCTCCATAGCATGCATGTTTAGTGTTAGTAATTTATTTGTATTTTGTAAACTAAAAGTAACCCAAATCTTCAAACAGACATCATGCAAGCGTGCATGAGTGATACCATGGAAATTGCTTGTGTTAACCTTCATGACTATACCATGTATATAACTATTGTTATTTGAATATAACATTTTAAAAACAAAAAACGAAAACCTTTAATTCTACATTTTAATTAGATGAGTATCCTACACTTTTGGCCAACTACAACTTTCAACTTTTTGGGTTTATTTTAATTCTGAACTACACTCTAAATAAGGTAAATCAGAAAATATGCCTTCATTTTCATCTATAAAATACCATATTTATTCAATGGCAAGATGGCCATAAATATAAGACAACTCCCCAATAATTGCATTCTATATATGAAAAATTTATAAATTTATCGTTTTCCACGTTTTAGAATCTAATTATTGAAGTTTGCCTCAAAATTTGTCCCCTTTCCACTGCTA
>NW_017728918.1:60249187-60264626 GCF_001723895.1 Crocodylus porosus | reverse complement strand
TTCTCCCTGAGCACATGGAAGCAAGGGGCAAACATGAAAATACTGACCTTGAAATACACATACCTGTAGTAATTTGCATATAAGCAAATTATTACAGGTACTCATAGACATAGTTTCATTCTAAATTCATAGTTTATCTTTTTAAACCTGCTCCAAGTTTTAACACAGGTACTCCATAAACACATTTTTAAGCAGCATTTTTAGTGCAAACTATATATATTAATTTAAAATCAAAAAGCTCATGATTTATCATATAATTCATTGGGCTGGGCCCCAGCAGCCAACAGCATTTCAAGCCATGGCGACATCATAGCTCAGCACTGCTCAGTGTGTGTGTATACTCCAGATACACCTCACAGAAGGTCCATGTGTGAAATTAGCCTCACCACTCAGGACTGAAACTGGGTATCCTTGTCACAAGTCCTGGGATCCTCCAAAAAAATTATTATATGCAAATGAGACACATGGCAACCTGGTCTGGCACCACTTCACGGAGAGTGGGGCCACACTAATCATATGTGACAGACAGGCTGAGAGGCGGTGACAAAGGGTAAACTGTTTGGGGCCCCATTTGGTGATCTTTGCCAGACCTTTAAGGCTGGTGAAGAAACAGGAATCATTGGAAAAGGTGCAGCTCAGCTATGGGAGTGAAGTAAAAAAGTATTCAATGTAGTGTCTCACCATAACTTGTAAAAGAATCAGTGCTGAGGGGTACTAAGCACAATGGGCACTACTATACATCAAATGGGCTATACTGGCTTTTCTGTAGCTAATGGGGGAAGCAACATGATCACTCAGGTGCCTTTCCTAGTTGCTGCAGATAACTGCTTTTCTGGCACAGGGTATTACCTGTGGAGATAATGTACAGTTAACCTGCCACTTTATAAAAAAATGGGAGATTCTCCTGGCTTGTTCCCAGACCCATACAGCTAAAGGCAAGCAAAACTCAGAGACATCCAAACCCCAAGCCTCTGGGTTTGGGCCTGCACCTAGGATTCCTGCCAAATGATTTGGAAGCATCTGTAGGCCCAGGCAGGAGTGGAGGATGTTGCTGGTAGTAGGGCCACATATGGTTCTTGAATGACTTGCAGATTTGGAATGGATTTGGCTGACTTGGCTTGGAACATAAAACATTTTCCTTAAAAATCCCCAAAAACTAGCAGGGGAAATACCATGAGCACTAAGGCATTTTTATCTAGTTGCAGGGGAAAACCACTTCCTTGGCAGGGGATAGTACCTTGGCTGTGGTGAGGCATAATTAGCCTCCAACTTTCACTTCCAGTAGGAAGATCTTGGCTTTACACCAACTTTATGGAAACAGGAGACTCCTCCTTAGCTTGCTTCTGTGGCCCTACAGCTGAGGGCAAGCAAAACTCAAGGGCACCCGAGCCCCAAGCCTTTGGGCTTCCACAAAGGATGCCCACCAAAGGGTTTGGAAACATCTGAAGCCCCCAGAGGGGGAGGAGGATGTTTGCTGGTAGTAGGACCACATATAGATCTTGAGTGGCTCCCGGATTTGGAATTGATTTGGCTTGGGACATGAAAAATGTTCCTTAAAAATAAGTGTGCTAGATTCCCACCAGCACAGGTAGCAGTTTTGGTACCAAAGGAAGGTTGTCAGGGATGGCTCTAATGCTCCTGGTGCCAGCCTGGTATTGCAATACCTCTGGTGCCAGTTCCCTGTGGAGGGAATGCCTGCCTGGTATTTTTAAAGATGACCAAAAAAGATTCCCATCAGTATGTTTGCCTAATACAGACCAGGTGTTTTATAGTTATGCTTACTGTTGGCCATATTTAATTAGATTCATAGTTGATTTCCACTACTGAGTGCATGCTGCTTTTGGCAGCAGTTTAATGACAATGTATATAATGAGGCTTCCTTATACATGAAGTGTTCTCCTTATATATGGAGCTTTATCTCCCCATGCTGATTGAGGAAAAAATCCCTGTCTTATACTCAAGTAAACATAGTATATAAAAAAAAAAATGTAAACATACATTAAATTAAGCCCTCTGATTATGCAATTAATTTGGATACACTCTTCCTCACATGACAGATATAGGTATCAGGAGACCAAGGTATAACCACTCTAAGGCTGCAGGCTGGCTAGGATGTGTGTGCTGGAACAAGATCAAGGGAAAGAGTTATACTTGTGAAAGGAATAGAAGGAACCTCAACTTCCACTATAATGCCTGACTTGCTTGTTTGCATACAACACCGATTAGCAAGACAAACAATACAGAAATTTCCAAAGGGCCTAGCACTGCCTTACCCTTTTGCTGAGTACTATAAAACAAAGAATCGGATTTTAGACCATCTAATTTCTGGAAATTGGCTGCTCAGGAAATCTTATACCTCAGTGCTTGGAGATCCAGGATGTGGCTCAAGGGAAACATTCATCTGCTGCTACTCTAGCTAATACTGCCATAGTCTCTCTTTCTTGGGATTAAGGCAAGGGCTTTATGGGATAATCTTGTGGACAAAGTTAGCCGTCTCCAGCTCAAGGGGCTGAGATGAGGGAAAGAGTGTTATGAGGGGCATGGCAAATATTTTAAAAGTTACACTGATGCCTATCTATTTTTCATATCTAATTTTAATATTAATCCTCTAAATTAAACAATAATTTGAATACCAGGAATTTTATTTTAGAAGGGACAATAGAATTTTCCCTATGCAGATTTACCAGAACAAAATGCGAAGCCACTTGTATGCAACAATCTGGTGAACTTTTTTCTTCTCCTCCATGAATTGATGAAGTTGCTAGAAACATTAAATCAAATCCTAAAGCAGGGGTGGGCAAAATGCAGCCCGTGGGCTGGGTACGGCCTGCAAGGCCGTTATATCTGGCCCACGGGGCCTCTAAAAAATTTAGAGAATTAATATTTATCTGCCCCTGGCTACCTGCCATGTGACCCTTGATGGCTTGCCAAAACTCAGTAAGTGGCCCTCTGCCTGAAATAATTGCCCACCCCTGTCCTAAAGTCTACTGAATACCTAAACATTCCACTATTTTCAGTGGAATTTCTAGGTTCTCACAGTTCTGAAATGTAAACCATTGTTACCCATATTAAAGTAAATTTCTCATAAAGGATCAGTCTCACTCCAGATTAATTTAGAAAATGATGCACCAGTTAATGCGTGTGAAATCTGGTATGGGGAAAGAAAGGGACTCATGAAAGACTTTTCTCCAGGTCATTCTCTAGGTAACATGAGCAATTAGCAAAATTCAAAACTGATTTATTCACACTTCTTGAAATACAGACGAATTACGACCTCTTAGTCTTAAACCATATAGAAAGACCTATCTGAGTAATGAAACATTTCTCAATGTTAATCTCAAGTGAAATTTCCAGTACTTTAAAAAGTGTTTATTAGTAGCATGTATTGTACCTGGGAGGAAATTAGCACTAATGAAATACTGAAAGTAACACACATTCAAGATGCCACAGAAGCAGACAACATTGACAGAATTATAGACTGATGCGTTGAAAAAGGAGCTCTTGCTGAAGTTGCAGCAGCTCTATAAATAATGAGTCCATGAAGGTGATAAATTTACCTGCAGCCCCTGGCTGTGCCTGCTTTTTCTCTCTCAACTTCCCTATAGTTCTCTCTAGCCATCCTGAGCTGAAATAATCCAGCTAAAATAAAACTGCTGAATGAGGAAAAGATGCAGAAACATGTGGAGAAGACAGGGTTTGAAGGTCAGCTTTACAACAAGCAGAAGAAAGGAGAAAATTAAGAGAAGTATCAGATACTTTGGTTAGGTATTGGAAAAAGGAACCATTCCGCACACTGAATATATTTCTAACAAAACAATGACTATTGTTTTTCTGGTAACATATTTAAAGAAAAAACTAGTTTTAAAAACTTAGTTTATAAATCCTGAAAATGGCAACTCACTGGATAAATGAATGTCTTTACTTCCAGAGTTCACAATACATATAGAATGGAAGAACAGTTTTTGTCAAATGAAAAATCCCTCAAAAATTATAGGAACCAGAGTTAGAACACAGAAAACTTCAGCTTTTGAAACTATTTGAGTGAGCTAAAAATAAATTATAAGCTTCTGCTTTTTGATTAGCACAATTTCAGTTTAATCCATCTTTTGTTTTTTCATAGCCCAGAACACAACTTAATTTGACTACATGACATCATTTTTTTTAAATACAGCTGTTTCAGAGAATATTTTTAATCAAAGTCAAATAACCATTCTAACCTCCCATCCTTTAAGTGCCATTTATTTCAAGTAATTTTAAAAAAGATAAAAAAAAAGCCCAAACTTGTATGTTTTTTCTGATACCTTGAATTTATTTCCCACGCTGATGAAGCTAAGCTTTCCTGCTTTTTGTTTGGCATCTTTGTTGTTGTTAGTAGTGGACTCAAATAGTTGCCTGACAAATTTGTCCTTAGATTCACATATGAGGGATTGAAGAGACATATGCAAAGCATCATTGTTTTTCTCCACAAACTGAGTCTAAAAAAAAAAAAAAAGCAAACCATTAAACATTATATCTAAATCAGCACAGTGCTAAATTTTTTTTATTTGGTCCTAGGTGTCATGGAGTCACCCCAAGACAAAGTCAGGGCTTCATCATGTGGCATGCATGGATATTCTTCCAAATTAGGTTCACTCTTGTGTTGTTTGGTCACCACTTGTAGCTAGTGTGAAGCTGTGTTCAGTTTTGTTGTTCTCCTATCTGTATATATTATAATATTTTATGTAAATACAACTTGGATGCATTTTTATATTTCAGCTAAGGTCCTCTTTGTAAGGAGGTGATTAAAACTTGAACTGCCCACTGCTGTTTACTCTCAAAAGAGTCCATGGCTGAGAATTAGTATTTGACTTCATCTGTATTTATGTCCTCCATGAGATATGCTAAAATACTAAGAAGCGCAGAAATCTAGGTGTGACCAGACAATGAAATATTTACATTTTAAACAATGCCCAACACCTACCTGGTCAAACGATCATACAGGAGAGACAGAGTATCAAATTAATGAATCTGCCTGTTTAAAAAGGATGCAAGAATGCAGTCTGGGCAAATATGCACCTTTGAGGGGGGTAAGGAGGTACTGGGATAAGTTCTCTCAGGGCAACCTCAGTCTGTTACTTGGGGTGTGTGGCAGTGCAGTGGGGAGAAACTTGGGGCTCTGGGCATCCCTCCTCAGATGGGTTTGTGACACCAAGTAAAAATAAAAATGCACATTGTTGTTTCAAACAGCTCAGTATTTGAGACAACTGTCCTAGACGCCATACCAATGGCAGTAAGGGAGAAAAGGTGATAACATGATCAAACCGTAGGATCGGAAGTCATGAAACCTGGGTTAAAAACCTGGCCTCGATGAAATCAATGGCCACAGTAAAGTTCATACCCTTAGTTTCCATCTTCAACTCTTACTATTCACATGCACTGGAAAGGTAATTCATTAAAAGAACATCACAAGCGTTGAGTTCCTAAGGAGGTACTTTTGAAATGGAGAGTGCATATACAGTTCCAGTAAACGAATGGAAAGACTGAGTTATTTTAATAATTAACTAACTTCAAAAGGTCAATCATACCAGCTAAATAGATTCAAAGACTGAAGTTTGTACCCAACTTTATACTGTTTATATCAAGGAGAGTTTTTTCCTATGATTTAGTAAAATAATAAGAGTATGTATAAAGGAGAGCAGGGGTCTTGGGGGGGTTGTTTGTTTAACAGAAAGGATGTTTTTGGACAGAAAAACCAAGGTACATTCCCCAGAAAAGTTTCAGTTTTTCACAGGAAGATTTTTCTGCTTCAGCACACAATTTCTAGTGAAAACCTGAAGAAGCATCATCCCAAAACATTCAATTTCCTCATGCTTAGGGCCCTCACCAGGCTGGACTCCAACCCAGGAAGTCCATAACCACCAGCCTATAGGAAAATGTTTGTCCTTCTCTGCTCCAACCCCATCATGCCCAAATATGAAAATATTTACTCCAGTTCCAAATAGTCAATATTGTGTTGGTTAGGACACTTATTTGGCTTGTGGAAGGGATAGATTCAGGCTGCACCGGGGTCTGAATTTACATCTCCCAGATGAGTACCCTAAGCCCCAAGATAGTGACTATGTTGTGGGGATCCTCTCCCTTTCTGGACTGGGCAAACGCAGGATGTTGTAAAAGGGTTGCAGGAACAGCAACCAGCATTGCAGGGGTGACTGTATGCTGGCTCCCAGCTTCCCCCCTCAACTGGGGTGAGCAGATCATGTGGGAGTGATAACTGTGGACTTTGGGTTTTGTTTTTTTGTAAGTCCCCAAATCAGGTAAGAATCCCTCTCCCTCCACTGCCTTCAATACCCTCTTTCCTTCTGTGCTCAGTGGCACACCCCCTTCCCTGTTTTGGGGTTTTAAAAAAGTTCCTGGCTGCTGCTCCCACAGTCTGAAAAAGCAGTGTGGATCCACCCTTCCTTTCTGGTATGTGCGTTTGTGTGCAAGGAGAGGGAAGAGAGAGAGAAGGAAGAGGCGAGGAGGTAACCAGGACATTTCCAAAGGTCTCGTCTTCTTCTTAATACAAATCTGAATTCTCAGAAACTCTGTGGAATGGGAAGATTGTGTTCCACTTGGCTCTGAGTCCCAAACATGCTTATTTCTGAGCGATTGGTCATGTCACATGTATTATATTTAAACTTTTATTTGGTAAATATATATATTTTTTTTTTTAGGTACCTTGGGGTTCATTATAATAAAGTGAAATATCCATCTGTTTCTTGAAGCCATGGAAAGCAATAACAAATCAGAATTCTCAAACTTTCAGAATACATATCAAAACAATCTGAAGTGATAATTCTGGCTTTAAATCAACAAAATCATGAGATTCAAACTTAAATTAAAAAGAGTTTCAACCTTGCCTTGTATTGACAAGAATTCTAATTTTTTTTAGCTTTTGTAGGTAAACACTAGAAATGTACAGCCCACCTTTACAATATAACAGGAATAATTAATATGATTTTATTGTTAAATAAAAAGTTACCGTTTCATAGCACACAGCTCCTGCAAAATGTCGGATAATGAAGCCCTCATCATCTCTGATATTTCTGTGAACAGCCAATTTAGACTTCCTGGGAATCTGCAATTATAAATCCATATTATAAACAAAACTCCTGAAGGACAAAGGTCATAGCAGTAAATTTTGACATCTTCATACTTTTTTTTTCTGGCCAGAAACATTATTCTCTACAATTTACTACCTTTCTTAGGAACCTAGATTGGAGCTATGAGATGAGATATTTCAAAATTTCACTTCAGAGAATTTATAAATTTATACTCAGATTCTGAGTTTCTTCCAATTTGCATTAGCCTGCAACTCAAAATATTCCACTGACACTGCCAAGATTAACCCAGCTTTTATCATAACCATTCTCCATCCTTCCAACAATAATTCCCCCAGGGGACAGGGAACGTGTGGTTGATGCACAGTGCAAATCATACTAACAAAAGACAGAGGCTAAAAATGGATCTTTCAGCTGAGATTCTTTCTACGCACATGATCTGTGTTCAGATGTAGTGAGTTGCATGCAGGTGGAATGTCATAGGACAAGTAAGTTGTGCAGGACTCTGGATTAAAAGCTGAATATGGCTACAAAGTGGAAGATTTGGATGTCATACCTAGTGCTAGGTGTTAACTATTAGCACATAAATAGAGTCCTTAGCAAGAATTTCTCATAGTGTAGGAATCTAGTTAAGAAAATAAATATTCATAAAAGTTTTTTTTTTAAAAAAATCCTGATGCCTGCAGTTATCATGGAAGTGGAATTTCTTGTATTTTTGAATTGTAAGAAAATATTTTCAAACAACACAGGTTTTACAGACCACTGGATTGTGCTAAGCCAGGGGTTGTCAACTGGGGGTATGTTAACACCTAGGGGGTGCACGCAGGCAGGGAAGGAGTGCCGCCACCCACCACCCCACATCACTGCCAGGAGCAGGGTCATGGAGGGACAGGGGCAAGGGTAGCGGTGCCCCTGGATGTGCGTGGGGGGCGGGGTGGAGATTGCACATGGCCGCCAGCCTCCCCACCCCTGTCCAGCCGCTGGGGGTACACTTATTAAAAAAAGGCTGAAAACACCTGTGCTATGCTTTCAAAACTATGCCTAGACAAATCCACATGTAGTAGTTCTTTCATCTTTGAGAAACGCTAGCTGGGAAACAGGGAAATCCAAGATTACCCAGATATTCTCAGAAACAGTATGTTAAACATCTTGGAGAAACAAAAAGGGTAAGGAAAGGAGCTCTTATCTGGTGATATCAACTCCATCTTTATAAAAAAAATCTTCATTTATTTTTATGTTTTAGGGCTTAACAGGCCCATTTTGTAAGATCATGATGATAGTCTGGTTTTAGCAGGTATCAGCTTTGCTAGAAAGTTTAACAAGCCTTTCATCCTAAAATGGAGTTATGCTTTGTGAAACAATACAACAATGAGGGTTCCATATAGTTTGGACTTTTTTATTTAGTTCAGACACGTCCCAGTTAGTTATTTCTTAGTATACCACACTTCTTTTTTTCTTCCATAAGTAATGTTATAAGAAAAAGCATAAATTATAAATACAAAGAAGCTGTGCTGGAAAGACCCATCCTCATGGTGAAGTACAATTTTCCATTACAAACAACAATGTTGCCTATCACTGATGTTCTTGAGACTCAAACTATGGTCTGCCAAACAGGAATGAAATGTGCAGAAAGGAGCATTGCATGAGAAGCTCTGGAAGATTCTACTGGGTTTTTTGTTCACAGTAAATCCAGAGTTTAAGTGACACTAGCCTCTGTTGCAGGAACTCATATAAAAATAGCAAAGATGTCAAAAGTAAACCTACTGAGAGTCTGAAATGGTCCTTGTGTTTCTGGTGCACCTCAGAAGTAAAATGCTGGTCACTTGGCTGGGGAAGACGATTTTCTTCATCCAAGATATCTAGCACACCTACTAATTTTGCTTCAATCAAGTCTATTTGCAAAACAGAAATCAACATGTTTTCAAAATATTTAAAATGTACATATACAAATATAAATCAGCATAATACTGCATAATTATTGCCAACATCTTCACTGCAGTCATTACAAACAAATTCTACTACATAATTTAAGCCAAAAGGTATCAAATATCTGACCTGTAGAGGAGGGTCATCAATAATGGCATGGCATTTCTTGCTGCAGCTGCCAGCAATAGAAGAGTTAACACTAGGCCATGGGTCCACCTCCATATCCAGCCCATGGGGGCTTCTTGGTGCAACTGCCAGTCACCAACTCAGCACCAGCAGGCAAGGAGTTAACACTGCCACTGCTACACCCATCACTCCACCCTGACAGTATAGCGGGTGCTGAGCAGCATTGGCCACATTAACTGATTGAAGCTTTGGGCACTGCAATGAGAAGCCCCAAGGCTAGATCTAGAAGTGGGTCATTCAACTCATGGGACATCCTACAGTGTGGATCCAGCTCATAAGAAGTCCTGCGATTTGGAACTGACCTGAGGGACCAAATTAATTTAACACCCCCAATTTAAGCAGTATCCTGTAGCACACTATGAACTTCTAACTATGATACAGAGGGATGGTAAAAGGGTGGTCCATCCCATTTGAAAGGGGCAGCCAGCCCTGTTAAGGATCTGCAGCTGTGGGGCCTTCTGCTAAGGAGGGAGTGTCCCACTGAAGTTTAAAACCCCAGAGAAGATAGCAGACAGGGCAAGCTGCGAGGGAACAGCTTGCAAGAAGAAGTCAGGGAACAGCTTGCAAGAAGAAGTCAGGCTCCTCTGCTAGGGAGACAGCTAGAGTGGAAAGTGGCTCTTCTCCCAATAGCCAGACAGGACAGAGGATTTTGAGTTTGTTCTGTTTGTGTTATTAGAAACTAAGGTTAGTTTGGTGGGAATTAAACATGCCTGAGACATGAACAGCAGAGCTATCTGGCCTGCAAAAGGCAGAAGAAAAAAAAGGATCCACTTCTGGGATCACATCAAAAGAGAAAAGCTGTCTCCTTAGAGGACATGTCCACAAAAGTACTTTAATTAATTTGCTTTTGAAGTGGAATTCACAATCCTAAATCAGGTCCTTAACCCCACTGTTCAGTATGCTTCTTTACAAGCACACATTGAGCAAGGAAATGCCTAAAGTATGTAACAGTGAATACTGAAGAAGGATATCTGAAATCCCACTTCTCTAAAAGACCTTCCTGCAGTCCTTACTTAGACATCCATGTGAGAATGGGATCCACAGTCTGAAAACCCTCCCTGGACTTAGAAATCAAAGTGCTTCCTCCCGCTATGGACAACTGCATCCCTTTTCTTTTAAAACACAGCAGAAAGTAGGAGGTATAGAGAGTACCTAACTTTTATGTATGTTTACTTTGGTTTGAGCTCAGCTCAGTAAGTGGGAGATCCAGGGTCAATACCATCCCCTGCATGAAGTAATTCAAACTTATATCTCCCCACTTCCAGAAAAGTGCCCCGACTGCCAGATTATGGGCAAAGCGGAAGCGAGGTCATTTGCCAGCCCACCTGTAGAAGATGCACCACTATGCAGCAAACAATGCAAGATTTATGGGATGAGAAGGTAAGAGGCCAAACTCTGTAGTTGAATGATCTATCAGTTTGGGCTTAATGCAAACCAGCATACATGCCTACAGTTTTGTTTTACCTTTTTTCCTTCTTTCTCTGATCAGTTTATACAATATAGGGAAAGGAAAAAAAATCTGAGAATACAAAGGAAGAACCTTTCTTCCCCATTAACACACCATCTACTTTGGTTCATCTCAATCTCCTCATACTGCAAAAACTGTGTTCCATACATCTCAAATTAATTGTTATCATTAATTGACTTGGCCTTGTTCACAAGTCTCAGGGAAAGTGTTGTGACATGGTATAAATTTGTACAGCACCCCAGCATAATGAAGCTCAACTGCTGACTAGGATTTTTGAGTGTTGCCGATATAAAATATAGATGTAGATCTAGGATTTCCTAAAAAGAGGATGCAGGACTCCGGGGGGAGGGGGCGGAATATAGAGGGTTATGCAGCTAACATGTGGTGGGAGCTCTCAGGAGAGCAAGGCATATGGAAGAGTGGGGCAAGAAGCAGGAGCACAAAGAAGGGAACCCATCTGCTGCTACTGCTGTTCTCCTCAGAGCCATTTTTCCAGCCAGGGACTTTGGGAAGCAGCTGTGCAGGGTGCCACACTTGGCTGGGAACAGCAGCAGCAGCATGAAGACCTGGTCCCTGCCTGCCTTCTCTATTCCACCCATGTCCCCTGCTGGGCTCCTGCCTGCAACTGTTTAAAGGAAGCATCTGTCCTCTACCACTACTGTGCCTGGCCAAGTCCAGCATCCTGCACAGCTGCTCCCTGCAGCCTGTGGCTGGAACAGGGGTAGCAGCAGCTCTGGAGCTCTTTCAATGTCTGTATTAACCAAGGACAGCAGCTGAGAGAACAGGTTCTTCCTTCCAAAGCTTTCCCCTGCCCAGCTGAAATCATGGTGGGGAGCAGCAGGGAGTAGGTGTAGGAACAGGAAGCCCACATGACCCCTGCTGCTCCTGTTCCCAGTGCAGCCCAGCACCTTGCAAAGCTGTTCCATACAGCCCATGGCTTAAGCACCCCTTGCATCCAGCTCTACTGGGAACAGCAGACATGCTGACAGAATGGGTGCGTATCCACACTGTATATCCCCCTGGGTCTGCCCTTATATAAATACAGGCAAATAGGAATTTTCTTCAGAGTTCCACCACATTTTTGGTCTATTACTTTAAGATTTGGATTCTTTGGTTATTTTTAAATGATGATTTCATTAACTCTGTGCATGAATTTAAAGCTTTAGGACTGAAAAAATAAGTGTCCAGGGTTTTGATGACACCTGCCTCTTTAGCCCAAATAGGAACTACTCAGTGGGTAGAAATAGGTGCTACTTGAGAAAGATGCAGGTCATCTAAAACAATGGTCACAGAAAAAGCAAAAAAAGAGAAGCAAGACTCCCGTCTTGGAATGGCATCCTTCCAAAAACATCCCTAAACCTAGGCAGACACTTGTGTTATCAAAGAATAAGACCCCAGAGCAGGATGTACAATACTGGAAATGTCACTGAAAAGACACAATTATTGTATTACTTATTATATTTTGCCTGCCCTAATGCAAATAATTGTTCTATAACCCTTTAATCAAAAAGTATCAAAATTTTAAAGTCCATACCTATACAGTCCTGATTATCTACATAGTGTACTTCATTGACTCCCAAACCTTCCTTTTGGTAAAGCTCTTGTTCCTAAGACAGAAAAAGCTATATAATTATTTAGGAGAAAAAACACACTGGTTATGGCATATTGTCTCATTCACCAGAAAATATTCTGGGATCCAAGAAACAACTTTATCCTTCATTATCATGATGAATGAACATACTTTGTAAAATACTTGTGTTCAGTTTCTATAATACAGTTCCATTTTCTCACAGTAGAAACAGGCAGGTTAACTGCCTGTTATATAACAAGTGTAAGGTGGTATATTTCAATAGGACAGCCATATTTAAATACTTTATGAAAAACATTAATGGGAAGAAAAAGACTCTCATTTGTAAATTTGTCTTCTTCCTAGCAAGATTACTTGATTGCTATCAAAAGATATATGAATAAACATACATCCATAGTACAAAAAAGCTTTCTAACAAATGGATATAAAAATCTTGGTCAATCTGTTTTGAACATCCCAGTTCAAGACTGAAAGAAGAAGTTGTCTTGTTTATACATTTCAATACATTTTAATTCAAAGTATGCAATTAGCTGCCAATAGGATCCTAATCTGCTAATGATCTCAAAATACTTCCTGTACCATAGTTCTTACTGAAGATTAATCACACACACACACACATATGAATGCATAAAGTACTATCACACATTTGTTGATAAATTTCTTCGTTTCAGAAATACATTCTGGAAAACAGTATTATGATTTGTACATGTTTGACTTGTCCATTAAACATACCACTCCTAAATAGTAACTTTTGCCTTCAGCCATCTAAACAGTAAAATAGGAAGTTGTGCTTTATAAAATAAAATATTTTTAAAGTTAACATTTGAAACATTTTTAAGAACAAAGCCTACTATGTATTTTAGTGTGTTTTTATAATTTCATTAATTTCACCTAAATTCTAATTGTGGTAATACCCCCCCCCCAAAAAATAATTTAGTAATAAATATATACCAAATTTTTTAATATTCACTCTGAACATATGGGCATAACTGCAGGTCACCCTTGACAATAAACTCTACAGATATCTTAAACTACATATATGGGCTCATCTTTGTATCTTACCAGGTACACCCTACATATATGGGCTGCCCTCCTATGGTGGCTCCAGCAGCACAGGAAATGTAGTCTGTAATTTGACCGATATCATGTCACAGTTTCTTTAATCCCCCCCATCTGATTTCCTATATATTCTAGTACTCAAACTTTATGCTTTTCATGACAAAAACAAGTTCTTCCTGGTTTTCTAGCACAGTGTGGATCTTTCCCCTCTTCATTCTAATTAAAAATGTAAGTGATAATAAAAGTAATTGGTATAGGGAGATTTGTGATATAAATGTAGTTGTGATGTAGATGTTAATATGCATGCACATACTCAACAAATGAAAAATGCTAATTTTAAAGGACAAATTACACTCTTCGAGTGTAGAGTCCCCGGTGACCAGTAGTTATGCCTTACAAGAATAACGACATAAAGAGTTGGAAGAACAACTCAAGACAGAAAGAATTGGGAAAGGGGGAAAAAAAAAAATCAATTAATTGATACTATATAAACAGTTGGGTAAAAAGGTAGGTTTTGTATTAAAAAGCTATGTTTCTGATAATTGCTTTTTTATTACAGTTATGTTGAACCACAACAGGCTTTCTTATCCTTACAAGTATGTCCATTATTTAGAGAGAATGTTTCAGATAACTTCAAAATGCACTGTGCAAAAGTAGTCCAAATCATAAGTCCTCAATAAGAACAACATAAATGAATTAAAATGTACAGTTCTTATACTCCTGTTTTAAAAATGTAAAAAATAGATAAAAATAGAAGTTAAGGCTACTGTCAGAAGCTGTGAATCCCTGCTTTCAAATTCTGATCTTTCAACTCTTTCTTCCTAGAACTCCTCTAGTTCTTACACAAAACAATTCTAATGTGTCATTAACCTGCAGACTTTCAACCAGTCAGAATTAGTGGGAAGCATCCGCTAGAGCTTATACCAGTAAGATGGTTAAATATAAGTTATGGTGGGAAACATCACCATCTTTCCACAATGCTACCTTTCATTTAAACATACCAATAAACATTAAAGTTGTTTCACAAGATATATATTTGAAGTCACTAAACTGAACCTCCATCTAAAAATGTTTAAACTATTGAAATAAGGCATGTCTGAATGCAGATGCCACCTTGACTTATTCAGGACTTGCCACAATACGTGTGCGTCTAAAACACTGTCATTTTAATTAAATATTCTTCCATGCTTCACATGGATAGGCACCTCCTCCCTTTCGTAGTGAACAAAGATTACACCTTTTCTAGAATAGGTAATAAGAGTTAAATTGGGACAAAAGTTGTGGGTGAGAAGGGATCAACTATCTTACGTAATATTCAGTGACTCCACTGATGCTGATGTAATTAGAAAATGCTCCTCCATAAACTACTGCTAGCATTGACAGACTCACACAACGTTCATTAGCTAAATACTTAGGAATGCACTCCTAATAAGTAACATAAATGTTATTAGTTTTATTTCATGGCAATGCCTTTCCTTCCCACAGGATTCAAACTTGAAGATACTTTATTTCCGAGGGCCTTAAAGAGATGTTGCCAAACAATCACCACACATCCAAAGTTTCAAAGGTGGTCGAAAGCTTTTCATGCATGCTGTAGAATATTTTGTTGGTCAAGAGATTGTACTTGGAAATGAGATACTGGACAGACTCATCAGGTCTGAGCTGAGTGTTAAAATACTCTATAGATACGAAGTACAGAATGTCATCACTCCTTAAAATACCTTCACAGAAAGCTCTCAAAGAAATATGCTTGATTTTTCCCTCAGCACATTATCCATTTGGAACAAGTAAGCCAACAGAGGAAATTGTTACTGGAACAGCAGATCGCGAACCTACTGCTGATAGGGTCTGTTTTATTAGCAACTGTAGGATGGAAACAGAAATAGGCAAGTGCCCACTTTCCCTTCATGTAATGCACTCTCATCTACAAGTTCCCAGCACAGGAGTTTTGTTTCCTTTTGGGGGGTGGGAATTTGTTTTTAGTAAGGCATAGACTCCAACTGTTGTACCTTGTTGTAAAGCCTGTATTTTTCAGTGAACTATGAGGAGAGGCTACGGGACCTGAACCTGTTCAGCCTCCAAAAGAGAAGGCTGAGGGGGGATCTTGTGGCCTGTTATAAACTAGTCAGGGGG
>NW_017728918.1:60220561-60249087 GCF_001723895.1 Crocodylus porosus | reverse complement strand
AGAGCAAACTGGATGTTTATCTTGCTGGGATCCTATGACCCCAGCTGACTTCCTGCCCTTTGGGTGGAGGGCTGGACTTGATCTTCCGAGGTCCCTTCCAGCCCTAATGTCTATGAAATCTAAGTGCCTGTCAATCATGCCCAAATAACGGTCTTAATTTAGAATTTTCATGTATTTCTCAGTCAGTATATACCATTCCTCCCAAGTCTGCATGGGAAAATAGTAAGTACGTTCGGTATCTCTCCTAGTCTCATTTGTGGGCCAAAGTCAGACACCATACAAGCAAAAGCTTATTACTTAAGCCGTACTTAATACCCAAACTAATACAAGACTAAACATTGAGAAGAGACCAATCAGGACAGTGAGCAACCAGTCCTGCTGTTAAATCAAAATAGGTCAGACAGCTTTCTTGGACTTCAGTACTGCACAAATGGGACAGAATTTAACACACAGAAAAGCAGTGGCTATGTAGCAATGATAGTATTCTAAAACCATTAGAAACCTGTCAAGTTTTGCACTTACAAATATAGCTATCAAGTTCTTAACAGAATATCAAATTTCTGACCATATCCTCCTATTTCAGAATTACCAAAGTAGTACCCACTTTTTAATATATTATTGTACCTGCCATTTCACAAGTAAAAAAATCAAAGAATTTTTTACTATAAAAGCATGCAAGAATCACCGCACCTTTGGCTGCTTCAGAATAGACAAAGCTATTAAAGTAAGTAGGAAATGCTGATCTAACAGAGTGCACTTACCAAAACCAGCTATATCCAGAACGCCAATGAAGAAAGAAGAGGTCTCGAATGGGAAACACTGATTTACCCTGTTTACTACGTGATCAAAAAGATGACTGTATACAGTTTTAGCCAAGGCATCACGTGCATTGTTTGCTTGTTCTACTTTCAAGGGTACCCTATAAAAACAAAAATGCAGACATTAGATTTCAGAATCTTTTCACTGCTAAACACCTCTTATAACAATCATGCAGGAGCAATTCTTTTGTTTAAGGTGCTCAACTGAAGACGCAGAAAACTTGGGCTCTTGTCCCAGTCAGAATACAGCCTGGTTAAGTCACATTCCTTATACCCAACAATCATATCTTTAAAAACTGGTAATACTTTGCTGCTTCCTAGAATTAAGGATAAAAGGGAGGTATTCCAAGACAGTAGTGATGTGTGCCATAGAAAAGGCTAAACATATAAGCAAACACAAATGAAACCAGATATTTAATAGCTACTAGTTATAGGCTGGCTATACTTCATTTTTGCTTCGATGCTTAATACTTATTTGTCTTTCCCTTATGTTCTTATAAAAGCAACAACTAAGCCTCTTTATTGGTAAAGACAGTGAAATCAAGTATTATTGTGGAAAGGTTGGATTCATTCCCAAAATACAAAGAACTCTTCAAAAGATAGAAAGGTAATCCTGGAAATATAATTTGCCATTTTTTCTTTATTTTTAATAAGCCTATACATTGCAAGGTGATTTGGTAAGATCATTTCCCACAGTGCAACAACTGACCAAAACGCCCTGCATGGGATGCAGCCTCGGGGGGGGGGGCATGGAAGGGGGAGGAGCAGCATTCAGGAGTGGGACTGGCAGGCAAGGCGAGGATCACAGGGTGGGGTCACGAGGTAGAGACAGCACAGGGCCAGGGTCCTGGGCAGATCTGTGATCTGCTGCCCACGTGGCCCTGGAGCAGGCATGGGTTCTGCAGGCAGAGGCATACAGGGAGCAGATCATAGCCATCACCCAGGCCTGGCCCCGCACTGTTACCACTCCAAGACCCCGGCTCTAGTCCTAGAGACAGCTCTCCTTCCTGTGCCAGTCCTCGCCAGTCTCCACGGAGACCTCAAGATTGCAACGACCACTACATTTTATTAGAGATAGTAATTAATCGTGACAGGCAATTTTTCTTCTACTCAGTACCTTCTGATTTATTTTAGAGTAACAAGTACTGACAGGAATCTTAACTTATTAACAGAGTGAAGGTGTATTTACATTCCCTTCTGATGTGTTTATCTGAGCAATTTGCTAATTCTCACATTTCATGTCAACTACAGGTCATCTACTATGGAATACAGCTGATCAAAAGAGAGGTAATTAGCCTGATAGTCTGAAGTTGGGCAGAAGGTAGCGTATATACGTACCTCAGGCTGCCTTATAGATGTGCTCATTCATGTTCTAAAGTGCACACAATTAACCAAGTCTGCTCCATGTTCTAATTAATAAACCCCACCCCACCCCTGTGCACATGTATAGGCAGCCTTATAGACTAAGGTATACATAGAGCATAACATTTTGTGAACTAGAGCTCATTTCATCAGCTGTTTTGAAAGGACAAACATACAGCAGTGTACAAAGGAGAGTGAGTTCCTCTCTTCTGCACTGAAATCACTCCACTTTATACTCTGCTCTGTATTTGTCCTTTCACAGTATCCAATGAAGTGAGTTTAAGTTCACAAAAGCTTATGCTCATATACATCTTATTAAGTTAGTCTATTAGGTGCATATCTATCCTGTCTTCTATATAGCTACAAAAAAAAAAAACCAAACAATTTAGAACCAGTCACCTTGAATTCCAGTATTTAAAAAATTGTAGAATTGGGTAAAACTATTTAAAAAAAAAAAATGTACTGAACACAGCAAAAACCCATAAAAGATGAAAACCTGGTCTTACAGTGAATTTTACACAACTAAAACTGAAGGATCATAAAATATTCATTCACGCATTGTCCTGACATTGGAAAAGACGAGATGAAGAAAACTGAATTACAAAGTCATGATACAGTGATGTATTGCTGTCTTTTCTCTCTTCTGACCCCTCTTTTCTCAATATCTACTAAAAATGCATCATCCAGGCAGGGGCAAGTCTGAGCCTCTCATCTGCTTATCTTCTTGTACCTCAGGGCATCCTTTAAAGGATCCAGCAGTACCCCGAGGGTGCCCTAGCACCATGGTTAAAAAAAATCACTGGCCAAAGAGGAAATGCACAAATTCTTCCCCCCACTCCCCTATCCTCCCTCCTTCTGTTTTCTGACTGATAGGATTAAACAGGAGCATCTCCTTAAATATTGGGCTGCCTACACCAAGATGTGTAAGGAGTTTTCTGATGAAATAAAGTCTAAGGCTTAGAGATAGAGAACAGTGTTATTCACCCCAAGTTTAAGAGAAACTACTTGTTATCCCCACTACCATTAACAACACAGAAGTAATAATCCTATAAAACAAAAGTACTACATAAAAAGACTGCATAAATTCTTCTAGTTAAAACTGTTGTAATGAGCAAGAACAGTAAAATATTTTTTTCACAAAAATATATTTGGAAACTGAACTATTGTGAAATGCTTTTTGCAAATGTTGGCTACTCAAATGGAGCTAGAATAATGCTAATAAAATAATTTTACATTGGATCATCTCCAGGTAGATTATCTTGCAAAAGTTCTCATATCAAAGCTTGCAGGGAGGGAGAAAACCATGTAAATGATGCTACCATAAAGTACTGAGTTTGTAGAAGACTGTGTTTGTGTATGAACCCATTACTTCTCTCTCTAAAATGTACTGTACATGAATGGAAAGATAACCAACCAGGTGATTATTATTCTCTTCATAAAGACTAAGAAGGACAGATAAATTTAGTGCCACTGCCAAATCTCCTTGACTTGTCCACAACAGATTAGTATTTAATAAATCCATAAAGACAGCATTAGCATCACCCTCCTACTGCTACTTGTTGGCTCTATTGTGCATAGCACAAAGTCGTTGTTGTACTCTGAGAAGACCTAATGCAGCTGAGCTATTTGTTCATTGTGACCTACTAATTACTCGTATGTTCTTCAATTCTTCATACGTTAAAATAAATCATCAGATGGAAGAAACCATGAATTTTCCTTAGATTTTATAGATTTTTATATATAATTTAATTATTGTAAGTAGCAAGAAGGCTTAACAAATTACTTCAGAAAACTGCTAGACCAGTAAGACCCATTTCACAAAATCTTAGTGCTGCCTGACCAACTTCCTTTATACATTCAGTCAACTATGTGAAAAGAAAAGTTGTTTATAAGCATTTGTTTTTAGTTGCACAAGTTCCAAACAAAGGCAGAGATACCTTTAATACAAGGGTGCGTGGCTGGTTGGGATATCAGAGCTCATAGTGATCTACAGCAGATGTCAGCAACCTATGACCCACAGGCCATATCTGTCAGCTGCTTCAGCAGATGGGGGCATTCTGATGTCAGGAGGCTGTGCCTATGCCATAGATGGCAGCTGAGAAGGCGCAGCAGCAATGACAGTAGCATACAGGTCAGAAGGGCTGGTCTGCCTTAAACTCGAGCAGGGCTGTTGCCAACCACTGGTCTACATAATTAAGCATTGTGAAAAATAGGCAATTTACTAGCAAAACTGAATTTCCAATCCTTTGAAATAACACCCATTAACACTGGAGTCTATCAGGATTATTAGTTAAAAATACATTAGTCAGAAAAGAGCTAGTGAGCATTTCAAATGGGCTCTCATGCGCCTGCTCTAGGCCCATATTCTATTTATTATTTTTATTAATGGCTCAGATGATGGAATATAGAATACACTTCACATTTTACAGACAACACCAAGATGGGAGGCACTGCAAATAACAGGATTAGAATTCAAGTTGATCCCAATATCTTGGAAAAAGCGATCTCAAAATAGTAAGATGAAATTCAGTAAAAGTGAAGTGCCAAGTACCATCAGTTTAAAAAAAGTCTAATGAATAAATAACCACCTATGGAAAACAAAAATCTGGGGGATGACAGTGGATCACAAACTGAATACGAGTCAAAGTGACACTGTCGCTAGCAGTTTTCCTGAGATGGTGAGGGTGCAATCCAGAATGATACCCAGGTAAGCTGTGTTAAATATCAGTCTCTTTCTGGCAAACAAAACTATTAGTTCCTGCAAGGCTGTACAAGTTAAATGCAAACACTTAATTGTCTTAATTATGCTGATTCAAATTCCATTTTTACAGTATTTATACAAGTTCTTCATATTTTCACTAAGAGTTTATTTGATTTTTTTTTTCAAGCCTTTATCCTTTGTTGCTACACAAACATCACTTGCACATTCGAAGATTCTTGATGGTATGTCATTTGTTTACAAATTTAATAGTCAGAACAAGCACTGAACCCTGAGGTAGAAGAGTGAAGATTTTTTTTTTTTTTTAATGAAGTATACTGGAGGAACAGCTCTACTGTGAGAAATATCCAACTGGGTAGTTAGTTTGGGGTATTTTTAAGAGAAGTCTGTTGTTTCACAAACTGCTCAGAAACTAATACATGCAGATCCAATCCTCTGGTTATTTTGAAATCTATTCTCTAAACAAGATGTAAGAGTCTAAACTTATTCACAGGTGTTTCTATTTGTTCTAAAGCTTGTTTATTTGTGTACTAGATTTTTTTTCCTGCAGGATCAGATGTTCCAAAAAACTTGCAGGTGCAACTTAGTGGGCCTATAGATCAACAGGTTTTCTGGTTAACAGTTTCTTTCCTTCATAGAAGAATAGTTCTCATTTGGGCTTTCTGCCATGTATTCAGTACCCAATTTTCTTGAACAATATACAACATAATTGTTGAGAGACACTATACAGTAAATGTATTCCTACTGAAATCCCATTCAACTGGTACACCTCTCCTGGTTCTTACATATCTAAGGGCTGAAAAATAGCTATGTAGGTTTGAGGTGGCCTCAGTAGCTAGGAAGTAGCCATTCTTTTTTTCTTTTCTTTTTTTTAAAATCAATTAAAATGCTTACCAGCAGGGCAACACAGACAATGTTTGTGACACAAGAGATAAACTGAGCATGTCCGAAATATTAAAATTTAAATTGAAAAACAACCTGGGAGGTTGTTCTCATCATGGGGTCATCCAAGAATGACTTGATTAAATAACTGACCCATTTGCATTAGGCTACAGTAGGGCACCTAAGGACCTGAGGTTTGTAGTGGACTGCAAGCTGAATAAGAGTCAGTGTACTCTTTTGTGCAAAAGAGTAAAAAAGGCGAATAGCATGCTGGGTTGTATTAAACAGAATTGTTGTTAGCAAGTCTGGCTAAAGAGATGAACACCTCAACTTTATTATCCGTATTATGACCTTTTTTAAAGTAACAAGAATATTTTATTTTATGGATTTTCCCAGCATATAAACTGGCACACTTTTGCAACTTTTTTTGCATTCAGGGGGAGTGGCTGCAAGAGTGGCGGGGAGGGGGGGGGGGTGGGCAGGAGTGCAGGCTTGGGCCCCATGCACAGGGGCATGCCTCAGACCTCCACGGACCCATGGGGAGCCCCATGGCCCAGATGATGGTATCAGGGCTGGATCTTGCCCACCAGACAGGAATTGAGCACCCCTGCTCTAGGTAATCTGTTCTATTACAACACTCTTGTCAATCCCGGATTAGCTTTGCCAGCCATCTTTGGACCCACAGAGAAGACAATCACAGAAGACAATCGTCTTCCACTGTGAGGGACTGCCAAAGATAATCTGTTCCAGTGTTTACACTCTCCTAATGACACGGTTCTTCCTACTGTCCAGCCTAAAAATTTTCCTAAATGCAATTTAAGATCATTACTTGTCCTGTCCCCTGCAGTCAGAGAGAAAAATCAGCAATCACCCTCTTTATAAGCATCCTTTAGATTTTTGAGGATTTATCAACTTGCCACCTTCTCCATCCTATCTTCTCGGCCCCAGACTAAATAATTCCAGTCTTCCCATCCTTTTCTTGCAATTCATGCTTCCTAGACCTTTAGTCACTTTTGTTGCTCTCAACTGGACTCTAATTTGTCCACATCTTTCTTTAAGTACAGTGCCTAAAAACTGGACATAATACATCAGATGAGAAGTCACTAGCACTGAATAGAAGAACTGCTTGCCTTGACTTGCTAACAACAATCTTGTTTAATACAACCCAGCATGCTTTTGGACTTTCTCTTTTTGCATAAAAAGGCACACTAATGACCGTATTCAGCTTGCAGTCTGCTATAAAGCTCAGGTCCTTAGGTGCAGTACTGTAGCCTAGCTAGTCTTTCCACATTTTAAATTTATACATTTGATTATAGTCCAATATAATTCCAGGACTCTTGCACTTGTGCTTACTGAATTTTATTCAATTAACTTTGGGCATTATCAATTCATTTCAGACCATTCTGAATCCTAATCTTATCCTTCAAAGTACACAGAGCTCGACACAGCATTACGTACCTGAAAATTTTCTAAGTGCGCACTCTAAATCATTAATGAAAATATTTAACTGTTCTGAAACTAGGACAGACTCCCTAGAAACCTCACTTGACATCACCTTAATAAAACAGATACTACTCATTCAGCATATGCTACCTGTGATGGTATGCCTAATCATACATTTGGAAATACTTTTCATAGACAATAAATTATGTTGAAGAAAATCACTTACTAAAAAACTTTTTGTGAAATGTTTACCACTGCATGAAAGGACTTCTCTTCTTGTAAGAGGTCCATCAACTATTTTTTTCTCTCTTTTAAATGTTGTACTATTGCTAGCTATTTAATGGCCAAATCAAGAAAGTTTACTTTTCTTAATATAAACCTATTCCATTTGTTTTTACAGGGTTCCTAACAAAACAAAACTAAACTGCTTGAAGTCTTCATTTATTGACACCAGGAAGCATGAGAATATACACAGTTTTCCAATTATCAATTACAGAAGTAGCTAACTATTTAAACAGCAGAAGTTCAAACCTTTTTATCAAGAAATGTGGGGGAGGCAACACTAGAAATGTGTAATGTTTTTCAAAGAAATGCGTTAAAAAGAAAGAGAGCAGATTCTCAACAAGACTACACTTATTTTGTGTGAAAATCTTTTAGGCCTAATATTATTGTGTCAGCAAATTCATCAAAATCTTAAAATACCTAGATTTCTGCATGGAATATGGATTTAAATAGGCTATTGCTTTATCTGATAGGTCAAATGATAGCTTTGTTGACACTAAAATCTCTGAAAAATAATTCAGGATTTACTCCAAAGTTGTTTTGAGAAAAGGCTGATTTAATCATAAAGTTGTAAACTACTCTTCAAATAAAAAAAAGTAGGAATACATATGAAAATATCAGAACATTTGGTAAAAAGAAACTTTCATCAAAAACAGGCAGCTACCATTAGTTAGAAGCTAGCATAGAATATAGCTCTTCATATCTAGGAAGATCTTGAATGGACACAACTATTTCACAATTATTTTGCACTTCAGAGTTATTTTGCATCATTGGGATGCAAACATTGACCTGAGTTGTATTTAGAAACAGTCATGCATGTGTCACACATTTTCCTTTTGTGAAACATACAAGAAAATGGCTGAGCACTCTAAATTTAATTTGAATTATGTTGTTTATATTGTATGAATATTTTATGATCATACTATCTTCAATACACAAATACATCCAATTCTCAGGAGCTGAAAGTAGAGAGAAAATGAGGAAACTACCTACCAATACATAATTTATTTACTGTTTTAAACAGGCTTTCATCAGGAAGATTTTTATTTTTTTTATATATAGAGGAAAACAACAAGACTGAAAAAGAATTGTATCAAAGTCCAGGTAGCATCTGTTTACACATGTGCATGAGAATATATTCCAGAAAAGCTCTATTATACCTTATAAAAATTTTTTTTTTTGTATCGAGAACTAAACACTGGACATTTGTGAACTTACTTTATAACTGTTCCTTTGGTGCCCCCTGCTGTTGTAAGCATGACTCTAGTAGTTAAACTGACGCGTAAATCATCCTCATCCAAACCCAGCAGTTCTGCACAGTATTCTAGGGATTTACTAGATTTGTTCTTCAGAGTACATCCACCTAATGAACAAGTTCAGAAGGATTTCACAGCAGCAAAAGAGAGATTATATTTAGTGTCCATGCATTAAAAAAGCACAAACTTGCAACAGTCACTTTGATCAATATTTACATTATACTAATCATTTCACAGTGGCATGTGCCGCATACTGGGCAACATCTACATGCCGCTTTATGGTGATGTTGCTACAATGCCATGTTTTAGTACTTCCAGAAGGAAGTACTAAAGCATGGTACAGTAACCACCCGTACTGTGCTGTGCACACAGCACACGTTTAGATTGCCCCGCTACGTTGCCATAGCAACATGCTAAAATAGGGAGCACACCACTGCGGTGACATAGTTGTCAAGCACGTGTAAACCCATAGCACTCCGTGTGACATGTAGATGTGTCCACTGAGGTGCAAGATACAGGTTTAAAGTAGAAAAACAAGATTAGTGTTCAGAGGGACAGCGATTTGATTCGAAAGGATAATGTTTTGGTATTCTCAAATAATTTTTTAAATTATGAAACAAACCATTTCTAATTGGCACCCTAAATCTTCTTTGGAACAGTACAGTAACAAACTGCACAAAAGGTATTCTCTACATGAAAAAAAAAAAAAAAAAACAAGCTGTGCTTTCTATACACAGAAAAACAGGGTTAGAAATGTGTCCAAAAAGAATGATGCAAAAGTTATAACTGAACAAGAACCTAAACTTAAATTTGCTCTTCAACCAAATAGATAGCAACAGATCCATATATAAACTATAAACAACAAATAAAAAGTTAACATAAAATTACCCTAAAAGTGACATGTATAAAAATGAGAATTTTCTCAGTTTCTTGGTTTATTTACTTATTTTCACTAAAGCAGAACCATGCCTGACATGCAAGGCAAAACATTTCCAGTGTTTCCAAAACTTTAACCCATGTTTACAGTGAACCCCTAGAACAGAATAGAATAGACTTAATTCCATACTACTCATATGATACAATCTGTAGCATCACCAACTGAATTAGTTCACTAATAAAAGATTTTCAGAGGGTGAAGGGGGTGAGGAGCAAGGCAAGTAGGGAGCCAGGCCCTCTTATTGGACCAACTGTATGGCTGGACTAAAAAGAAGTTAGACAAGCTTTCAAACAGAAGACATTCAACATCAGCCATGGCTACTGTTCCACTGTAGCCACAGCTGCTGGCAGATGTTAAAGGCAGTCCCACAACCAGGGTCTGAGAAATTTTATGCTCCATCCCCCAAAATTATGCAACCTGCTGTGCCCAGAGCCTGACACTGGGAGTCTGAGCCTACCCTATGCTGATCCCAGCAATCAGCATAAAGTTACCAATCAGCTGCAGGTTTGTAAAACCACAGACTAGCTGGTCCCAATTCAAATGTAGTTACTTACTGTTCTACTATATAAAGTACTCAAGCCAGAAAACTGTTATATACACTGCAGGGCTGTGCAAAGCTGTGGTAGTCAATTCAATTCGGAAGAGATTTAGCCCAATTCGGCAGCCAAATCGCTAAACCTGAATTGAACTGGGAGATCCAAATCGATTTGGAGATTCAGCCACAGACTGTACAGGCAGGCACTAGGCAGTGCCAGCGGAAGCAGGCAGGGGAGACCTGGCTTAAACCAGTAGCCCCAGGAAAAGCCTGAGCAGCCTTGTTCGGCTGTTTCCCGGCTGCCCCCCGCCAGGGTGAGGCAGGCAGTGCTGGCAGCCCTGGGAGAAGCCACAGGGGCTGGGGAGAACGATGGGGAGCTTGAGGGATCAAACCAGGAACTGAGGAGAATGATCAGAGGCTGGGGGAATGAACAGGGGCTTCCCCCCAGCTCCCAGTTTGATCCCTCAGCTCCCAATCATTCCCCCTAGCCCCAACAGCTTCTCCCAGGGCTGCCAGCACTGCCTACCTCACCCTGGCATGGGGGGCAGCTGGATGAGCAGCCAGATGAGCCGCGGCTTCTCCCAGGGCTGCCAGCTCAAGCCGGGGCTCATCTGGCTGCTACGTCAGTTGCTCCCGCTAGCACTGCCTACCTATATAGTCTATGGCTGAATAATACTTGATTCCGAATATCTTCAGATTCAACCTAATCAAATCGGGCAGTGATTCAAATCACTGAATCAAATCGCCATCCCTCTGAATCGCTGAATCCGAAACGAATGCTTTCTGCTTCGCACAGACCGAATACACTGCTGAAAGGGATTTGTATTGATGGCAAATGCAAAATTGATTATTTTCATGAAGTTCATTCCAGCAAGTACTGTGTAATATTACCTGGATGCAACCTCACCATGGAAACAAGGAACATGTGATTTGAACACAACTTTATGCTAGTATACAGAAATGAAATCTATTTTGCAGCTGAAATCTGTTTGGAGTGGAGGAAAGTTTCAAAACAAATTAAGAGCTTGAAACCCAGTTTTCATAACCCAGGCAAAAAGTTAAGTGTAAGACTGCACTTTTGGTTAAAGAAATGAGGATGGGAATCACCAACAGTTTTTAAAGAAAGAATAATAGCAAACCAGAAAGAGTTGGAGAAAAATGTTAATTTTGCTAATTTCCTGTAGCAGTTTACACTTTTCACATGTAGTTATTGTTATACTGCTTCACTTTATATGTACATTTTTTAAAGCTATGTCTATAGATATTTTGCCACATTTTGTTAGTCATAGTCAGATACAGTTGTTCTTATTTCACCTGAAGGCTTCTGCCTTTAATTTCCAAAGCAAATACTTAACATGTGCCAAATGATAGATCATACTAAAATACCTTGGAAACATGGCTTGGAAATCTGACAGAACCCAGAGATATTAACTAACCATGAATTTCACTATGTAACTTATGAAAACTAAGTATTAATTTGGCACATTTGTTCAACAATGCTTTCCAGCATCACAATAATTCATTATAAATGGAGACTTTAATCAGCCTATTTAAACTGTCTCTCGGAAAAATAAATATCCTTCGTTTAAACACTTCCAAATGATGGAAAGTCTACTGCATCCTTCAACAAGTTGTTCCATTAGTCAGTTACTGTGATGGCTTAACTGTAGACTCAGGATTTCAACATAAAAGCATGCTAGTTTAGCAAATTATTCAATACAAATTCCCAGAATTCTACAAATTAAAGAACTGTGTTAAAGGGTCAGTATATGTGCCTATCTTCCTATCTATATTTAACAGTGCATGTGTTTCTACATGTATATACATGCACAGATGCATCACTTGATCTGAGCTCTCAAGAAGCCGAGAAGCTTTTGCCAGAAGCACATTTTTTATTCCCCATAATTCTAAAAATAAAGGTGGAAGTACAAGAATACAAAACGGAGGTCTGCTTTAAAAGGTTAAGAAGGTTGTGGGAAAAAAATATATATATATATGTACAATTTGTTTGGAAATAAGATACTCCACTGGAATACCAGCAACTAGACTTTAAATAAGGCTGGTATACAAGGGCTTCAAGATCAGCTCCAAAGCAGCTAGGTTGCAGTACATACCCAGTAGCCTATGGACACTGAAATATAATAAAAGAAACCTTATGTGTAACATGTTAGAAGGAAGGTAGCTATGGACTACCTTTAGGGCTGAAGATAAATAACAGATATAGGGATGCTTCAGGAATTAAAAATAAAGTGGCACTGGGTCTCTCTCTCACCAACTCTACCTGGAATCTTGCTCATGTTTTTTTCCAAACACCCGTATTCATTCCCGGCGTTCAGGATTAGCAGGTCTATAGTTATAAATTCCTAAAAATAATATTTAAAGCCTTCCTCTATGCACGTATTCTACCAGTTATATACAAGTAAAGAAGGCCTGGTAATAGATGCAAGTAAGGCAGAAATTAATATGTTAAACTGTATTTTGTAATTTAAAATGTACACAAATTTCACAGAGAAAGGGATTGTTTAGTTTGTGTTTTTAGCTTCAGGCAAATTCATGGTGTAATAAGACTCAGGTTGTCTTCAGTTTGGTCCAAGAAGAGTGGCAAAAGTGATTTAAATATATAAATGGGTAGCAAAATTTCTAACTTACCACCACTGCCAAATAGCACAGCATGATCCCATTTCCCCAGGACCATTTTAATTTCACTTCTTGAAGCCTCCTTATATCTTCCATTTATCTGCTGCCCTAAAGGTAGTCAACAGCCACCTTCCTTCTAACGTGTCATACATGAGGTTTCTTTTATTATAATACTGCATCACTGCCATATTTACTTATTTAGAAGATGAGGCTTTCCCTCCCCACCCATTTTAAGAGGAGACTGGACGGCCTCCTTGCTGGGGTCACCTGACACCAGTTGTCTTTCCTGCCTAGTGCAGGGGGCTGGACCCAATGATCTTGCGAGGTCCATTCCAGCCCCTAACTATCTCTGAATCTATGAGCACAGACCCCTCAGTCTCTCACACAGTCCCTTCTCTGGGTCGTCAGACCCCTGGTCTTACTTCTTCCTGGCTATTCTCTCAGCCTCTGAACCCTTCTGGTCCCACTCTCTCCTTTCCTTTTCTGGTAGGGTGTGGTCTCTTAGCCTTCCCCCCTCTATGGATGACACACAAGGTAGCAGCAGCTGAGGCTTTCAGGCACCCTGTAAGTTCCTTTCTTTGAGGTGGCAATGTGTAGCATTTCCCCAGAGGCACAGGCAGCCCCACCATGCTGACCAGCCCCATTAGGGTGCATTTTCAGGTCTTACCCAAGACCAATTGCTAAGCCACCCTGGTCAACTACCCTGGCTTCTCCTGAGCTCCCTTCTGATGTCACAGGCCCTCCTGAGCTACAGCCCTCTGGAACCGCATGGTTCAGTCTCTCCTCTGGGCCCCTCAATAGGTCACATACACTCTCTCTGGGCTTACCCAGACCCCTCAGTAGGACACCTGCCTGCACCCCCACTCTCTGGGTTCACCTGGACCCCTCACCAGGTCCCATACACTCGGCCCCTCTCTAGGAGCTCTGGACCCAACACTGGGTCCCGAGGAGTCTCCTTCACCCCATAGTTCCTTCCCAAACCACCAGACTGCTTTAGATCTTTTTATCCATGCTGACCTTTTGGAGCTGCAGCCATCCCACTGAGGCCATGTTCTCAGAAGCCTCCAAGATATTACTGACAGCTCTGCTCATCTGCTCAAAGCCCCACTCATCCTGGATGAGATGACTCCACAATTAGCCTTGGCCTTATCTGCAAGTGGCCAAGGCGTCATCACCTTCACAGGCTGCCTGATCTTTTATAGTAGAAGGCACTCTAAGCATCCTGCCAGACCCACCACCTGCCCTACCACATGGCCCTACTGCCTTTCCCCCATCATGCCCCAATGCCTGCCTGACTACATGTCCCCCCACTGACTGCCCTATTATGTTCCCCATCATCTTCTATGCCCCCAACAGCTGCAGTAGTGGGGGGATGAATTTAAGAAGATCTTCCAATAATTAAATTCCATAAATGGAAAATTATGAGAAATTTATAATTTTTTCATGTATAAAATCTAATTATTGTGGGGTTATCTTACCCACAGGGTCATCTTATATTCGGGTAAATATGGTACCTATTTTATTAATACACCACATTCTTTCCTCCTCCCAAAAATACTAAAGGGAGATATATCTCTCTATGGTCAAACAAACACAATGTGCAGGTGAATTTTCTGGTCCAAGTTATTTTAGCGGCATGATCTAAAGTTAAGCTGAGAATTTTTCTTTAAAAAAATTGAATGTTGGCCAAATATTCCAGAAAGATCAATCAAATTCTTTTATCTGATTTGCATCTTGGTTTCCAAGGAATATGTTCCCAATTTCAGGGGATCTGCTTATTTTTGGAGTAAGTTTAAGTAGCAGATCAGCTTTTAAAGAGGGAGATGAAGCTTATAAATGGGAACTTAACTATGGAGTGCCCCAACTAACATTTTGCTTTTGAATACACTCTGCTGCGGACATGCTGCGGGCCTTCATCATGATTCAGTCATTTAGTCAGAAAACAACTACCCTATTTTTGTACATGATAATAACTGAAATTGTCTGACCTGAAGTGCTCCCAGCTTCCTCAAAATCAATATTTCCCAGGTGAAGAACACCAGCCACTACTCGGAAAAGATCAAGCTTTTCTTCATCATCTAAGCCAATCTTTCTCATTGCTGTACACATTCTGTTGAAGTCCCCATGGTCATCTAGCAGAGGATCCTTCAGAGAACCTGCTTTAAGGTACTACAAAACAATGAGATAAGCCAACAGCTGAATTAAATGAAACAAAGTATACCAAGATAAATATTTCTTTCTTAAATGAAACAGCATAAAAACATGCAAAAAGAAAAAAACATATTTACATGATATTAAGATACCAATTTTTAAACATGCTTATAAATATTGTTGTATTCATGTCAAAGTCATGAGAGAGAGATTCAGAGGATACCTTAACAAAAAGTGAGCGTGTCTGACATCCGAGAAAAGAGAGAGAAGCATTCCACATTGTGGAACATTCCGCATGTCTATGAGGACCTATTCTACTCTCTTGACAATAAAAAGAGAAGCTGCTCAAGATAAATGTCTATGAAGTAGAACTGACAGATGGAAGGTGATGATGTTACAGAGCAATGCCAAATTTGGAAAAAATGGGAGTCTGATAGGTCACTTTTACAGACATGTCTGTGTTTGCACTTGCTACTGACCATGGAAACCTCTGTTTGCAGTGTTGAGAGTTACATGCACCCACTAAAAATTATTTTATAATTAAATTATTTTCCTAGTTCCCTAGATTAAAGTTCAATACACTAAGAAGCCGCTTAACTAGGGGTGAACCGATAAATTTTTGTGGCTGATACTGCTAGCCGATTTTTAAGGAGGCATATCGGCCAATACTGATCCGATTTCTAATACCCAGCTCAGCAGCATGGAGAGTTGCCTCCAGCTGGTAAGTCAGCAGTAGTGGAAGGGGAAGGGAAAGGGAAGGGGAATGGGGAGGAGGCAGATCAAGGTCCCCATGGTGATGGGGTGTGGGGCTGAGGTAAGTGCTGCCCAGCTGGGGTGGGGCAGGTGCGGCACGGAGCTGCAGGCAGCTCGTCCAGGGGGCACAGGGAGGGAAGGGCAGCTCATCCAGTGCTTGGCTGCTCATCTGGCAGCTCCTGCCACTCATCCAGGGGGGAGGGGGGGGACCCTATACCGCTGGATCTGTGCCAGGTGGGCCAGGGCTATGCCAAGCTCTTCCTGGTAGGGTGAGGCTAAGCTAGGAAGGGGCTAAGGCAGGGCTTCTGCAGCCACAAATTCACCATAGCTCCTTCCCAGTGCAGTCACGCCCTGCCAAGAAGAGCTTGCCACAGCCCTGGCCCTAGCCCACCCCACACAGATCCAGGAGGACACGCCTCCCCCTGCCCTCACAGATGAGCGGTGG
This sequence comes from Crocodylus porosus, assembly GCF_001723895.1. Taxonomy (NCBI): domain Eukaryota; kingdom Metazoa; phylum Chordata; order Crocodylia; family Crocodylidae; genus Crocodylus; species Crocodylus porosus. Next base: position 60,232,867 of record NW_017728918.1, on the reverse strand, counting down.
GAGCAGCAGCAGGAGCCACCTGATGAGCAGGTAAGTGCCATATGAGCTGGAACCGACAGATGAGCAGCTCCCAGCCGAGTGGTGCGCAGCAGCAGGAGCCACTCCCTTCCTCCCTGCACCCCACAGATGAGCTGTGGGTCCATGCTGCACCTGCTCTGCCTCAGCTGGGCACTGCTTGGCCCAGCCCCAGCCCCACACCCTTCCTCACCATGGGGACCTTGATCTGCACCCCCCCATGCCCCTTCCCTCCCCCTCCCCTTCCACCATACCAGACGTACCAGCTGGAGGCAGCTCTTCAAGCTGCCAGGCTGTGCTCCTCACCACCTGTGCTGCGCTGCAGCTGTGCACATGCATGGGCCATTTATCAGCCTAATATGACCAACTTCCAATACCATACATTTTCTTTATATCAGAGCCAATCTGATATTGGACCAATGTATCGGTGCACCTCTACACTTAACTATATTCTTAAAGGAAAGAAAGACAACCACCACATGCAGTCAACAGAATAAAACTAAACATGCAATAAGTGATTTTTTAATCTTACACAACTGCACTTAAAAATGCTTCAGGTTAAAAATAATTAATCATTCACTTTAAAAAAAGAAGCCTAGTTAAGTGTCATATAAGCAAACACCATTCTCATCTCAAAATAGGACATGCATCTTAAAATATACTTCACACAGGATTTAGACACATCAAGAAATTAAACTATTCTAATTATGCAAAATGATCACCTCATCTTCCTGATAAGTAAAAGACAAAAATAATTTAAACATTAATTCACTTTATAGCTTCTTCCATTAAAATACACAGTATAAGTAAGCTTTCATAGGTGACACAGCAAAGACTGCTACCTGTCTAAAAAGAACTGGATAGTTTAGATAGACAGTTTGTTTGTTTGCTGAGCACAGGCAAATGCCAGACTTAAGCCTACAGTGTTCCATAAATCAAGTATCTCTGCTCAGCACTGCATCATGTTGTGTATACATAGATCAACTAGTAGAATACAAAAACTTCCATTTTACTATTACTCCAGAATTAATAGTTTGTCCTCAAATTCCAAAAGAAATACAATTCTTTAAACAAGACAGTGGTATATACCATATCTCATTTGTTCCAATACTTAGCAGTCCATAAGCATTTCCCAAATTTACTCTTCTTTTCTGTCCATTCTATTTCAGATAGGAATGCATTTCAAAAAAGCTTTAAGAAAAACAGAAAGCAAGAACGCACACAAAAGTAACATATGTTTCTTATATCATCTAAATGCAACTGAAAAAATTGACCTGCATAGTTTTGGCTAAAGAACACTAAGTGCATTTTGCAGCTACATACATTGCACCTATATGGACTGCACAGCCATACAGAAGGCAGACCAGAGCCATCCAGCTTCTAAGTAGCAGAGGGGCAAACTCTATACAGGCTGTACCAGTGGAGGCCACATGCCATCCAGGCCACACCAGCACAAGCCAGGGGAACCCCAAGCCTCATGTCATATGGGTGCTGCGCTACATCCCCTCGTGTCACCCACTATACCACACATGCAGGAACCTAGGAATCACCCTGTGCCATGGCTTCTCTTGTTCCAACAGCCAAGTAGAAATCTAGGGGCACAACTACACACACCAATTTAAGGTGCTTTAGGCCAATTTAAGATGCATTATGGGCACGCGTCTACATATGCGTGCCCTTAATGCACTTCAAAATGGAAATTTTAGACTATTCGCACCTAAATCTGATACTTGCAAAAGGGCATTAATGCATGTGTAGAGGCATTAAGGCGCATTAACACTATGTATGGACTGACTTGGGACTAACTTCTGTCCGTCAGTATGCATCCACAGCATTCATGTGCTTTAATGTGTGCACGTGTGGACACAAGCCTAAGTCACCTTAATGCACATTAAGCGAGCGCGAATTAAATTTAGGTATACCCAAATGCATGTGTAGACATGCCCTAGGATTACAAGTTAACCCTTTCTGGGCTGTGGGCCACTAACTGGACAGTTTTAAAATCTAAGACTTACGGTCTTCTAGATCAAAGCCTTTAAATTGTCCAGCAGCACTCAGTGATTTTAACAAATTTTATTCACTGAGATAATCAGCTTCCATTTCAGAATTTCACCAGTATGATTTGTATCTTGGTGGCAATGGATCAGCAGCATTTACCTTACTCCCCTCCCCCTCTTCCCCCACGCATTTTTAATTAACTTGTTATTGTGTACTCTGAAATGACTTTGGGTACTAGTATGGCAGATCCAGATCAGAAGCAACAGAAGCCATGGATCAGGTAAGAATCCCATTCTCATCCCCAACTTGGCAGTTAACACCTCTTCCCTTCCCCTCTGTGCTCAGTGAACCTCCTCTCGTCTCTCCCAGCTCAGATGAGGCCAGCTCACTGGGACCTGCCTGCTTGTTGCCACCCTGCCACTACTGTCCCTGGCTGAGCATGGCTCCCAGCACAAGTCAAGTATGGCAGGAGTGGCTCTGGAGCTCCTCTTCCACGCACATCAGTCAGGAGAGGAGGCAGTCATAGGCATGTGTGGGAGGGAAGCAGAAGGATGCCACTAAGAATGGAAGGGAAGGGGAGATTCTTACCTGTGTTGGGGACATAAAAGTCCTCAGCTGCTGTTCCCACAGCATGGACCAAAATGGGGGCTGACCATGCCACTAAACCCACTCTGGATCTGCCCCTGGGTATAGGTGTGGTGAGAAATGGCATGAAAACTAGGGTTGGGCCATATTCAATTTGGATTTGGCCTGAATCGGGGACAATGATTTGATTTGTTGATTCAGATCACTGTCCCAAGTTGATTCAGCTGACAGCTTTAAATGTTTTTTCTACATACCTCAAGGTACCAGACATGGCTTGTGAACACTGCAATGGTGGGGCAGATGGAAGGTCCCACAGAAGCGCAGGGCACCACGCCTCGCCTCCCCCTCCCCTCCACCCCGCGTGCTCAGCAGTGAACCCAGAAGTGGTCCGGAAATACTTCTCGTCCACTGCCAAGTGCATGGGGGACTCCCCAAGCTGCGCCCAGCTCTGTGATTGGCTGCGGGGGGACCCAGGAGGCACCAGTAGCCATGCCGGGGGATGGGGGGGAGGAGTCCCCCGCATGTTTCCCAGTGGACCCAGAAGTGCTTCTGATCCACTTTGGGGTCTACCCCCAAGTGCACTGGGGACGCCCCCACCTGTGGGACGCTCCATCCACCCCAGCATCTCAGCATTCACAAGCCCCCTGGTACCTTGAAGTATGTAGAAAAAAAAACATTTAAAGCTATGTCTATGTCCGAATCATCGAATCTTTCCAAATCTCTCTGAATCAATTCAGAGGGTTCCAATTCAATTCAGAGAGATTAAAGGGTCTCCTGATTCAATTTGGATTTAGAGAGTTGATTGCCGAATATCTGAGGAATCGAATCAGTGACCGAAGCTTCGCACAGCCCTAATGAAAACAAAGGATACGGGCTTTCAACCCGTACCACTAGCCTTACCACACTAGCCTTATAGTTACCTCAGGTGATTATTGTCCAATTTGCTCTTGAGGAAGGACATATTAAAATAAAATCCATATAGCAAAATATGAAGCCAGATTGTTAAAAAAATATTTACTAAACAATAATAATAAAATGGTTGTTGAACGCAATTATTGTTAGTCAAAGTTTCAGCTTTAATGCTAAGTGGGTTTCAGTTACCATCAGTTATTTATGATCGGCAATGCTAAGTACAGGTAAAGCTTTATATGTCACACACACAGCCAAGAGAAAGTCAATAAAATAAATTATACTGTAATTCAGAAACAATTTTCTAAACAAATGTTCCATAACTAAACATCAGCAAAAGCAACGCAAAGTGTTGTCCAACAACCTATAAGCCTAATATACAGACAACCAAAAAGCTGCAGGCAAAACAGACTCAATCTTTGCAGGTGAGTCTGAACTGCGTAGATTGAACCAACAAGCAAGTGAACAGACATTCTCTTTTGGACACCAGAAATGCAGCCACATGCCTGCAGTGGCACAGGCCAAAAGCTCCGGGGGCGCTAGCGCACACCTCCCAGTCTGCCGGCCACTGCCTAAAGGAAGGGAGGGAAGCTGGGAGAGATGCCCTCTGATGCTTTTCCTCCCCTCCCTGCTCGAATGGAGGGGGCCAGGCCCCAGCCAGCTCATTATGATGGGGGGATAAACCCCACCTGACCCCCAGTGTCATGGGGGTGGAGAAGGGGAGTAGCCCCTGCTAGGCTTTTCTCCCAATCTCCAGTCAAGTGGAGGGCATGGCGAGGCTGGCATGCTGATGCAATGGGGAAGAGGGTTTTAAACCCCCTCCCTGGCCAGCATAGGACCCCAGCTGGGGTCTGACTGGCCCTGGGAAGCAGCTCCTGCCAGGCTCTTCCCACTCAAGTAAGCGGTGTGGCCAGGCCTCAGCCCACTCCCACAGGCAATCCCTCCCAAGCTTTCCCATGCTCTCCACTCAAGTAGAGAATGGGGAGGGCGAGGGGGGGCATTGCCTGGCCTCAGCCTAAGGCCAATATGCTGAGGCAGAGAAGGGGGAGGAGGAGTTAAACCTGAGCAGAACTGCCAGGCTAGGCAGACCCCAGCTGGGATCTGGTGTGGATCAGGTAGGGGGTTTAACACCTTCCCCACCTCAGCCTGTGGGGCCAGACTGGGATCCAGTCACACCCCTTGCTCTTCACTCAAGCAGGGAAAAGCCTAAGAGGGGTTGCCTCCCCACAGCCAGGCAGACTCTGACTAGGGTCCCCTGCAGGCCAGGGAGAGGATTTAAATTCTCCCTCCCTGCTTCTGCCTCAGTGCATCGGCCTGGGCCAGGGCCTGGCCACAATCCCTGCTCGAGCAGGGAGTGGGACAAAAGCCTGGGAGCAGGGGTGCTACCCCTCCCCCAACAGGCAGACCCCAGCTGGGGTCCAAAGCCTCTCCCCACCACCTTCTCAGCCAGCCGCAGTGGTGATAGTGCTGTGGCCAGGGAGTAGAGGGACTGGGCCAACCTTGCTCCACTGAGCAGACTGCACAGCCCAGGGTTGAAAAGCTCTGGGGATGCTGGGGAATGAGTTAACTTGAGCTGGGAGGGGGTCTGGGACAGAAGTAAACACAATTTACGGGAAAGATTTAATTTTTTTAAAAGAATAATGTGTTGAACTTGATCAAATAGTACTATTTGCTCTCCAAAACTAGAGCTCTAAATGTTGGCATTTTACCTTTAAACCTACAAACTAAGAGGTATAAAATGAATGCATCATTCAGTCAATATAAATATGATCTATATTTTTTATAACTATCTGCATTAAATAATAATCTAAAATAGCAAAAGTGTAAAATATATACCATACCTCAGGACTTTTGCGATTTTGCAAAATTTGCTTGTCTGATTCTTTGGTAGCAAAGTATCTGGTGCAGCCACGATTTAAATACTATCATAATAAAGTAAAAAAAAAGTGTGTCATATTATAGGTACAGGTAAAAAAGCTAGGAGAAAACATTTAATATTTAGCATACAGTCTCATTATAGCAAATTGTATTTTCCTAGATTCTCTTTACATCTTCTCCTTGTAGCATGACAGACTCATGACCCCTATCAGATTTCATAAAGTATTCATTATTGCTTCCTTCACAACTGCATGTTATTTATACTCATAGAATTAAAGAGCTAGGAGAAGATACTTCTTACTGAACCTCAGTTAGCTCTAGCAGATATAGCTTCTTGTCAATGAAATGAGAAGGCACTGATCTATTACCTGGAACGTTAGGTCAGATGTACAGCTTTATAAAGAATATTTTTATGACAAGAAAATATGTTATCATCACATTATTAACTGCAGCATTTAGTAACAAGCATCAGGAAAAAAATTAAAGGAATCTATTAAGCTATAAGGAAATCTTTATAAAACTACATGGCAAAAGGTAAACATTGCTACTTTATAGGAAAAGCATCTGTTTGACAGTATTAGTACTTCAACGTTTCAGTGCCAAAATATGTTGGTCGAATATTAAGAACCTATAAAATACACTAAATGACTACTAATCTGTTCTCAAATAATTTCAGTTTGTAAGCAGCCAGCCCTTCAAAAAAAAAAAACAAAACCTTAAAATATGTCAGAAATCTCTTCAAGTTATCTCCATGCCAAAACAAAGTGATGCTTTGTCAAAAAAAAAAAAAAAAAAAGGCTAAATAAACAATTTGGGCATTTATACACATACATTGTCTGCTCCGATGCTCCAGAGATCTGGCGTCTTGGATCAGACTCGATTAAATCGAGTCTGTTCTGCACGTGAGCTGACGCACCCAGCACTACATCAAATGCGGTTGTATAAATGGCAAAATTCAAATCAGTGATGAAAAATGGTGGCAGTGCACTATTGAACTAAAAACCTTCAATGTGTTTTAGTTCAAAAGCATGCCATTTTCTCAGCACTGGCGTGCATTTCGCCATTTATACAAATACATGTACCGCCGCACCAGGCACTTTTAAAAGTACCCACACTGTGGCACAAATGTATAAAAATGCTTTATGTCATTAAGTACACTCGCCTTTGAATACAATTTTAACTACAACACTGTAGCTGATGCTTTCTCAATAATCCACTCTACGTAAAATGAGGGAAATGAAGCTCCAAATAAAGGGCAAAAATAGCACATACATTTGTACAGGCAGTAAATTACAACAAGCCCTGCTCCTTTTTTCTACCAATCCATAACCTCACTCCAAGTTACATTTCTTTTTTTTCCCCTGGACTTTCTTAAACCAAGCTTGGAACTTCATGAAAGTGTTATCCTAGGCATTAGATATGTGCATTTCCTCTCCCATTTGTAATACAGACCTCTAATATTCCCTGCAGCTCAGTGGAGTAAATAACTTTGTAACACATTATATTGTGTAAGTGATGTAAAAATCTACATAATTCAGCCTGACAGCACTATTTTGGAGTTTGGCAAGTATTATCCTCGATGCTGCAAAACAAAACAAACCACACAGCTGCCAAATTTTAGAGAATCCCATGGGTGATGTTTCTCACAGATTAAAAAGCTACTGATTTCTCACACATGCTGCTCCCCAAGCACCATGTGTGAGAGGAGATAGGCCATAACTTTGTACCAAATCTGGCAGCAATGTCTGGAGTAGTTGAGTGAATAATGAATTTTAAGGAAGTACAAGGTATGTCTTGTAAGGTAGCTTAAGGCAGTGTCACAGTGGTTGGGTTAAGATATCTGTATGCAGTTCTTACATAGACTTAGTGAGACATGAGCAGGTTACAAAATGTCTGTGCCCTAACTCCTTATCTAAAGTTGCTATAGTAGCATTTGCCTACCTTGCACAGATTTTGTGAAGCGTGGTGCAATGTAATGCTTGCAGAGTGCTATGCAGTGCCAAGTACTACAGTGTTACAGACAGGAACAAGATGCACTCAGTTTCTGGCTCTTGGCTCCATGCTTTCTCATGGTACATTATAAAAGGCATACACCTAAACCATCTCCTTAATCATTATCTGAATATTTTAACATACCCAATTAATTAAACAGCAAACTTTTTTGTTTAACATTTCAGTATTTCTTTAAATTTTATAAAATTAAATGTTTTAAGTATCTTTGTCTTTCGTAACAACTGGTAAATTCTACAGAGTTCTATCTGATTAAAAACAAAAAAATAATATTTATAAATTGATAAAACACATTATTTTATGTTTTGAGGTTTAAAACAATATTGGGAAACTATTATAAACAAACAAAGGAAAATATATAGAGTACAATCTCTTTTAAGTACAGAAATGCAATGCTATGCACTAGAGCAAGGTTGTCTAACTTCTAAGTCTAATACAGATGTTCAAAAAGCCCCTGGTGGAAGCACTCCAACTATCATGCTTTACTTAAAGTGCTATAAATTAAAGTAGGAGCAAACAGAACAGACCTTCACTGTTTGGTGGGGGGAGACTTGGAGCCTGCCCACAATGACCCAGGCCAGCAGGTGGTGGCACTCCCATACACCTCCCAGGAGGCCCTCAGAGGAGTTACTCTCTGAAGCCTGCCACCCCCGCCCCCCCTCCCGCCAGCTGGCAACTGTCAGTAGCAGCTGTGGGGGGTGGCGAGAGAGCCTTTGTGCCACATGCCTCCCAGCCCCACCCGATTGCAGGGTGGGGAGGCTGTCTCTGTCTCCTCTCTGTTTCAGCCCAGGGTGGGGTAGGGCTGGGCTGGTTCTCACTTGGAAGAGATGAGCACTGGTCAAAGCTAGCAAGCTACCCAGTGAGGAGCTCCTGGGATGCTGGGAGAATGCTACCTACATTGACTTGGGATGAGATATGGTACAAGTGCTTGATAAAGTTCTTTAGTCTGATACCAAATCCATCCAGGGTTAACTTAGAGTGGGATCCACCATTTTTAAAGCGCGTTGTGTGCTGTGAATGCCTGTTCCATTACAGCTGTAAAGCCCTTTCTACATACTGAATGCATGATAAGTGTAACACTTGTATCTAGCCTAAAGGGCTGGAGGCCAAACATCCTGTGGGCCACACACCCACAGGCTGCACCAGGGCAGGCCATAGGTCCCATGGGGAGCCCATCTCCACTACTTCACTGTGCCATCCCCTACCACAAACCTACACAACTCCAGGCTCACCCTCAGCTCCTGTAGTTGTGCTGCCCTGCCCTGTTCTACTCTGGGATAGAAGTAGGCAATGGAAGCTGAAGGCGAGAGAGAAGGGGAACGCAGAGACTCTAGCTTCTGATGAAGCTGGAGATATGGGAAGGGGGGAGCAGTGGTCAGGCAGGAGTCTGAGGGCTGCAAATTAACTCCAGACTGCAGGCTGCCAGTTGAATCACCCTGTTCTAGAATGCCAAAGGGTTTGATTTCCAAAATAAAAAACTGACCTACTGGGGGAAAAGTTGTGGATAGGTGTTGAGCAGAAGTGTATTTATTTTATCAGCCTGTAATTTCCTATACAGAAGAGTATGAATTTGAACGTAATGGTTTTCATTATATAATCAAAAACTTCAGTGATTACACATATTGAAGATTAGGGCAAAATGATAATTTTAAGTCTTATAATGAAAAATGCAGTTTTGGGTTCTCTGTGCATAAAACAGATTAGCTATAAGGTTGTCAATTTTTGAGTTTGCAGGACACTAGTTAGCAATCTATTCATCAAATATAAATGTATTGCCCAGTTCACAATATCTGCTTCATTATTAATAGAACTGTCCCTAGTTTGGGATCTTAACTTGCAAATGTGAAATCCATAAGATTACATGCATCAATAAAAGCTTCAGGACTGGACTCCAATTTGGGATTTTCTGAAGTACTTAACTGAGTCCAAAGGAAAAAGAGCCCTTTATATACATCTACACAGATAAGAGATGTTACATAGAAAGAATGCACGAGTTGGACAGAACCTGGATATGAGGACCTAGAGAGAAGTCCAAGTTCAAGATGAGTACTAGATTATCTTGTCCATTACTCAAGCCTTTAACATTACTGTCCATAGTCCTCAAAAGAGATGTGGGACAAACTGGGGGAGAGGAAGGGGGCCAGAGTTCTGTTTTAGACATGCTGAGCTTGAAATGTAGGCTAGAGATGACATGAGAGAAGTTCGTCTCATGTAGCCTCTCTATGATATGAGAAAGGCTAAAGTTTTGAGACAAGGCTGGAGAGGTGAGGGCAAGAGAAAGTTACATGAAGGGGTCTGATGGTTCTCCACTCAAAAGCTGAAGTCACTGTAAGTGAATATGGAATAATATGAGGAGAATGACAGAGATTAGTTAAAACTACAATGGGTAGAGATGGGAATATAGCAACATGAGGGTGAAGTAACGAAATATACAGTTGTAAGGAGTGGAGAAAGAGTGGAAAGGAAAGAAGGCGGCAACAGCAGCAATGGGAGAAATACATAACCCCTTCATGACAGTATGATCCAGGTAGAGGAACATGACAGAAGGGCTTCTTTAAACAGGTAGTGTTTGACACTGCCTCTGCAGCCCAATGGCTTCACGCCTCTGTCAAAGTCAGAAGCTGAAAGGCAGAGATGGAAACAATGGAATGGAGTTCCAAGAATAAGGGGTTAGAGGAAGAATTAAGTGGATAGGTGCAAGTTTAAAAACAATGACAGGCATGGGTACAAGAGATAGAGCACACAGGATGAAAGGAGGACACAGGAAATGTCATACCAGGGATGAGCAGGACATTGTAGGCACTGAACTGATTCATTCTAGTTAAAGAAGATGGAGGTGAATCAGGGAAATTGAGTATGTGAAAACAGTGGGAATTAAAGAAAGGCTAAATGTCAGATGTGGGACATGTTTCGCAAAACCCAGATTCAGCAACATGAATAGCATGGAGTTAAAAATGAGAAATCTTTCAATGGGAAATAGTGGCAGAGAGCTTTAACACACAATTAAGGAAATATTCTATAATGATCTATTTTTAGAATTTGAACAAAACAAGCATAAGATATTAACAACACAATACATTTTTAAAGAAACATACAAATTAAGAATAAAATGTGTGTAAAAAAATTGCATGTGTTAAAAGACAAGTTCTTGAGGAAAAACACACCATACTCACTCACCCTAAAGTTATCTGGGGAGCTTAAATACAGTTTTTGTCTAATATCTTCTGGAGCACCTGCACAAAGCCTATAAAAAATATGGTAATTCCTCTCTTCCTTGCCTTGCACGCAGATCCTGGATTTCTCCAGAAGGTAATGTGATACAAATCCACCAACAACTGAGTTCTAAGAGAAAGAAAAAAAATTCATTTTAAAATATACATGCTTGACAAGAGCACCTAAAACATGACTTTTTTTTTACTATGTGCTCATAAGGATGGACACTACCCAAGAAAAAATAAAAACATTACATTGCATAAACATTTAAAATAAACAATTATTTCTCTCTACTAGAAGAGTAGTTCTTCAAAATACGTTGTGCATCTATAATTTACACACACACACACACACACACACACACACACACACACACACACAGAGGTGTGTCCAGCCCAGCCAAATAGAAGACTTCTGTATAAACCCTGTGGCTAAGGATAGAAGTTACACAACTAGTTTAAGTGATCAGAAATAGGTTTAAACCTGTAACAGAACAGAAGTTCAGTGTACTTAAATCACTTTCAAAATGGCCAAACCTTATTTAAGACAGCCAGGTTTAACTGATTTTAATCAAACTGGTTTATGGAACTTCTCTCCCAGGTCCCTTCCTGGTTCAAGTTAACTCACAGTCCCCCAGCATCCCAGGCTGCTTGGCAGCCCTGGGCTGTTCTGTCTGCTCCAGCAGAACAGGGTCTGCCTTACCCCTCTGCTCCACAGCCAGAGCACTAGCACCCCTCTGGCTGGCTGAGGAGAGGGTTGGGCAGGAAAACCCACCCCCCTGGCCCAGCAACAGACTCCCAGCTGGATGCAGGCTGGCGCAGGGAGAAAGGGCTTAGCTCCATCCCCGGAGCCTGGAGCCATCATGATGGCTGGAATTCCCTGACCACAGCCTCCTCCTCAGTCTCCAGCCCTGCTGAGGGGTGGTGGGGGCTTGTCTCTGCCTCCCAGCAGGGGTGGGAGCCAGGAGCAGGGCTAGAGTTCCCCAGCCATCAGTTTCCAACCCAAACACTGAGGAGGAAAGTGTGTCTGGGGCACTCCAGTCCTGCTTCCAGCTCCAGGCTATGAGGAGCAGAGCCAGGCCCCAGTGCGGGCTTCCCCTGCCCCCCCCCTCCCCCCCCGAGCCAGCGCAGAGACAGAGGGGAAATAGCTCCAGCCCCCACTCCTGGCAGGCAGAGGAAAGCCCCCAGTTTGGGCTTCCCATCCATTGGGCTGCTTCCATCTGAAAATCCAGTGCCAGGCCAGAAGGGTGGGTTTCCCCCCCCCACTTCTTCCTCAGCCAGCCCAAAGGCTGAGGCGGGGGAGTGACTAGGGGAATCTTGTGGCTCCCAGCAATCTGCACTGACCAGCAGGCTGGGAGGCATGTTCTAGCACCCCCCCTCCCCGGCTAATGGTATGGGCCCCTGCAGGGGTCTGGCTGCCTTTCCTGTTTGAAAAATGAACATCAGTTCACTTGCTTATCAGTTCAATCTATGCAGTTTAGAAAAATCTGAAAAGATTTAATCTATTCAGCCTCAAGCTTTTTGACTTTCTGTACCGAGTCTAGTTGTCCTCCTGCCTCCGGCCAAGGAAGCTCAAGGATTTCATAGACATTAGGGCTGGAAGGGATCTCGGGAGATCATCGAGTCCAGCCCCCTGCCCAAAGGGCAGGAAGTCAGCTGGGGTCATAGGATCCCAGAAAGATAAGCATCCAATTTACTC
>NW_017728918.1:60210623-60220461 GCF_001723895.1 Crocodylus porosus | reverse complement strand
CCAGCTCCTTGAGTACCCTGGGGTGCAGATTGTAAGGGCCGGCTGACTTGAAGGTATCCAGCTTCTCAAGATGTTCCTTCATGAGGTCAGCATTTATGGAGGGTAGGGGATCCCCACCACCCGGATCTCCCCATCCCATAGCAGGATGGAAATGTCATAGTCTTTTCTAGTTACCTTGCACATAAGGGAAATTAAATAACTTCTCTATCTTTATGGATGTGGGCCTGGGGAAAAAATTACTAAGTGACCTGTCAAAAATAGGCAATTCTAATATCACCTTGGACATGTACATGGAGCGAGGTCTTAAAGACGACCTCAGCTTTGTAAAGTGCACACATGGTATATCTTAAGAGTCTCTCTATTCTGCTTCTTATTACACCAATTAGAAAGGCCAGTTAGGCAGATGAGTATAAGAACAGACAGACAAATAACCACTGGTGAGAAAGAAAGCCCGATAAACCTGGTAATTTGTGACTTAAAGTCACTAAAGAAACCAGAACCCTTGTAACAGAGAAAACCCTCTTACGAGGTACTTAAAAAAAATAATCTTGTAAATGTGAAGTGCATAGCATTCTTACACTGCAATGCTGACATGGCTGCCCAAGTGCAACTTGCTGGAAATAACTGAAAGCCCTATTTCTTTCAACTGAAGTAGATAATCTAAAATGCCTGAAGTGATGCCTAAAGAGCAGCAGTGTGTCATCAAAACCGCTGAATTGAAACTGCTTTTCATTTAGCCAGACAAGCGGCTCCAGTACAGTCCTTTCTACCGTTATTAATATGAACATAAACTTGTGAAAATTTGTGAAAACAATGAGATATTCAAAGTCCACGTTGCAAGATGAAGACAGTCAGCTACATAAAAGATGAAAGATGGGGGTTGGGACACAGGCTACAGCTTGCAACCACACCTCGGTCATATCTCTGTTCACCCATGTTAGATACTGACAACATCCGGAAGTAAGAAAAACCAATATTGCCTTGGAGAATTTTCAGCCACCAGGATACGGTTGGGATGGTCCTTTGGTTAAATGGACTGCTAGACATGTGTAGGAGTAACCCCAAGTCTCAGGGGAAAAGAAACACAGCTGTAAAAGAGTCTGGGTTTTGACCACCCCAGAGAAAAAAACTTGGGCATTCTGTCTTTAGTCACAAACAGGTCAATGTTGCAGTAATCCTATTTGTAAAATATTAATCTTGATTTTCAAAGAGCGACCTTGATTTTCAAAGATTCACCCCTGAGACAGCCTGAAAAGTCACTGTGTACCCTTGGAAAACAGGTAGTGCAGACTAAGGGTGTTCCAGAAGAATCCCAAACTGCAAAGCCTCTCGTCATAACAGTATGAGTATGGCATGACCTTGCCTACTGAAACAAAACATGCCCTTCACAGTGCCTGAGAGAATTTGTATTATCAAGTTCCCAGTGTAAAGGAGAAATGAATGGCATGTGCACTCAGCTCTACAACATTTATATGACGTGTGCATTTCTTCTCATTCAATAGTATTCACATCTGCCTACCTTCCAGGTGTGTTTTCCCTCTGTGGCAGAGCACCAGCGGGATGCCTGCCACTTAAGGCTTGTTACAGACTCTGAGTGAGCTTGCTTTGTGAACAGCAGGGAAAAGCCTCCACCAGGAACCATTTGAAGGGGGAAGGTTGGTGGCTGAGCACCTTTCATGTCTGCCACTTGAAGGAGGAGAGCAGGCAGCAAACAGGTGCAAGCCACCCTGATGGAGTGGCCATTTTAAGATCCTGGCTCTCAGGGCTGGGGCAGCAGTTTGCTGCCAGCAGCCAAGGGAACGACAACATCTGGCAGCACTGATGCTCAAGGAACATCTTGGAGGTAAGGGCAGGAGCTATTGGGGATGGCAGGAGGCCCCTGGTCCTGGGTATGACTAAAAACTGAACCCTCCTGGGAAAGAGAGACCTGGTGGGACTCCCTGTGGTGAGGGAGTCCTCAAGAAATGCCGGGTCAGTTATCTCCCTGGTGAAAGGGGAGGAGGGGTACCTTAAAATCCCAGTCCCCATGAATCTGGTGGGTTATAACAACATCAGAGGGGAGAAGAGCCAGGCATGCCCAGGGAGGGGCACCTGAACCCAGAGTGGGTAGTGGAGCCAGGCAAACATGGGTGGCACCTGAGCCCACAGGAGTGTAGGACCCCAGGGAGTAGTGGGGCCAGGCACACCCCTGGGAGGCACCTGAGCCCCAGAGAGGGGAGCAAGTACATTGAGGTCCCATGAGGAAAGGGGCAGGGAGGCCCAGGTAAGCCTTTGGGTGCCAGAGGCCACAAGGGTGCCTGAGGCAGAGTGAGACAGCAGAGGGGGAGCCATGAGTAAAAGGGGCAAGTCTCTAGTCTCAAATTGAGAACAAGTGGGCTGTATTACCCAATGAGGGGCCAAGGGTAGAGTTAGCCCAGTGTTTGGCTAATTGCCCAGCCACTGTGCAGATCAGGGCTGCGGGAAAGGCCCAAAAGGTTGCCGCAGGGCTGGCCAAGGAGTGAAGGGACAAGCCTGATGGCCCACATGGTCACTCAAGGGAGCAGGGTGGGGCGTATGAGGCCAAGTAAAGGGCAGGAGTGTGAGAGGCCTGGTGAGAGCAGGCAGAATGAAAGAGGCTCCAGTGAGAGGGGGGTTGTATGTGTGAGGCCCACAACAGGGCAGCGTGACAGAAGCCTAACAATGTGCTGACTTGGGCCCGGCTTCAAGCCGGAGCATAGTACAACTCACAGAAGTCATTTGTGAGGCATGGGACACAATAAGGGGAGGTCAGAGTTGTGTGTTTACTGCCTGTGAACAGCAGCATGCTCGAAGGGCAGCCTCCCACCCAATTAACATCCTATTTTACAACAAGGCATCACAGCCTCTCTCCTCTGATCCCCAGTATGTGGGTTCATCTGTCGTTCGAGATTTTGTTGGGAGCAAAAGGAAACCTGAAACCGAATAGAAGACCCGCTTAAATTCTTGTGAATGGCTCTTTCCCATCCACTCTTTTCATTGTAGCAGCTGAGATAGACAAGGTTTGTCAAAGCAGTTATTATTAGGATCTAGGAGAGCTCCATAAATAGGCAAAGTCACCTTCCCTAATGTGGCTTATTGTAAGTTGCCTAAATGAGTGGGGGTTATCTTGAATAAGTTCTTAAAATCCTATAAACATCACCACAGATGGAGGAAAGATAATTCTAGTATTACAGATGACAGAAACCAATGATAAAATATGCATCGGAAACTGATAATCTGGGAGTTTCAAGTCCTCAGGTAAATCCAAAATTAGAGACATGTCTCAATACTTGGACTAGTACTGATTTTCTTTTACAGGTGCAGTGGGATTAATGACCTTGGTCTGGAAAGAAATGAAGACAATGAGAAGGAGAAAGGATGCATTCTCCTAATGTTGTAATACAAACATACGTCCCTCAGAGAAAGAGGAAGAATATTTCTGACAACTTGGGAAGAGTACCCTATGACTAGAAAACACATATAATATCTCTTTTAAAAAAAAAGAGACTGACCTAGATATTAATAGACCTTGACTTCAATAGTATGCCAAGCGCTAAAGGGCATACATTAAAGAATAGTTCAACAGATGAAAGGAAATGAAAACTGAGACCACATATAACATGGGGTTAAGAGGACAATTGTGTCAGACTGATTTAATGTCCTTCTATGACAACAACAGACTTGCAGGATAAAGATAATACAGCAAGTAGACTTGCAAATTTGCAAGGCATTTACAGATCCTGTATTTCTTTCACTTGTCCTTTTCTGAGACAAACCTGTTATTTAGTATGCTCGCTACTTGATGACATAACTGCCTCACAAGACTGACAATGTTTCAAGTCTAACGCTGTCTACATTGTAATGGAACTGTCAGGGGAAGTACTGTAGCACTCCACAATAAAGTCAGATTTTCTGGATTTTTTGTTAAGTAACGCTATCTCTTTACCCTGAACTAAATGGAGCAGTTAAGGTTCCAAAGGCCTGAGTTGGAGCCTTGCTCAGATTGCCCCTGTCAACCCAGCTGTAAATGAATACCTGTTCACTTGGACTGGGCACCCTAGTGTTAAGCTAACTACTCCACTGTCTTAAGAAATTGGTGTGTTCTAATCAAGATAACCCAAAGGGCCGCTAATCACAGGTAGACATCTGATTTACACTAAACCAACTACGTAAGTGTTTTACACATGAAGAAACCACCTCAGAAACTTAGAAAAAGAGCATGAGCTCAAGACTGTGTAGGTAAGATGTACTGATGTAATAATGACCATACCCATAAGTAACATACAATCCATATTCATGCAAGTATATTGTGAAATCTGTGCATCAAGATCATAGTAATCAAGTTAAAGCCTGTTAAGAACTATATTTTTCTTCAAATGGATAGAAATATATATTATTTGTAAATTAAAGCAGTTTTAGTTCTCTTTTCAAGGTCAAACTCAAGCTGGTCCCTTAGGCCTGGGAAAATGGCAATTTTTGTCAAGGGAGTATTTCAGTCCATTTCTCATTAGCATATCAGTTTTGGACAAAAAGAAAACACCATATTTTGGGGGAAAACACAAAATACCATAGCTACTATAAAGTGGTAAAGGGTTAATATTTTAATAGGGAAAACAAGGCATAAGAACAGACCTGCAAATCTTCATGTAAAAAAACTTATCTACAATAAACCAAAATTATGAATCTTTGTCTAAGTGCTTCCCACCAAAACCTATATCATCAAACAAAATAAATAAATCCATCACTGAATACTCAGTCAGATGATAATAAAGTACCAATACCTTTTCATTGAAGTGAATTTCTACAAATTTTCCAAAACGACTGCTATTGTTGTTGCGAACAGTCTTTGCATTCCCAAAAGCTTCTAAGAGTGGGTTAGCTGTTAAAAGATGGGTTTGAATTTTAAATTGAAATGTCATTCACAAATTATTTAAAACAAGTTAAAATAGTATTAAAATAACTATTTATTCAGTATATGGACAAAAAATAGCTCTTGGGTAAAACATGAAATACTTTATCATGGAGATGGCTTCTCTGTATGAACTGCCTTAGGCACAATTTTGCCCCACTTTAAACACAGAAGCTAAACAGTGGAAATGCTACTGTAAGTCAGCTTCTCGGCATCATGGAGTAAAAGAACGGATGTGGGCAGAGCAGCTGATGAGCTGCAATCCTCTTTTACTGCACAGTAAATTGTATCACTGTGCATTCAACATACTTTAGAATAAGATTTGAATTTTTTTTAAAGGTTACCCTTTAAAAGCAGAATCAATAGCATCTTTTCCTTTTTTTTTTCCAAATGATAATTTATTGCGGAAACAACTCCCAGTTAAAAGATTAAGCATTCTACCAGGTGCAAAGTTCTTGAGTACATACTTTGAAAAACTCAGTGGCCATCACTGAAAGCATTTCAGCTGCTATTTTCCTGAAGTAAACAATATATTCAATGTGAGTCAATTTGAACACCAAGCAGACTGCCCCCAAAACTTATTTTCCCTACTTTCCCCTCTCACACATAGTGGGAAATATACATATAGCGCTAAACACCATGCACAAATGACATTAGTAGAACAACAACAGAAACCAAGAGAAACATTTTAAAAGACAAAATGCATCACTGACTTGAAAAAAAGACTTAAAAAGGTAGTAATATTTTGCATTAGCAGTAGCTTTAAAATGATCTTTCAGGATATCCTCATTACAGAGTGCATTGCAAAAATCCAGTGCACAGATAAACATGCACAACTTGAGCCATTTAAAAATGTTTACTAGCTGTGCAGCACAAAGCTTCTGAAAGACTTCATTTTGCCAGCTAGGAGAAAGCAGGAGTGGAAGGCATAGCAACTGTTTCTCTCTTGTTTTGTCTATTGTGAGCTGTAGCTATGAACAAGCCACTAACTTAAAAATACTTTCTGAAAAGTAAGAATTCCGTAGAATGGTCCCCCCTATTAAAATTCCTATTGACAATAATCTACCAGTCTGCTGCTATGAGGATGAAATTGCTGATATGAAACTTAAAACAGTTACATAAAATTAAGAATAACAAAGCAGCAATCTTTACTTGGCATTTTTTTTTCTCTGTCCTTTAGTACAACTATCTCAATGCTAACCTTCTATACTGCTGTTTTTGTTTGGTTCTCCTGTAAAAAAAACTTTCAAATTTATGATTTTTGAAAACCTAGTCTCTTCAAAGTTGTTATATTAATACTTCTTCAGTAAATATTAAGGATTAAAAATATCCTGGGTAATATTTCCAGTGTCCCAAACATAGATTATGGGATAAATAAGCAGCAAGCGGTTTTCCAACAATAGAGCTTTTGTGAGCATGCTTGTTAAGAATGTGTTTAAAAATTGTTAAAAACTGCTTCAAACATGCAACAGATGATGGTATTCTAGAAAAAAAAACGAATTTCAAAAGTTTTCTTCAAAAATACCTACAGGCACCAATGAATGTTATGGAATGCAGCTTCAAGCAGCATGGGACCTATCAGTCATTTTCTGAGATCCCACAGTACATACATGGATTTGGATGCATGTCTGTTCAGTTGCAATTAAACAGTATCACGCTTGTTTTTATCATACCTATGGGGAAAAAAACAGTAAAAACCTGCCACCTCTCTGTAAGCAGTTTCAAATGGCTGGAAGTTCAAGTTAGACCAAATCAAACTAGAAGTGAGGTGTAAATGAGCCACCACAGAAGCTTAGGGGGAGTCTCAATTACTCCGATTTCCACCCCCCCCCCACACACACAATTGAAGACTAATTTTTCTAAAAGTTAAATTCCAGCTCAAATAGGAATTGTACATGCATTCTGCGGGTCATAACAGATTATAATAATTGTGTCATTTGGCATTATCTTTGAATATGACATAAATGTAAACCTAGTAATGAAGTAGAAGTAACATTCAGAAGAGTTGCTTTACAACACAGGTGAATTAACATGATCCACAAAGGAATAGGACTGTTTTATTCTTGACAGACAGCTTGTCCTTCATCGCACTTTTTAGTAAAAGCACACACTATGGGCTCCTATACATGTGCAGGGAGCCTGCTCCAATGCTCTGTAATTCCAGCACACTGAAGCAAACTCTATTGCGTCTGCTGGACTGTGGAAATTAACGTTCTCCAGCAGCCTCCAACATCACGTGCGTTAGTGTCCCTGCACTGAAAAATGGTGTTGGGGCACTTTAAACTAAAGCTCTTTCAACGAGCTTTAGTTCAAAGCACCCCACTGCCATTTTCAACACTGAGATACTGTGTCACTCCGTGACACTCCGAGACACTCCAACACGTGACGCTCTGGGCACTTTAATTAGCGTAGCTCTAAGAGCCATGCTAATTTAAAGCGCCCCCCTTGCCTCCCGGAGCACATATATAAATGCCCACTGTGCTTCCCAATAAAAAGCAGTGTTATCAATGACTGTACAGTAACTGTCCTTACACAATTCATATAAAAGGGAACATTTGAAAGAAGACAGTAGCAAAACCTAGAAACAGCTTTGCAAAAATTAGATGAGAACAGAGCAGTCTGTTAATCAATTATGTCCCAAAAGATCGGATTACACTTCTATTTTTGTCACTGTTTAGCATTTAAATAGGTTGCAGTTCATTTGGTGGAATCCTTAGTTCGGTTTAAAAAATTACAATACCTTCTACAATTCTGTCATCAATATCTTGACCAGTACCATAGGATTCAGTCAAATACCTGTGAAGAAAAATGAGAAGCCAAGGTCCATATTTTCCATGTTAAGTGTCATGCTGCCTTGGTCTAACTGAGGAAAGTGCACATGTATATGTGTGCTTGTGTATTAGGCTGGCCTTTTACAGTTCTTTCTTTGTATATACAATATATGTAAAAACAATTTGCCTGCAGTTTTCTTACAGGAAAATAAGTATTTTGTGCTGGCTTCAAATGTATTTTTCCTGTATTTCAGTATTTTAAAAATAATATTCAGATTTGTGCGTGTTCAGAAAGTGAATATAAACAAACAAACTTGTGATTTACATAATAACATATAGTGTATCCAACACAAAATTACAGCACAGAATAAACCTTCTGGCAGTTTAAGTCACTCTTAGCGGTTAATTTTAGTTTTAAAAATAGACACTTGAAAAATTTAGCATCCAATGTCAGTTCTTATTTGTCCTTTTTTTTTTGTAAATACTTCTAAAACAGCCCACTGAGATTCTGTATGCATAGGCTAAATTTGAAGGTTTTCTTTTGTATTTAAAAGGATACACAATTTTCTGTTATTACTGTTCATAAAGATTGTTTCCATTTCACCAGAGGCTGAAAACCTTTACACCGTTTCTGAAAATTCCCCAATCGTCCCTCAAAATGGCTGCTTTCTCCTACTGTTTTCAGATGTACCAAAGCCTGTGGCTGTACTTAAGATGCCTGCTTTCAACATTCCTACCGCCTCTATGTTCCCAGAAAGGAGTGGATGTCAACCTACACTGTCAAGGAACAACAAATACTGTGAAGATAAGTGACTACAAGCAGTGGTCATCTTTTTGGAGGTGCAGATTGCAGGAGAAATGGGGTATATAGAAACAATGGAGTACAGGATACAAAAGAAAAGGGAAATTTGTGATATGTGCAAAGGGAAGAGGAGAGAAAGGAGGTAAAAAAAATAACAAGTTAAACTGTCTTCATTACACTGCTCTGTAAAGGAAATCAGCTACAAGTGTCATCTTAACTGAGCAGTATTCTCTAGCTGCGGTATTCCAGTCTCATTAAGCAAAGCATAGCAGCAAATGTAGCCATTAAGACAAGAAGAAGTGATTTAAGGTTGCTTCTAGGCATCTTTAAACCAATATTGAGCAATACCAATTGTTAGTACTCTTACAGCTTCTTGTTTGGTTTTAATGCTTGCATCATTTTTCATCAAAAAAAACGACGAGATACTTTGAGCTGAAGCACATTATAGGAAAACCATATCCAGAGTTAGAAACCTAAAAAATCCAGTATTAAGCTTAAAGAAAGGCGAGCATGGAAAGCTATAAAAATGCAGTTAGGACAAATAAGCTACCACAATTCTGCCTTGTGGCAATATTTCTGAGAACCTGATCCTCATAGGTTCTGGAATCAGAAATACTAAAATGCCAGTATCATAATCATATGGTTATTCCTGAATTGCAGTTGAAAGTTAATGCTTGGGTGTCCAGTCCTTTTCATGCTGTAGTATAGTTAGGTCTGGGAAAGAAACAAGTCTGTAATGCACAGGTAATTTCTTTGCACTTTGGATCGGTCCTATTCTTTTATGTAATCAGGTTATCTATTCAATTAAACTTTATTTGTTTTAATGTTATTTCTGATAAACTCTCTACACTTCTAGTTTACAACCCTCCTTCTCTCTCTTAAATGCCTGTTTTCTTTTACATATGGAATTCAACACCAGCCATTGTTTTATTTAATATTTAGCTTGTATTGTACTTGCTTCTTTCGCAGACCTGAAGGAGGGAAGCTGTGCCTGAAAACTTGTCTAACAATTGTTGTTTTTCCAATGAAAGGTATCACTAAAACCAACCTCATAGTTTCATAGTTTCTAGGGTCAGAAGGGACCTGAGTAGATCATCTAGTCCGACCCCCTGCCATGACAGGAAAGAGCACTGGGGTCAAACAACCCCAGCAAGGTGTTCATCCAGCCTCTTAAAAGACCCCCAGGGTAGGAGCCAGCACCACTTCGCTTGGAAGTTGGTTCCAGATCCTAGCCACCCTGACTGTGAAGTAGCACCTCCTGATATCTAGCCTAAATCTATCCTCTGCCAGCTTGTGACCGTTATTCCTGGTCACTCCTGGCGGTGCTCGGGGGAACAGGGACTCCCCCAATGCCTGCTG
>NW_017728918.1:60206085-60210523 GCF_001723895.1 Crocodylus porosus | reverse complement strand
AGGAGCCAGCACCACTTCGCTTGGAAGTTGGTTCCAGATCCTGGCCACCCTGACTGTGAAGTAGCACCTCCTGATATCTAGCCTAAATCTATCCTCTGCCTTCTCTTGTGGAGGCTGAATAGGTTCAGGTCCCATAGCCTCTCCTCATAGGGCCTGCCCTGCTGCCCCCTGATCACCTCCAACCCCCCCCCCAAAAACCCCTTGCTTCTGTTTCTCACATCTATCCTTTTTACACCTTGCATTTCTTTAAAAGTTAACCTTAACTCTGACATTTTTAAATGCATCTTTTCTTTGGGAAATGTAACCAGTTTTGCTGAAACATACCATAAACCATTATGAAGTTTAATTATAACTGAAACTATCCATTACTTCATGAAAAACACTTATTATTAAATAATTTTGGGTTCCCTAAGTACTAACCTTAGTACAAATTTAGTGTTTTCAGTCTTTCCAGCTCCTGATTCTCCAGAAACTATGATGGATTGACTCATCTTGAGTACTTTCATGTCACGAAAAGCTTTATCAGCTAAGATAAAAAAACATGTTAGTCAAGGCAAACATATTTAAGTTACTTTCCTGCACAAATTTTTAAATGTTATACATACAGCTCTTAATTTAATCCATTCAAAAATAGGAGCTAAACATTTCACACACGCACATACATACATACATATGCACACATATATAAAAACACACGTCTGTGTTACATTCTATGAAAGTCCATTTTTGCAATTTCACATTTACAGACCAACATGTGATTTTTGATCTTGAAAGATGAAAAGAAAAAGAAAAAGAAAATCAACTCAACTATATCCACTGGGAACAAATGCAGGACTATCTGAATTCTGGAACTGAACTTATTTATAAGTAGCCATGGATTTTACAGCTAGGAAGCATTTTATTTTTAAAATACTCTATTTCACATTATCAAAAACTTATTACTAGACTGGATGCTGTCTGGCTTTCAGACTGTATCTCAATGGTGCGTAGGTCTAGGGCAGTCTCTAATGCTCCATACTTTTCCCTAGGCATATATGCTAAAAGTCTGTGTGATCTATACTCTTTGTTCTCAACCAGATGCCTTGGCTAGGTACAGACAAGCAAAAAGCTCGAGGCAGAATCAATTTTAATTGCATGGCTTCCTGTAAGTAGTGTAGTTTAGATCAGTAGCAAATAGAACACACATTCACCCTTTTGTGGGGTGGGGTGCAAATCTTAGACCAAGTTCCACCTTTTTTAAGACAGTTTGTGTGCACCAAACTTCTGTTCTGTTACCAGTATAGACTAGTTTTGTGTGCTGAACTTCTGTTATTGGTAAAGACTGGTTTCTTATCACTTACAATGGTAAAAGTGTAATGTCTATACCTGGCCCTTATGTGTAATACCGTGATCTAGAGGATCAACGCTTGCCTACATACTAGACATGAATACTTTGAACCATTTCTAGGTGATTTAATTGATATGCTTTCAAATTATCCTATTTTGTTATCAAGATCCTAAAAAGGAGCTCAAAGGGACCAGTTAAAATGTTGTTTTGTCAAAAACAAGAAGGATTCAGTTTTCATTCTCCATGGAAGAAAATTAGCAGCAAATCACACTCTGATTTAGGCATAGCTCAGAGCTGTTTTTGAAAAGATTTTACTTCTCTAGATCAGGGGTAGGCAACGTTTTATGGCTGGAGTGCCGAAAAAACCACAAAATCCATCTTGGAAGGTGCCAGAGTGCTGGCATGCTGGAGCCCAGAGCAGCTGTTTGCAGCTGACCTATGGAGCCGGGTCTGCTTGCAGAAGGGCTTGCATCCTCCCAGCTGCCTGCTCGGAGCAGCCTGGGCTCCATGGTTGGCAGTGGTGTGCCAAGCAAAACGGCCTTGCATGCTATGCTTGGCACGTGTGCCAGGGATTTCTGACCCCTGCTCTAGCTACAACTCTAGAATATTACTGTTGCAATAAAACATAACATTTTAAAAATCACAATTGCAAAATTGCTACATCAAATTCACTTTTTTTCCTTCAAGTCATCTAAATGCATTTTACTGCCTAAAAGTCAAAGCAAATAATTTATACTGGCAATCTGCTGAAACACAAAGGAAATGGACTCAAATACTTCACTAACAAGAACAAGTTATTTCAGAGAACTGATCCCATCATAAAAATGTTTTAATAATAGCACTCTTCATTTGTCCTTCTAGTACATTTCTTTCTCTTTTGTATGAAGCACTGGTTGCATCACAGGTTAAACTGTTTATTTTACAGTCCTTTTCTTTTTTTAGAATGCAAATATAAACTGTCATATTTCAAGCAGCTATTGTCCATTTTTTTCATGGGCACTAGAGATGTGATGTCATTTTAGTAGTGAATTATTTTACTTTAAAAACTGTTTTTAAGTAAAATGGTCGGTGTTACATATGGTGTTTAACATACAGCTACAAGACAAAATAAACAACGAATCTATATTTTAGGAGACAAAAATCTGACAGAATACATACCGATTGCATATACATGTGGGGGTAATGTCCCTAGTGATCTACCCTGGTACTTTTTAATGGTCTCTGAAGAATAAAGTTTAGGTATGTCGAAGTATGGATTCACTGCAATTAGAATGTTGGCTACGTAGGTCTGTGGAAAAGAAACCATAATAAAGCCTTAGTAGGTATTCAACAAACTGGTTAACAGCAATTTTTCAATTGCTATTAAACAGTGCAAAACCATTTCAAATCTAGAATAGAACCATGCCTAGCAACAAATAAATACTGACAAGCAATACTAGAGAGAAGAGCAATCCCATTTAAAATCACATTGGGTAATGCTGATAGTGACACCACGAAAGTATTGACCTCTTGTACCTCGGTATACCATCTTTAAATGCCCTGTTGGAAAAACATTGAACAGGAAACAAAACTTCCATGACATTTTCCAAAGAAAATTATAAATGAGTATAAATTCAGTTTCATAGAACTTGTTATGGGAGATAGAATGGTGCCTAAAGCTGTGTACACACATTTTAATGATCTAGGAGAATTGTTCCAGGTTTGTTTTTCTTGGCAGAAAAACCTTACAAGGAGACCCCTGGCCATTCAAACGCTCAGCCCATGAAGAGCAGAGCTTGCAGTACTGACTAAGCAGCCAAGGAGACCCCTGTGCACACATCTCAGTGTGCTCTAAAGGCTCCTTCAGTCTGTCTAGAGACAGAGGGTAGCAGTGCAGAGGGCAATGCTGGCTGCTAAGAGTCAGACTGAATCTCCCTGCAATACAATGTGGGATTATGGAGACATTATCAGCTCCCTGTCTGGGTGGAGCAGTAGAGTCCAGACCAAATGACTCCTTCTCCCTGGGGGTGGGAGAAGGCAAAGCACCCTGATATGGCAGTGGATTGTGCTGTGGCCTCTCCAGAAAGGAACATGTACAGATATTTACTCGCCCAGGAACAATTGAACTTTGATTGTTCCCAGGTTATTTTTCTCCCAGAACAGTAATTTTTGCTCTAAGAGGGAAAAAAATACTGAATAGCTGGACATTCCTGGCTTCCTTGTACAGATTCCCAGAAGATTTCTGCTGGCTGCTAACTGGATATACAGCTGCTACAAAACTACATTGACACTGGATTACCAGCATGTACCTCACTGAATTAGGAAGTATAGGCTAGACCATCATGATTTTTTTTTACTTTTGGTGAATTCTGCTGAAAAATGCAGTTTCAGGTCACCAAGAAGGTATTGGAAAAACCCAAGAATAAAACTGAATTTTGTCCATGAACACAGTGTATGTCTTCTATAGAAGGCAGGACAGGGTAGCATCTTAGAGTAATTGGTTTGGGCAGGCATAAGGTTGCATGGTAAACAGCCTATTTTGTCAGATGTCACCTATGAAAACTCATGCCTTTCTGAAGCAGCTAGTCTCTAAGGTGTTACCTTGCCCTGTACTGCTTTCTGCCTGACTTCAAACCAACATGACTACCTACCTGTGTTCAACATTAACAGAGTTCACACAAAGGTTGTTACAGACACCTCTGTGCTCGTTATTTTCACATAAAAAGGTATGCAATGCAAAGAGCTCTCTAAGAGGTATCAGTAACTAGACAAATTAAACCAAAGTCTGAGAAAAGCAAGCAAACACTCTTGGGTTTTTTTCAAACTATATTAAAGTTACAAGGGAAAGCTACATGGGACATAACCTGAACTAAGTTTTATACAATACTGACACTGGAAAGCACAGTGGTAGCATTTATTTAAAAAATATAGAAAGGCTTCTTCAGTTGAATTATTGTCTATGTTGTCAACTCTAAACAAAACAACAACAAAAAACCCCAAACCAAAAAACACAACACCAACAAACAAAAACAAACAAACAAACAAAAACAAAAAAAAAGGGTTTTCTTTTATTTTTTTCCTACAGTCAAATTGATTGCGATGGGAAGCTTGGTCGTCACACCAGATGGCAAA
>NW_017728918.1:60150291-60205985 GCF_001723895.1 Crocodylus porosus | reverse complement strand
CGTTTGACCCCAATACTCTTTCCTGCCATGGCAGGGGGTCGGACTAGATGATCTGCTCAGGTCCCTTCCAACCCTAGAAACTATGAAACTATGATTCCACCCTATTGTTCCTAAAAGCTGATGACTGGCTTTTAGAGTCTTAAAAGGGAAAAGAATTTATAGCTACATAAAGCAGCAAATGAAAGAGGAATTCATGCAATTTTAGATTTTAATGACAATATTATTTAAACCTACCATTTCAATAATGCTTTTTAGAAAGATGAAGAAAATCATATATACAGTTGCCTGCTAGCAGCCAGTATTTTTTAAGCATCTCTTCTATTTTACAGCTGTCATTGCCAGGGCAGATGGCAAGGACTAAATCTAATTTAGTCAGAATTCATTAAGTACAATTAGGCAATTTGATAGCAATATAAAAGATTAAGATGGACATTTGAGCTAGGAGGTGTCAAAGGAGGCACCTGTTTGCTTCGTTCAAAAATAATGAAGAAAAGGAGCCATCTTTGGTAACAGCAGACCTATTTGCAAAGTAAATTACCTGCAGGAATAGAGTTTTTGCTACAATGCAATACAACTGGTGTCCTGAATTCAACAACAACACAGAAAAAAAAAATCTAACGTTTAGCTACATTACCTACTTGGTGCAAACCAGTTAGTAAATCTGGATCACATGGCTCATAAGCCTTTTCTCCAAAAAAAAAAAAAAACCCTACCTCTCCTAGATGTTTAAATATTGATTCTCTTTGATAAACTATGCAAAAAAATAGTATTATTACATAAAAACATATTCTCTTTCATCCATTTAATTAAAATATTATACAAACTTACGTAAATTCTGTCTTTACTGTAGCGAACTTTGATATTATGAAGGAGTGTGGCTTCATTTAAATACATAAGCGAACCTGCAATTAAAAACCCATAAACAATTATTTTTGACAAATAAACTCATAAAACCAAAATATAATATTAAGAAAAATGCTTCTTCCTCTCCTTTTTGTGACCTATAAACAGCTTATTTTTTTGAGAGAAAAATATTTGTCTGAAAAAAAATTTAGCCTACTATTCACCATATTCTTAAAATAAGGAAAAAAGATAACTATTATAATATAGAAGTATCAATCTCTGACCTCTGACTCACTGAAAGATAGCAGAAGACAGCAGAGCTGCACCTTATACACTAACTAAATCAGAAATGTTCATCTTAAGCTTTTGTAAGCGAGAGCTTACTTCATTAGATGGTGTGGAAGGACTGCAGCAAGCAGTCTTACATAGAAAACATCAATTAGAATACACATGGTACAAAGGTGGGAGGAAAAAGGAGAGGGTATTGCCAAAAGAGGCAAGATGGATATTGGGGGTTGGGAGGAAATCAGTCAACCAATTTTCAGTTTCTCTTAAAAGTGTCTTCAATATACACCTTTCATTTTTCCCCATGCTGCCCCATAAACAGGAGAACAAATATCTACTCCAAATTCAGAGACATAATTTATCCACCTTCAAATTCATCCTTGAAATCTGTGCCACGATGTGTAGGGAAAACAACAGCCAACAACTGCATTTATAGCATACAAAAGTAGCAATTATAATGGTTATAACTTGATTTAAATCAAAATAGATTTATATGGGTACAGAAAAGGGCATCTCTAGATTCCCGCTTTCAAATTTCAAATCCCTGCTCTAAACTTTGTAGATGTTGGAACCTCAGAACAGATAAGGGGGAAAAAAAAAGAAAAGCTACCTATTTTCTTAAAAAAAGAAAAGCTACCTCATCCTTGGGGGGGAAAAAAATCTGAACCAGTTTTACTCAGGAAATGAAGAAAAAAATCCAGTTGAGGTAGACAGTAAATAGAGAGAGAACTCAAATGGTTCAAGTTTGACAAAGCTGTTTCTGACCAGCCCCGGAAGGAGTTGTTAACCAATTTCATCTGTAATAACAACACTGCCCTACAGCTATTCTTGATGTTTCTTGTTCTTGGGCTTTAACCTATAAACTTCCTAAATGTTCCTTCACTTTGTTAGAGATTTAATTACACAGCAAACATATCCAGTCTTACATTACAATCAGCACATCAGACTGCTAACCCTTAAAGAATTAGAAGCACTAAAGACCACTATAGCTTGTTTCGTTTGTGCAGTTGGCAGTGCTTTATATATAGGGTGTCACTGTTTCCTCAGCGATTCTGTATACTGTACACAGACTGTACTCACGTTCACATGCTTTATCACACCAGGCAAGTTAGGGGTGTGCAAAGCGGGCCCTATTTGATTCAGATTTGGCCTGAATTGGGGACAGTGATTCGATTCATATCACTGTCTCTGAGTTGATTAGGCCGAATCTGAATCTTAAGATTCGATGCTAATTCGGAGAATCGGCGATTCAGACATAGACACAGTTTTAAATGTTTTTTTCTACATACTTTGAGGTGTCAATGCAGCTCATGAACACTGCAATGCTGGGGCGGATGGAGCATCCCACAGGAGCATGAGGAGCCCCCCACATGCTCGGTGGTGAACCTGGAAATGGACCAGAACTACTTCTGGTCCACTTCTGAGTCCGCCGGGGCGTGCACTGAGGAGGCATCCCCATGCCCCCCATCTCTGCAATTGGCCATGGAGTGACCTCAAGTGCCCCCACCAGACCCAGAAGGCACCAGTCACCAAGCAAGGGGGGGCCAAAATGCACCCTCCCCACCCCCCTGCATGGTCTCTGGCAGACCTGGAAGTGCTTCTGGTCCACTTCCAAGTCTGCTGCCGAGCACGCTGGGGAGCTCCCTGGGCTTCTGTGAGACACTCCATGTGCCAAATCGATCTGGAGGGTTCCGACTCGATTCAAAGAGATTAAAGGGTCCTTCTGATTCAATTCGGATTTGGAGATTTGGCCACCAAATCAGGCTGAATCTCTGCTGAATCAAATCAGGGACCAAAGCTTCACACAGCCCTAATGCAAGGTTATACTTGACACATTTAAGATGGCATAAAGTTTCTACATTTGGGACAAAGTCTGCTCTTTATCAAGGATTCCTGTGTTTAAAAGCCCACTTCCTTCCTTAACTTACATCCATTTTGAAGAAAGTTGGAAGAAAAATAACCTGGAAACAACCAGGGTTAAATCATTCCCTGGATAGTTTCTCTCAAGAGAACATCTTCACACTTCCCCTGGCTTATCTCTTTCTAGGGACCAGAAGGAGTGAAGCTGGGAAAAGGTTCCTTTGCCTTCCCAAGACTGGGGTCACCACAGATGTGAGGGAAGGAGAGGAGAAGCCTGAATTGCTCCCCTTCTGCTTCTCACACCAGAGTTCCCAGTGAAAGAAGTAGGCAAGGGCTTTGCCATGCTGCTACCCTGCTTAGGTAACTGAAAATCTCACCCTCTATGCATTTTATGCTAGGAACAATATAATTTAGCATATGACTGCCACTAAAAATAAAAGGCAGCGTCAATTTTCAGCTCCATTTTGCAAGGTCCTCAAAAATGAATGTACAAGATGTCTCTTCAATCGATCTTCGAGGAATGAGGAACTTGGCAGATAGATACGTTTGGGTGAAGCAACAACGAAAAGCAAATTTGTTCTTGGCACTGATAACAGTTTCTTCTGTTTGTTTGTTTTTAAAAGGAGTAAGATATGGACATAAAGGCCATCCTTAAGATTTAGGTACATACCATCCCTCATTCCATTTATGTCCCAAACTTGAATACCGCCTAACGACGTTTCACTTTTTCATTACACAACAAAAGTCCTGTACTGTTTGCAGTATATTGCAAAGTCCATGAACCCCAAAGCTAGGGACAGACATTACATATAAACTGGTTTAAGTGATCAGAAACTGGTTTAAACCTGTAACAGAACAAATGTTCAGGTCACATAAACCAGTTTCAAAATGGCTGAAATCAGTTTGAGATGAACCTGGTTGAATGTAGTATCAGACCTAACTGATTTGGCTCAAACTAGTTTATGCAACATCTGTCCCAGACCCCTTCCTGGTTTAAGTTAAGCCAGAGTCCCCCAGCATGCTCTCTGGAATGGGTTCTCTGCTCTAGCCCAGCCAAGATAGTCCCACTCCTCTGCTCCCCAGCCCAAGCAAGGACAGGCAGGCCACGCCCCTACCTGGCCACTGCAGCAAAAGAGAGTAGGGCCCTTTTGGGGGCTGCAGCCCCTGTCGTAACGTCGGGGGATGTGAGCCCCTTACCAATGGGGGCCAAACTGCTGGGCTGGCAGAACTGCAGCAGACTGCAGGCAGCACCACTGGCATCCGGAAAGCCAGAGCCCTGCAAGCCCCGCCCAGTGTTGCCATGCTCTGCAGCTCTGCTGGCCCGGCAGCGCAGCCCCCACTGGAAAGAGGCTCATACTTGGGGAAACAGGAACTGGGGTTGCTGCCCCAGTCAGTTGCTCCTCCCTCACCGCTCCAGCACCTAGGCGGTGATGAGGATGGGGCCAGACGCCACCTCCAGGGGCCTTGGTGGGGGGCAGGGGACAGAGAATGGGTTTACTCTCCACTCTGCCCCTGGGTCACTACAGCTGGGTCTGCCCGACCCAGCCACAGTCGCTGCTACATCCGCGCTCAGGGCAGTGTCTGGCAAAATAAGCTCCTACCTACTACTGGGAGGGCCTGGCCCCGAGTGCAGACCAAGTTTTCCCCCTGCTCAGTCTGCAGCTTCTGCTCAGTCTGCGCTCAGGGCCAGCCCCCACCCAGCAGGAGGGGGCTTATTCTGCCAGAAGTTGCCCCAAGTGCAGACTGAGGCAGCTGCGGCCAGGCAGACCCAGCTGCAGTGCCCCAGGGGCAAAGCAGCGAGTAACCCCACTCCCTGCCCTCCTCCCCACCCCCACACCCTCAAGGCCCTGCAGGCAGCATCTGGCTCTGCCCCCTGCCGCCACCTGGCTGCTGGAGCAGTAGTGTGGAAGCGACTGTGACTGGGTCAGCAGGCCCAGTCACCGTTTCTTCAAATGCAAGCCTCCTTCCAGCAGGGGCCATGCTACTGGGCCAGCAGAACTGCTGTGGAATGCGGTGGCACTAGGGGGATCGCAGAGCTCTGGCCCTCCGGACACCAATGCTGCTGCATGCAGCCCACTGTAGTTCTGCTGGCCTGGCAGCACAGCACACCCACCAGGAAGGTGCTTGCACTCTCCAAAATTATTACAGGGGCTGCTGCCCCCAACAAGGGCCCTACCTCCTCCCACTGCAGCGGCAGGGTGGGGGCATGGCTATTCCTTCTCCCTCTAGAGTCTGATGGAGGGGACAGCAAGGGGCCTATTCTGCCACAGAGAGCAAGCAGGCAGACCCGGTGACAGCAGGCAGACCTGGCTGCCAGTGGGGGTAGAGGAGACATTAACTCTCCTCCCTGCCGCCCTCTGCCTCAAGGATCATGGTGCCCTGCTGCTGCTGCAGCAGTGAGTGGGGAGCGCCCAGCAGATCCAGCTTGGGTCGCTGATGGGATAGAGAGGGGGAATTAAATCCCTCCCTGGCCAGTTCAGCCCAGACTGGCCATGCCCCCTTCCCCCGCAGCTTAGCTTCCCTGCAGCTGGGGGTGCGCTCTAGCACCACCCGGTCCTGGCCTGGACAACTGCAGACATATGCCTGCATCTCCTCGGTCCAGAGAGGATGTTTGTTCTGTTACAAAGTGGTTCAGCCTTGGCAGGTTAGACTAACCTGCAAAGGTTGAATCAATTTAGGCTCTGGCTTTGTGAATGTCTGTCCCTAGCCCAAGAATTGCTTCAGTACTGTATGATTTAAGATGTAAAAGTTCAAATGAAATTTATTTTTTTAAGAGTATATTCAGGAGTACCGCAGTTCACACACCATAATAACATATTTCCTTTCTAGAGGCTCACAGTAGAGAGCAACCAATATGATGAACACATGTTTAGTAATTGGTTTACTTGTGACACACATTAATGAAACTTTGTTACATGTGCTATGCCAAGTCTTCAGGTTTGTTGAAGATGAACTGTAAGAAATAGGTTTTTTCATTATGAAACAAATGGAGGTCTGCTGTTCTATATGAAATCTGTCATAGTGCAGTACTTACAGTTATCCTCCACATCCTTTTTACTGTCTTCTTCTGCAGGAAACACTTGGTTGATAGCAGCCAGAAAAGTCTGTCAGATAAAAATCATTGACACTTTCAGAATTTCCACCAAAAATTGGAAGACAGTCCTAAAACATCCTTTGCTAAGTTGGAAGTAAACTCATTATTCATGTAACGAAATTGAAAAATTGTCATTGCTAAACCTTACTGTTGCAGATTACAGTGGGTTCATCCAACTAAAACAGTTGCGCAGTGTTATTTCTACTGCATTCATTCATACGGACAACTATAAAAGGAGTAAGGCTTCATCATACAAGGAACAGGACAAATCCAAAGTCCACTAACAAAAGCTTACATTATAGTTTTCAGACAAACAGAAGGTGGGAAGATTACAATAATGGCAGAGCAAGCTACATTTTCATTGTAATTTGTAGTTTAAAATATATAAGTAATATTACTTAACACTTTTTTTCCACAGATGCCATCCACAGAACCCAAAACCAAAGTAAATAGTATCCCCATTTGGATATTATAGGGATGGGCAATACAAGAAAACAGTGAGTAAACTTTTACTAAAAAGGAAACAGACTCAGATAGAGCATATGCCATGCTCAGAGTTACAGAAAGTCAGTGGAAGCCCCAGGGCTTAAAGTCACATCTCACAACTTATGATGCAGCTGCCCTAACCTATTTAAATTAATTCCCATTTAAAGACAGTCCATTAGCTACACATATAACAACATCTCCAAAACACTGTAGCTTGATATTATACACACACACACACACACACACACACAACGTCTATAGAAGAACAAGTACTTCTTTAATCCCAGTACTTGAGTTGCACAAGAAACCCATTTATCAACTGTTCATCACCCACTGGGGCAAATTTATAACAAAAGTGAACTTGTCTCCCTCATACGCCAGAAATCGTAATTAATATTGTTTAAAAAAGGAAAGAGAAACATGCAATAACAGATGTGTTAGAACATCCACAAGGTACAGACATGCTATTGTGTTTTTAAACATTACACACTTTTGTTTAGACATGTATCTGAGTGGATACAGCCAGCATAGATTGTGCTTGCCAGAGAAATGTAGCTCTCTCTAGTACAAGGTTTCTGCTCATTCAATTAAATGTTACAGTTGCCATGCTGTTTCAGAGATAATTTCAATGTGAAAAAGGGAATTGTAACACAGTATTAGTCTACTTGATCTAAAATGGC
The DNA here is from genome assembly GCF_001723895.1 of Crocodylus porosus. Classification (NCBI taxonomy): domain Eukaryota; kingdom Metazoa; phylum Chordata; order Crocodylia; family Crocodylidae; genus Crocodylus; species Crocodylus porosus. Next base: position 60,198,737 of record NW_017728918.1, on the reverse strand, counting down.
AAGACAAGCAAAAAAAATGTAAGTAATTACATTTTAAGCATGATTATCTATTTAAAAAGATTTTATTAAAACATTTCACTAAGCAAACAACTTTTCTATGACAGTCCATGGGAAGTATAGAAAGCTATTCCCTCTTACTTCAGCACAACACAACGTAACATAGCTTACATCAGCCGTTCTCAACCTTTGGTACCTTGCATACCACCTGCTGATCAACACAGCAAAAGCAAAACCTGAAGTCCTACAGTGGCACTTTCAGTTTCACCACTGCAAATCGAGTCTCACTTTTTCCTCGTGGACCACAGCCCAGGGCAAAGCAGCCTGCGTCAGGGCTCCCCTCCCCGTTCCCTCGAGAACCAGTGAAAGCCCTGGCACATCGGAAGTGGCGGTGACCAGAACTTCCGGCCCGAACAAGCAAAGACACCTCCAACCCGCCGGGCGGGGAGGCAGGCCAAACTCAAAACACGGCACCCCCGTACTCCCTGCCCATGTCTCGTGTACTCCAGGGGTACACATACCATGGGTTGCAAAACACTGGCTTATACTACATAACATCCTAATACAGTACTACCTGAGGTCCTGCACAACACTCCCTGGAAGGGGATCTACAACAGGAGTTCCATATACCAGTTTGACCTAAATCAGTTAAGTCTGATACTACACCTAACCAGTTTATCTTAAAACTGCTTTCAAAATGGCTGAAACTGGTTATGTACACTGAACTCCTGTTATGGGCTTAAACCAGCTTTTGATCACTTAAACCAGTTTATGTGCAATTTCTATCCCTAACCCTGGTGTATGAGATGCCTCATGGATCATGTTCTTATAGTCCTGCTACACTTTTCCCCACTTTTCGTCTCCCATTAAAAGGTTTCTGTCACAACAGTACACCCTGTCTTCATAATAGTCAGATTCTGGTTTGAATAGACCTCCTGAACAAATCTATCTAATCTATTTGATATAAATGTCCTTAACCAGACAGAGTATACTAGGTGGTCCTCCAGAAACCAAGGGTTCTTACTGCTTGGTTTTGGCATTTTAGAGATCCCCAAATAATACTGTTTGTCATAGTTGGATGTTACTGTATTTTCTCACATACAAACATCCATAAATAAGATACATGCCTTGTTTTTGAAGGGGAAAAAGAAGAAAAAAGATCTTTTCCTGAAAATAGGGTTATGGTATAGTATTTTCCCAGGCAAAACACAGGCAAATCAAGAAGGGGATGAACCAAACATTGTGGCTGCTTTGTTTACCCCACAGGATGCCACAAGTGCTACTGGCTGAGCCAAACTACCTGACCTTTCATCTCAAGCTGAGAAGCAGTGAGGGAGGGTGTGGGGCACAGGCAGGAGCAGGAGTTGAGGTGAGTGGGGTTGGGTCATGCTGCACTCAGGGCAGGCGGTTGTGGCACTGGGAAAGGGGGTTAGGGGGCTACGACAAATCCGTAGCCCTCCTCCCAGTGCTGCCACTGCCTGCCTCAAGTGCAACCTAGCCCAGCCCCCACCAGGAAGAGCCCAGTGCTGTCCCAGGCCACAGCCCACAGTGGCAGCCCACCCTCACCCCAAGCACAGATCCAGAAGCACATGCCCCCCGTGCCCTCCTGGGATGTGCATAGCAGCAGCTGTGCCCCCTGGACAAGGCAGGTCCATCCCATGCCCCACCCCAGCTGTGCAGCACCTGCTGCCCCTGCCCCAGTTCCAGCCCTACACTCCCTCCTTCACCACAGCATGCATGCCCCTCCCCACCCCTACTGCAGCTACCTGGAGTCCATGGGTAGACCGTCTTGCAGCCCTACCCGCTGCCCCGTATTTAGCCACATTAGTGTCGGCTTTCTGCCACTTATGGCATGCAGGATTCCTACTGGTCACAGCCAAGAGCTAGGGAGCCCTGCTTGCTCACTATGCTGCACCATATGCAGCAGGTACAGCGTTATTTTCTTACCCCCACCAGAAGCTCAAGATATTCCTGTATTCATTTGCTTAAAACATGTGCCCTATATTCCAGCAGCTGATTTCAGGGGAAAAGGTGAATGTTCTATGCCACAAAAATTATTATATTTCCTTTTTGTCTCCTCTAATTTATCCAGGATTAGTTCACAAGAGTGCCCTCGGTAAAGACCCTTTCTTTAATTACCTTTAATAAAAATTAACTACAACTCAGCATTGTATCACAGCCCTTTTTGACTGGATGGTATTTTTGTTTTAAATTTTTCTAGGAATACTTGTAAATTGGTTTCTAGAAACTGAGCAACTAGAAATGTGTGCAGACATAGGAATTATATCATACTGCATGCCTTTCTGGAGCTCTCCAGGCTAACCTCTCTCTTACAGTATGTGGATTTAATATTTTAAAAATGGAATTCAAGTAAGTAATATAAAAGGGAACAAATACTTAACTTCTAGATAAAAATACTAATACCTGGATTTTAGACTCAGTATAAAACATATGCCTAGTTTCCTATTAAGGAATATAACTGGTGTGTCATGCTCATAACCACATTACACTATTTTCCAGATGATTGTTTACCAAGTGAAAAGTACGTGCCTGAATGCTGCCAGATACTATGGATGAATAATTGAAGTAGAAAGATGAGCAAGCTATCATGGCCACACAATTAAATACTTTTCCCAAAGAACTCTTTTTGTCCTATTATCCCTTTTAAAGGGGTAATGCTTATTTTGGAGCCCTTTGTGTTTTTTCTTGCCTTGGTCAAAATGTTTCTTTTCATGACAATTACTAGGACAAAATGCACTTAAAGAAATTAAGCAATTATTCTTCATATGAGATACCAGAGAGCTCTCATAGTGACCTTGTTCAGAAATCAGCTTTTTAACATTAAATGGGGCAAGAAACTTAAATGGTCTCCATAGGAACTAGATGGGTAAAAAGATACCTTTCTGTATGACTCGGATCTTCTTTCTGTCATGTAATCCAATATTGTAACTATCCTTTCCTTACACTCCCAAACGCAACTATGTATAGATGCCCCTTGCTCTTTTTCACTGCAATTCACCAAACAGCACAAAATTATGTGGAGATTGCAAACATCATATGATCCAAATGGAAGGTTTTTTTCACATAGCATGTAATTGAAGCGTAGAACTTATTGCCACCTGGTGTTGTGAAAGTTGACAGTTTATCCAGATTCAAAAAGGGACTGGACAAATTCTTGGAGGAAAGGGGCATCAATAGCTATTGAACACAGGATTTAGGGGTACAGCCTCTAAATCAGAACTTTCTAGACCTTAAATGCTAGAGGCTGCAAGTGAGAGGGGAACAGTGGAGAAAAACAACTGGTCATACCCAGCAGTTCACTCTTCCTTTAAGCATCCACCCTCTGCCCATGTGACACAGGATACTGGGCAAGATGGACCTATGGTCTGACCCAGTAAAGGGCAATTCTTACGTTCTTATAACCGCTTGCTTACAAAAAAGAATTTCAAACTTCACATTCTAGATGTTCCGATCTTCCTGGGCAAGCAGAAAGGGCTCAATTGCTTTACCTCTCTCTAGGAAATACGGGGGATTTTTTTGTATGGCATGCCAGAAATACATATGTAAATTAAACTGCCTCTCTAGGAATAAAGAACTCTTAGAAGCTATCAATCTGAGCAAACCAAATATTTATAATAATGTTCAGAAAATGAGGGTCTTTAATTAATAGTTTAAATGCAAAAGGCAAAAAAAAAAAAATCTTTTGAAACAAGCTAAATGACTCCCACAAAGGAAGTTAGTGACACGCTAAAATATGTAAGCTTAACAGATTCTTAAGCACAATGTAGCTGTTTGCCTAGCATTTAAAAAAATATATTAAGTATTCAACCTGTACCAAAACTATTAATGACACAGAGCCATCTATCATACTAAGCCCTGCAAGTCCTCATCTGTCCGAGAAGCATCTGGTACAGTGAGGATAAAATACTTTCTATTTATAGGTGAGCAAGTCACTCAAAAACAAAAGCCCAGATCCACAAGCTTCTAAGCACTTAACACCTATTGAAATTAATTGGAATTAGCCACCTACATACTTTTGTGGCTCTGACCCATAATGGTTTACTCAATAAAAAGAGTGGTCATCACCAGAATAGCAATCTTTTCAGAGGACAGAAGACTGCTGGAAGTGAACAACGAAGCAGACTTCTTTTAATCTTTGTGAAATAGCATGCATTTCAAATCCTTGATAATCTAACTATCTGTGAGCAGATAAATAACTGCTCATAGAGATGCAGAGATTATTGTCATAAATGTGGGATATCACAATCATGTTGTATGAGATTTTATTCAGGCTCTGAACAGCTTGCAAAGTTGAGAGTGAGAGAGAGAATTATAATACATTAAGATGCCTTAATTAACCTTTAGTCTTGAAAACCAATACAGAAAGGTGAAATAAAAGTCAACAGACAAAAGTTTTAAATGATAATCTGAATACCCTGGCACGGGACCGTATTTAGTGAAATCTATAGTCTAACAGAAGTAGTTCTAGCAATCTCCATTTAAAAATGAAAGAATGTAATTTACCCAGTCATGAGTTATTAGAAATTGTAGTGCCTTCCTCTCTACCTTCAACATTCCTGGGTCTCTAATAGTTACTACTGCAAATGTTAAGAAGGAAGGTACACAGTTATTTTATACCAGGAAGTGTAAACATACCTAAAAAACTTCCTTTGAGTAATAAAGTTCACTGATCTGTTCAAATGGATACTTTAGCTTCCTCACATAACCAGACCTGTCAATCATGAACAGTCTCCTGTAGTTCCTTCCAGCTGAGATACCTTCCAAAACCAGGATAATTTTGATCTACTTACTTAAAACTACAGATTGTGTTAAAAATTCAAGGACTGTATCTAACAAGACTCAGTAACATACACTTTCAATTCAAGATAGAGTACTTGCAGGAGTCATTCTTTAAAGTAAATTCAAGAAATAGTGGAGCCCCGGGTAGCACAGGGCACAGCACTCACTCCAGTCCCTGCTGCAACAGCCCCGGGAGTGGCCAACACCAGCTGCCTGTAGCCGCTGGGCTGCACTATGCCCCAAACGCCGCAGGGCTCTGCCTGTCCCCACTCACCCTAGCTCCTGCTGCAGCAGCCCTGGGAGTGGCTGATGCCAGCTGCCTGTACCAGGGCACGTGCAGCCCAGGAGCAGAGGTAAGTGGGGACAGGCGGAGCATGGTGCAGCCCAGAGGCTGCAGGCAGCTGGCACTGGCAGCTCTCAGGGCCGCTGCAGCAGGGACTGGGGCGAGTGCCATGTCCGGCACTGCCCGGGGCTCCATTTGGCCACACTCACCCCAGCCTAGGGCAGTCCCAGGAGCGGCTGACACCACCTGCCTGCACAGCCCAGGAGCTAAAGTGAGTGGGGACAGGTGGAGACAGGCACAAAGGGACGGGGGGGACATCACGGAGCAGCCCAGCAGCTGCAGGCAGCTAGTGCCGGCTGCTCCTGGGGCTGCAGTGAGTGGGGCCATGGCCCTTTCCACTCCCCCAACGGACTTACCTGCTTGGGCAGGGGGGCGTCTATGCTGAGCGAATAAAAGCGAATTTACCTTGCATATAATGAATTATGGGTCTAAATATGCTCATTGCATAAGAGCGAATTCACATGTAAAGAACCTGCATAAATTGAGGGAAACCTGTATTATACTACAGAAACTTGGACCTTTTCATCTGGGCACACTTACACACCCACAATGAAACCCAAGGATTCAAAGCTGTGTTTCACTGGTTTTAACAGGGTAACTGAACTATGGCTTTTATACTAGACAGTAAAATAAAGTCCTGTTTGGCAATATTCATTTAGAGACACATAAGAGCAGTAATCATTTCATCCAAGTATTCATTTTAAGGCTAGTCTTGCCATGGGGTTTCTTCTGCTGACAGAAATGCCCAATGTTATACTGATTAGGCTCCTAGTTGGAGAGCTTCTTTTCCCAGAAGATTGAAAAACTATCATATCAAAAACTACGAAATAGTAGTGAGAGGTGGAGCCATGATATCCCTCTGCCAATCAGCAGCAAGGGTGGGGCTAGTAGGGCCCTTTGGCCAAATCAGCAATAAGGGACAGGCTCACTGCACAAGGAGCAAGGAAGCGGCTCCATGTGCAGCCCACAAATATCTCATTTACTCCCCGCAACTTAGATAAATCCCTAACTGTCAGTTGAGGAGGATAAGGTAGATGAGGTTTTCTTCAAACAGTCAACAGAAGTCGCCCTGGTTCTCATGGGGAACTTCAACCAATCTGACATCTGCTGGGAAGACAATACAGCAGTGTGCAGCAATCCAGGGAGTTTCTGGAGAGTGCAACTTCCTTGTGCAAGTATTGGAGAGGCCAACTATGGGTCATGCTCTTCCTGACCTGCTGCTCAAACAGAGATGAACTGGTGGGGAATGTAGAAATAGATGGCAACTTGGGCAAAAGTCAGTGTAAGATTCAGGATTCTGAAGAAAGGAAGGAAGTAGAGCAGCAGAATAAGGCCCCAGCACTTCCAAAAAGCAGATTTTGACTTACCCAGGGAAATGATGAGCAGGATCTCCTGGGAGGCCAGTCTGAGGGAGAAGAAGAGCATCCAGGAGACCTGGTTGTACTTTAAAAGACACCTTACTGACGGCACAGGAATGAACCATCCCAATGCTCAGGAAGATTAACAAGTATGGCAGAAGACCATCTTGGCTCAGCAGAGAACTTTTCAGTGAACTACCACCCAAGAAGGAAGCGTACAAGAAGTAGAAACTTAAACTACAAGGGAGGAGAATAAACATCACTCAGGCATGAAGGGATGAAGTCAGGAATGCCAAAGCACAACTGGTATCATGACTAACAAGAGATGTAAAGGGTAACAAGAAAGGTTTCTAAAAGTATGTTAGTAATAAGAGGAAGGTCAGGAAAAATGCAGATCCCTTACTGAATGGGGAAGGTAATCTAATTACAGATGATATGGAAAAAGGGTGAAGTACTTGATGCCTTTTTACCTCAGTCTTCACAGGTAAGTTCAGCTAATAGATGACTGCATCTGGCAGCATAGTTTGGGGAGAAGATGAGCAGCTGACAATGGTGAAAGAACAGGTTAGGGACTATTCAGAAAAGTTGGACATGTACAAGTCCATAGGTCCAGATATAATGTACTCAAGGGTGCTGAGGGAGCTGGCCAATTTGACTGCAGATCTTCTGGCCATTATCTTTGAAAACTCATAGCAAATTGGGAGAGGTCCCATATAACTGAAAAAGGGCAAATATATAGTGCCTATCTTCAAGAAAGGGAAGGAGGAGGATCCAGGGAACTACAGACCAGTCAGCCCCACTTCACTCCCTGGAAAAATCATGGAACAGGTCATCAAGGAACCTATTTCTAAGCACTTGGAAGAAAAGATGATGACCGGGAACAGATGGCATGGATTCACCAAGGACAAGTCATGCCTGAACAAGCTGACTGCCTTCTGTGGAAGTGGATATACCTTGACTTTTGCAAGGCTTTTGATATGGTCTCCCACAACATTCTCACAAGCAAGCTCAGGAAGTACAGGTTGGATGAATGGACATTAAGGAGGATGGAAAACTGGCTGCATCCTGGTTAGAGGGCAGTAGTCAATTGCTCAATGTCTAGTTGGCATCCGGTGTCAAGTGGAGTTGGTACTGGGCCCAGTTTTCATCAATACCTTCATCAATTACCTAGAATATGGGATGCAGTACAACTTTAACAAGTTTGTGGATGACACCAAGCTGGGTCATGGAGTAGATATGCTGGAGGGTATGGCTAGGATTCAGAGTGACCTAGATAAATTGGAGGATTCGACCAAAAGAAATCTCATAAATTTCAATAAGGACAAGTCCTCCACTTAGGACAGAACAATCTCATGCACAGGTAGAGGCTAGGGAATGACTGGCTGAGCAGCAACTCTGCAGAAAAGGACATGGAGGTTACAGTGGACGATAAGCTGAATATGAGCCAACACCATGCCCTTGTTGCAAAGAAAGCTAACAACATAATGGGCTGCATTAGTAGAAGTGTTGCCAGCAGACTGAAGGCACTGATTCTACCCCTTTATTCAGCACTGGTGAGACCACACCTGGAGTACTGTGTCCAGTTTCGGGCCCCTCACTACAGAAAGGATGTGGATAAATTGGAGACAGTCCAGTGGAGAGCAACAAAAATGGTTAGAAGGCTGGGGCACTGATCTATGAAGGGAGGCTGAGGGATTGACTTAGTCTTCTCTTCTCCAGAGTAAGTAAGAGGGAATTTAATAGTACTCTTCAACTACCTGAAAGGTTTTTTTGAAGAGGATGGAGCTAAACTGTTCTCAGTGGTGGCACGACAGAGCAAGGAGCAATGGTCTCAGGATGCAGCAAGGGAAGTCTAGATATTAGGAAAAATTCTCTGCCTAGAAGGACAGTAAAGCACTGGAACAGGTTACTCAGAGAAGTTGTGGAATCTGCAGACTTAGAGGTTTTTAAGGCTCTGCTAAACAAAGTCTAGGCTAGGATAACAGAATTTAGGACAGTCCTGCTTTGAGTAGGGGGTTGGACTAGATGACCTTATGAGGTCCCGTCCAACCCTAGTTTTCTATGACTGGTCTGGGCATTTGAAGCCAAGGATAACTGCACCATTTACCTATGTGAAAAGATATTTAAAATCTTCTTTGTCTGTTTTCAAGAGAAAAGTCCAGAGTCAAACTGCAACAGAGACTCAGAACAATAATCTTAGTATCAGGACATAGTGATCTGCTACAGCAGCTGGAAAGGACAGCCAGTACCTCTCCAGGCTTTTGAGTTTGACAGGAAAAACCTCTATTGCCCTTACTGAAGGTGCATGAGAAAGGATATACAGCTAGAGTTCTTTTAGATCAACAGTGCTCAAACATACAGCCCCATATGCTAGATCCTGTGGGTAGGGTCAGTCCACAGGCTGGATCCACCATGGTGTTGGTGTGCAGCAGTGGCTCGTGGGTGCAATCTGGTGTGCCAGCAGAGCTCCATGCTGGATCCAGCTATGAAGCAACCCCTCCCACTGGATTGAACCACAAGAGATCCCACCCACCAGTGTGATCCAGCATGCAAAGCTGTCATCTGGCCCATGGGACTCCATGGGTCTGGGATTTTGGAGGCACGGAAGCAGTGGCAGTGTTATACTGCTGTGGTTTTGGAAGCCACAGCAATTAATACTGCCATCGCTCTTCCACTACAAAATTTCTAGACTTGTGGGAAGCCTCATGGACTGGATGACAAATTCTCACGCGTTGGATCACATGAGTGGGCCGGCACTTCTGCACAACTGGCTTAGGTCAGTTACAGATGCACTAAGCACAGTTTCAGAACATTCAGTACATTGCTCCCCAAAAGATCTGGTTCTGCTTCCCAGCTGAAGCCTTATAAAGCACTGATCTGAGGATCTTAACAAAAAACAAACAGAAAACTTTATTTTGGAGGAAAGATCACTAGCTTCCTATTCAAGTTTCTTCACAAACCATAAACCCAGGTCCCCCAGAAGAGAAATACGCAACGGTTAAATTCAGGAAGATCTGTTCTTCCACCTCCTGATCTGTTATTAAGAACTCCCTACAATTGTCACCATGAACAAGTTGGTTAGGCAAATAAGGAGTTTCTACATTTGTGTAAATTCAGTTATAACATGGATGAACTCTTGAAAGTGGCACATATCTTTAGCAATCAGAAAATGTCCAAACCTAAACAAATTAGTACACAGCTGCCCACTGTATTTCAGACAGTAAAGGAAAAAAAAAAAAAGTATCTCCCACAAAATAGTACCAACAAAAAACCCCAACATCTTGTCCAAACTAAGAAAACAGAGTCATGGAGATTAAAGGTCAAAGTATGCACTGTCACCAATCCAAAAAAAAAAAAAAAAAAAAAAAAAATCGATCTTTGCTTTAGGGCTACCGGATATGAAAGATGCCATGGCAACCCAAGCAGTTTAAACATACTCAAGTTAGAACAGATCAAGATAAAGAATCCAACTTAGTATTGAAGACAGGATAAAAGGCATGAAGGGTGAAGGACCCATAGCAAAGAAGTAACCCAAGGAACTTACTATGATTTGAGACCACTGCCACCTTTTAAGCCATTTAAAAAGATAAGATAAAATGAGATTCAACTAGCTACAATTTTTTAACTTAAAAAGTGAGTTTCCTTTCACCATGCTTCTTATTTTTCAACTATCAATTTTCTGTCAGCATCTCTATAGTGAATGTTTTTTCACAGGCTTTATTTTTCTTTCTTAGCATTCAGGTCTTGCTAAACTGGAAGAAGAAAAGACTTGCATCCTACTACCTTTTTAACTTTTCTGATCTTCAACTGTGCAGGTTCAAAATTTGGTATCTCTCTCATAATTACCTCTCACCTTTCTGACAAGAACTGTATGTTCCTTCATACTGGAAGTCAGTAAGAGTATGCTGAACTAGAGAAATTCACTTAGTTTAAACAGCAAGTTAGAGATAAAGCTAAGAATTTAAGCAACTCCCAGTATTGTACTCTATATACACTATGTGCAATGTAGTTCTAGCCTACAAGAAAAAGAATTTCTTATTATCTAAATCACTTTGAGAAACTCACCTTTCCCTTCTGGTTTAAAGGTTCAATAGTTAAGGTGTCAGGGCCAATATCCACAATTGTGCCCATCTGAAACCCATCAGTTGGGTGTGGAGCCCAAACAGGTTTTCCATCCTCCATGGCTGGGAACTATCAGCTACTTCCTGTTAGAAAAAAAAGAGATATTATATATATATATGCAAACTTTATTTTGCTTAATCATCTTTATTTTACATGTTTATTAAAAAGTCTGATTTCCACTATTAAGTAGTTACAACTACACCTTTTTTAATAGAGAACTCTGACCTTTATTAAATGCAACACCCATTGAATTAAAATAGGTATTTAGAAAGTCCTTATACTGGCAAAATAGGCACAATCCCATAATTTCAATATGCTAAAATTGGGTTCTTATAATATTTGAGCTATATGTGCTACAAGGCAGATATTTTGACTTCAAAGAATCTGACAAGCAGGCAAACTCCATTCACATGTTCAAGAGATATTTTGTCACCTCTCCTATTCTCAGGTTTCTAAAAATCTTTATACCTATGATGTATATCCTTGTTGCAAGTCAAGAAAGATTAAACTGGCAACACTTCATACTAAGAGAGGCCTAAAAGGGTACAAAAGTTTCTTCTAAAGAGAGGAATAATTTCCCAAATTTTACCTTTCCCAAGCCCATGGGCCAGTGGAACTACAGTATAATGACTGTAATATTCAGTGACAGGTGTCAATTATTTGGTTTCTGTATAAGGAGGAAAACTTCTGGGTGAACTGCTTTTGCAGTGCTTTCCTTCAAGAACTCAAGGCATAGGTAGATTAACACATGGGCCAGCTGGGCCTGGGCCAATGGGCCCCTGCCAAACAAGAGCCCCCAGATGCCTGGGGGGGGGGAAGGAGGGGCGGGCAGGGGCAGCCCGGTGCAAATTAAACTGGCAGCCAGGCCAGACTAGGCACGTATGACACAGCATCCTGCAGCTGCCAGGTACAGGTGGGGCACAGGGTGCGACCACACCAAAGCCTTGGAAGCAGCTGGTACCAGAGGCAACAGGGACCAGAACCAGGCACAGTGTAGTCAGGACTCTGTAGCCCCAGTGCAGCCAGATCCTGGCCCAGCCCAGCCACAATCCTGCATGTTTGCCGGGCACCACTGCAACCAGACTGAGCCACAGCAGGGAAAGAGGCTGCCACCATAGCTCGGTCTATGGTGCACACGCCAAGCAGTTCTATACCTCTAGCACCGCCTGGCCACAGGGCAATGTTGCAAGGGTTCCTAGGCAACTGGTCCCAGGCTCTGGCTACAGTGCAGACCTGCAGGCAGGGGTAGCCATAGCTCCTGCCCCATGCCTGGAGGGGGCAGTGCATCCCACTCTGGCCTCTGCTCCCGCTGAGCCAGCTAGGGATTGAGCCCACAACTACGGGTCAAGGCACAAGGCAGGGGTGGTCCCGATGAATCTTAATCCGCACCTGGCTGAGCAAAGGACTATATTCTTTTCAAGTGTTACTCAGTTCTAAACCCAATCAGTTTAATTACTGCAATATCCCCTTTTTAAATGTCTTAGAAACAATCAATCTGCACAGACAACTATTATAGAAGAGCAATATTTTCGTTTTTAATTATACTCAACTTTTGCAATTCTAAGTGTTTTTAAGGACCAAGAAGTAAAGAAAGTTTTATGTCATTTTGCACAAGTCAGGTTTTCTGGTTTCTACATCTAGAAGACATATAGGCTAACTACGCCTGTCAGTTATTACAGTACGGCTCAAAATGTGCAAAACAGGCATAAAAAACAGGAGACCCTTCCCCAACCAACTGGAGATACAGAGTAGACAGAAAAGGGAATTAACATACATACAAAGTTATGATGCTCTAGTTACGCTAGTTACGTTCATACTTTATCTGTCTCCCATGCACAAACCCAATGCAATTGCATAGTCTAGTCTACCCCAAGCATTTTTTCTTCCTTACCCTGCCTTAGGTCCTTTTTATCTGTTCCCCCGTCAAGGCAGATTACAAAAGCACTCTTCTTATTCAGTGGTTATTTCTCCTCAGGGTTTCTCTAGCACATACTTTGTAAGATCACCCTCTGTGGGTGTGAGAGTTATACCACAAAAGGATTGAAAAAAAAAACAAAAAACCCTGACATATCAGTGAAAGGCTCACTGTGGACCCTAGTACCTGAAAAGAATTTTTCAGGAATTCCTGACAACTCCCACAGTCTGGTCGAAAATGTCATGCATTAGGGTAGGCCCTCTTCTAGCCTCCTCCCAGGAACATAGAAAGGCTGGAACAAAAGCCAGCTATATACTGGAATTGGTGTGCAAATGTTCACAACCTTGATATTTACCTTTACCTCCAGTAGAAATAACTGTCCTGTAAGCAAACATTGTCTTTTGTTACAGATCTTAAAACAAGCAACTCCAAAAACAAATGTTAAGATGATGGCCAGACATTTTTAAAGTGCAGTTAAATTCTGAAATAAGTTTGGAAATCAGGCTATTTTACTTTTTACCATTCATTTTGTGTTAAAATTGTTCAGCTCACATGCAAAAAAATGAAGTGATTTTCCACCCTGAGGGGAAAAAAGTGAATATTTCTAACAGCCAGAGCTGAAAAACTAGACTTAGAATCTGAAAGCCAAGCCACGTTCTATCTGGATTCTAATATAATGAGATGACTCTACTAAGAAAAAAGTTGATCTCTTGGTTATGTCTGGTGCAATTCTGGCAGGGAAAAGCAAAATCTCTCTCGCTCATTTCTGTGGTGCTTCTGCATGGCTGATCACAGTGAAAGTAGCAGTATTTTTCAAACTGTTCTACTTCAGCAGTTCTGGCTGAATACACACAGGAAAAAAGCTGCTGAGTAAGTTGGTCCTGTTTATACATAGTCATTCCTGAAAGCAGAACTGCAATTTAAAATGATTTTACCCCTGAAAAACTAGCATTAGAGAATGTTTTGAAAAGATTAGAAACATGTAATCTCAAAAGGATTACATCATCTCTAAAAATTTGACAGTCCTAAAATGTGTGTAAGGGAACGGCTCTGGAGTAAAAAATAAAAAAAAAATGGAAATTGTCAGCATACCTTTTAAGAATGTACTTAACATAAGAGAAACTTCACACTATTTTTCTCCCCATGATGAGGGTCTAAGTCTCCTGTATCTTACACAGCTTCAGAAAAGTTTATGTTTACTCGAATGCTTCAACTGCATTCCATGAAGTTAACAATACCCGATTATCCTGGTCATGTGGTGTCAGCAACATACAGTAAAACCCTTTAGAACAACATTTGCATTCACTCAGACTTGGCTCTTGGCCACAACTTTTTCCCTCCCAATTCTGCAATCTGATCAGATACACCATAGCTGCTCTTGACCTCAGAGTGCAACTGTTGTCATGAAAGCAGTTGCTAAAAATTTTAAGTTTATTTTGGGGCACAGTCAGACCTCCTTTTTCATAAGCCTATCATTTTCTTGTAAAATGCTTGCTTAGGCTGAGATTTAAACGATATGTCATACAACCACTAAAACCAAAGAAAAGCATTTTGTTATGAGGAACACTGCCAGCAATCCAGATGTAACCATGTTGCACATCCATAGCATCCTGAAATTAGCCTCTCTTACTGCCAGGATTTGTACATAAAAAGTTAGGCTTCTACTGAATTGGTTTTGCTTCAATTTTAAATCCAGTCCCTCAAATTAGAATTGCCAGTCTTTGATTTCATGTTTATTCACTTTTGCCCTTTCATATACTCTGAAGGCGTCATGCCTCACTAGTCATTTAAAGTTCAAGAAAGTTCTCTGAGGTCACAAATCCTCTATAAAAAACTCCATTATATTTGAGAGAAAGGTGAGCTCAGCCACCATGAAAAATCAAACTCACAAATACTTGAGAGTTTGTGAAGTGACAGAAAGACTCCACATAAGGTGTTATTCATCTGTCATTTGGGTGATGAATATTTGATCTAATTATGAGTGCAGTTATTAAAAGTTTCTTCTGTCTTAAGGAACAGGATAATGTCAAAATTTAGTTTTATGCCATCTTGGACTCTTCCAATACGCCTGCATCTATTCAGAGTCTAGATATCAATTTGTATTTTTCTAGCTTGTACCGCAGTACAGGATACCTTTTTATTGTTAATAAAACTTTTATTGTTCAGACTATAAATCTGGAAACATGGAAGTTGTATTCAACATACACAAGGAAGGAAAGCCTATATTTAAGAAGGAACATTGTTGTCAAAATGATATTTCCTGTTTAAAAACTGGTCTCTGCTATTGTTTTGTTCTGAGTTGCCTATAGAATTATTAGGACTAGTACTAGTGATTATTAGGATACCAATGATTTTCCCACACACATCCTTTTTCAATTTATTTTATGTATTTGACATACATAATATACAGTCAGTTTCACCCTTTTGCTAATGATGGTGTTTCCTTTGCAAGCATTGCAAAGCATATTATACATACAGTAGCAGAGCTCAAACTAAAAGCAAAATCCCAGGTGATGAAAGATATACCTTAGCATCCCTGCCCTTTCTGAAGACCTTTTTAAAATAAGAGGCACAGGAAAATTAAATACCTTTTCAATTATCCTCTTTAATCTCTGAACACACTGTTTTTGGTTTGAAAACCAAATCGCACCAAAACAGGCAAAGATAACACGACACCAAACAAATATGGAATAACATTTTCATTTTACACATTGGTTTTGATACAATCACTAATTCCTGCTAACTACCAGTGGCCATCAGTGAACGATGTAATTATTTTGAGAGGTACAAGACATAGGGGGAAAAACAGTCCCTTTAGGTAAAAATAGTCACTTGAAAAGTAACAGTATTTTCAGTACAGTCTACCACTTCCATCCAAAGATTTAATTAAACTGATCTTAAAATAATAAAAAGTCAATCGATATTTGTAATATATTAAATATAAAGTATTTAAGAATCTCTCCAGTGAAAGTTATTACACCATCATGTGAGATGGCTACAACATCATTTTTACGCTACCATTATACAATCATAACATTCATGAAGAGTTAAAACTGACTCTAAAAATAAAAATGTCACATTTTAAACTCACTCCTGATTTCTTTAATTCTCTCAGCAATTGCTCTGCCCAGCTGATAGAAAACTGCAAAACAGACTGTTACAGTTACTAACCTGGTTAACACAAGCCTGAGGTAGACACTCATGTGTGAAGCGATCTATGAACTATCAGTTTACTATAGCAAGGCACTGTACTGATTGCTAATTAAACCAGCTGAAAAATAAAACTGGTCTGACTGCATTGAAGAACAGATGGTATCCCATCACAATGACAGCATCCAAAAGAGACAAACCAGCAGGCATATATGAAGTAGTGATTGAACAGAGCAAAGTGATAATTACATGGTTTAGGTTCTGCTGAAAAACAACCCACCTTACACACAGGTTATTAAGATTTTCTAAAATTCTGCAATTTGTAAGAATGATTAGCACATTCCAGTGTTTTGGAAAAGGAACCTGACACTGCAAGTTATGCTAAAATGGGGAAAATAGGATAATAAATAGTAATAAATGTCAGTCAGTTAAGTTCCTCTTTTTTCCACCCTTGTTCATTATTTAACTAAATCCAAGGCCTGAATTCTTGCCAACAGCTTCAGGCATGTTGAATTAAAAAAAAAGAAAAAAATCAATTTCAATACAACAGTGATGAACTTAAACATAACAGTATTCCCCATGACATTTCATTGGTTATTAAAGCCAATGACATGTTATAACTTGCTTTCAATATAAGTTACTGAAGAACTTTCTATAGTACCTATCTGAGTTATAAAAGTTATTAGAAGGGAAGAGTGGAAAGTTAGAGCTTGATACAGCTAAATTAGGTCAGGTGGAAGTTTTTGGCAGGTCTGCAAATAAGAGATGGTTTGAGACAAGCATCTTTTTAAACAACATTCTGTGAAACAGTACTGAAAATTTAAATTGTCATTATATTTCAGTTACACAGAACAATTCCAAGCTTTCATTTCTGGGTGTAAGCCCAAACTGGGTTTGTTCACACTTAGAATGTGTTGTTGACAATATTTTTAATGAAAATACTGGAGTGTTGTTGTAGCAACAGAGATGGTCCAGGCCCTGTACAGTTGGTCCAATAAAAGATACTACAAAACCCTCTTGCACTTTTTACGGTCACACACCAATAATTTTTTTCTGTGCTGAACAATTAGTCACTGAATTGCTAAAATGCTTTCAAAGTTATTCCTTTGTTGTTAGTCATCTAACAACCACCTTATTTATGCTCTTAATAAGTTTCATTAAGTGAAACTAGTTTCACAAAGTACCAGGAGTACTGCATCCATTCTGGTGCATTGTACTTTAAGACGAACATGGGCAAATTAGAAAGAGCCCAGCAGACAGCAGCAAAACTAACTAGAGGCCTGAGGAACAAGATTTAAGGGGAAAGAAAAGGTAGGAAAAACTGGGATTACTTATTCTGCAGAAGGAAAAAAACCCAGAGGGATCTATTAACAGTCACGGAATACAGAAAGAGTGACTAAAAGGAGGATAGCAACAAACTTTTATTCTCTGTGGGCACTGGGGACAAGACAAGAAGTAACAGTCCAAAAACTGTAACAAGGGAAATTTAGGTTCTATATCAAGAAAAACTTTCTATCTATGAGGGTGGTTAAATATTAGGATAGGTTACCTAGAATGGCTGTGGGGTTACCCTTCTTGGAAGTTAAGACAATACTTGCCTAGGCTGGTACAGACAGGAATGATCCTGCCTTAAGTTGTGAGGGTGGACTAGATGGCCTCTTGAGGTCCTTTCAAGCCCTAATTTGTTATAGTTCTATGTTATCAAACATTTATCAATCAATCCTTGCATGCTCAAAACAAATGAGAAAATTTTAATTAAGTTGCATCAAATATTATGACCCAAGTTTAATGAGTTTCAAACAAAGCTCACAGTTCATTAGTGCAAGACATCACTGTCTTCTGCACTGAAACACTTCATAATTAGGCTACAACTGTCAGAAGAAAAAAGCAGATCTAAATACAAGGATGGGAAGTAGTTTGCTGTTTCATTACACACAGAGAATAGTCTCTGGAAATCAGGAAGAATCAAAGCTTGGTCATATATACATCAAAAGTAGATGTTTTAAAACACTACTTTATCCTGTAGTATAAAGCCAAAATGATTATTCAAGTTTTTCAGATATATCTAGGCTTTACTAAATCTAACAACAGTAAGAAAATTCTGTGCATCTTGTTTTAAGAAAACAATTTTACTTCAAATTAAACACTCCCCTAAAATCCAAACACGATGGCACCTACTTGCTACAATGCTGATAAACAAAAAGAGAACACAGTTTATCTTCAGGTTCCAAGCATATGTGTGTAAAGTTCATTTGATGTTAAATGCACAGGGTTGGGGTTTTTTTCCTCTCAGTAAGACAATTTCCACTTGTGTGTGTGAAGGTCTTTGACACAACAAGGAAAACGCAGCCATTCTAAGAAACAGAAAAATTAAGACGATAAAAGCCACTAAACGTTTCAGAGGTATAAGAGTACACACACACACATTTTAATAGTTCTTTTTTAAAAACAAATAGATTGACATTTGCTGCCAAAGACCTTCAGAATTTATAAGAGAAAAAAATATATAAAAATGTGTCAGTCCCAAGAAAAATCTGATACTTATAAAAAAAATTAAAAAGAAAAGACAGAAAGAAGGAATAAATGAATGAAGAGAGCTGCACAGAGAAAACTGAAGAATGGAGCAGCTGTCAAGTTGCAGGGCTTATGTTAAAAAACAAATAAACAAGCAAACAAACCAAGAAATGCAGATGCCTGCAATCCAAACTTGTGAACATCATGAAAGAAGTGTGTTAAGAAGGTTCTTGAGCGAGCAAAAAGGTCTTCTATTACCAGTTGCCCAAGTAACCACCATTACATGGTCAGAACTGAAAGAACAGCAGTGATGAGAGAGGTAAAGAGGTGGACTGTACAAAACAGCATGACTGACAGAATGAAAAACTGCAATGACAAAAAAAACAAAGTCTAAGATGTAGGCCAGGACAAATTTGTTTACAGGCCTGAAAGATGACTTGGAGCAATTTTTTGTTCACTTACCAGTGTTACCATTCAGGATAATGCTATACTTACCATCTTCCCTTTCTTTTCTGTACCACCTCAGGGTAGTATGTGAAAGTGGGGGGGACAGGAAGAAGTTTTAAAGGATATATGAAGTTTTGTCATGGGAAACAGAATTCTACATTCTGCCTGGCTTACTGGTAGTGGATATAGTAAACTCCACTAGTGCATTTGTGATGTGTTTTTAGAATCAAAAAAGTTAAAGCATACAGAGCATATTTTGATAGAGAATTTTTAAACAGTTATTTAAATCTAAATGATTAACTGAGGCAAGTCATCTTTTGATGTCAACAGAAGTGATTCAGTTCTTAGCATCTATAGTATTTAGATCTTCTAAAAGAAAATGCAGCCAAACCTTGCTGAAAACTGTTGTTACATTTGATTAGGAATGTCAAACCTCACCAAAAGACAATGACTCGTTTTTCCTAAATATAACTGGAATTGCTACTCATGACAAGAGTGAAGGATTTTCCATGCAATTGAAGTTTGCTGAAGCAGGCTGCCAGAATGAACTGTTTAATGAAAGCTGCATTCCTTGCACTAAGCATCTGTATACTTTGTATTTACTACGAAGTGTGCGAAACAGGCAGAATTAGATTTGGATTCGGCTTGATTCAGGGAACTGTGATTCAGTTCACTGTCCCAATTTGATTCAGCCAAATTTAAACCTGAAGATTCACTTCTGATTTGGAGAATCAGCGATTCAGCCAGAGACAGCTTTATACGTTTTTTCTAGTACCTCAAGGTACCAGGCACAGCTCGTGAACGCTAAGATGCTGGGGCAGGTGGAGCATCCTACAGGAGCACAGGGAGCTTGGCAGCAGACCAACAAGTGGACTAGAAGCATTTCCAGTCCACTTCCAGATCCACCGCCAAGTGTGCGGGGGACCCCACCTCCACGCTTCCCCAGCTCAGCAATTGGCCACGGGGGAACCCCAGGTGGCCCCCTTGGAGGCACCAGTCACTGAGCCGGTGGCTTCTGGTCCACTTCCACATCTATCACCAAACATGTGGGGGAACCTGTGGGACGCTCCATCCGCCACAGCATCTCAGCATTCACAAGCTGCACCTGGTACCTCGAGGTACATAGAAAAAAAAAAAACCCACATATAAAGCTGTGTCTATGGCTGAATTGTTGAAACCCTCTGAACTGAATTAGAGGCTTCCAATTCAATTTGGAAAGATTAATGGGTCTCCTGATTTAATTTGGATTCGGAGATTCGGCCGCTGAATCAAGCCAAACTGCCTCCAAATTGAATCAGCGACCGAAGCTTCACACAGCCCTAGTATTTACACCTTTAAACCTTACTATTATTCTCTTTCAGTAAAACGTAAAAAAGCTAAACAAAACAGGGTGAAGAATATGTAGGGGGAGAGGCAGGGGATGCAGAGGCACTGGAGGGGCAGGAAGCCAGCCCCAACCCACAGTTAGAGCCAGAGAGACACAGTAGGTGCCTGCCTCTCCACCACCTCGAACTCAGTTCCAAGAGGACAGGCTTCTCCCCCCTTCCCCCCCAGCATTAAATGGGGTTAGAAATCTCATCTTGGAATCAAGTAAATTCAGTAGTAACACTAACCTTCAACAAATCTAGACAGTAGGGCTGCATCTACAGGAGCATGGATGTTTGGTTCCCTGGGGACAACTAGTGGTGGCGCACCCTGTGCTGCCACTAGCTGTGCCTGGGGAATGCCTATGCCATGCGTCCCCTGGCACACGGCAGGATACCCTGGGTATGGTAGAGAAGGCTGGGGCTGGCCCTAGCAACCTTTCTTGGGGTCCTGGGGGCCTCCTAGGGCTGCAGCAGAAGTGATCCTGCTGCCCAGATCCTGGCTGGCAGCCAGAAAGTCGCTCTGCCCAGTCAAGCTCCAGTTTTGAACAGCACACACTGTCCCCACATGCACAGCTCCACTTTTTTTTATTTGTGCAAGTCTTTTTGACCCCTGGATGTCCAAGGGTCAAAAAAAAAAAAAAAAAAAACCAGCCAAAAAACAAAAACCCTGTGCTGCTCCCCTGCAGCGGAGAACAGCTGAACATGCAGTATGCGGCACCTCAGACATCTGCAGTGCCACATACCGCATGGCTGCACTCATCTGGATGTGGCCTAGGAGTCTAACATTTAAATTAAAAAGAACACCTAGTTAGCTAGCTAGTCAGTGTCATGGATGGTACTTTGTAAAAAAAATTGCAGCATCTCAGAAGACATGACTACCTCTCAGCAAAAGGAAAGCTGAGATGGCAAATATGCTACAGTCTGAGATATTGCTCAAATGTAACAGAAATACTTCAGAATTTGGAACTCTAGCCAGGATGAAGGCAATAAATGACATATAGCAACTCATAAAAAGGGATCTGAGAGGGTCAAAGTTGAATTCAAAGAGCAAATAATAAAAAGGTAAGGTTTAAACGCAAAAGGCAACTGCCTTACTATGCCAAAACAAGAAAGCTTGGGTAAGAATAGGTGAGTCATGCTCTATCACCTGAACTTGAAAAGGCAGGAACTAAAGAGCAACAAGAATTACATCAGTCTTCCAAGGAGGTGGAACCAGGTAAAACATTTTAAAACATTACTGGCCTTGTCCCTATTGAGAACACAGTTTACCCTCACATTAGTTAGTTTGGTCTGCTTGTGTTTTCTAACACGGCATGTATTTTTACTGTTGAACCAAAAGACCAGTGTGATAAATGCTTCTTTAAGAACTAGAATCACTCTCCACCTGAATCAAACTCTTAGTCTTTCTGGGAGGTAACTTTTAATTGTCCACACCTATTTGTGTTACAAATATAACACTGTACAATTACTAATCCTAGTTTCCTCACCCAACACACCCTACTGCCCTGTCACTCCTTACGTTCAGAGAAGTTAATGCAGGAACTCATTTGTTTACTTTGTTTTAAAAATACATGGCAATCTATTTCTGTAGTCATTCTACCAAATGCAATACACAGCAATTTGCACAATCAACACATACCTCCCTTACACTAGAAACTCTGGCTCCAATAGAGCACATGCAGAACCACAAGAGCTCCCAGGTGACAGAAAACCTGCACAGAATCACCAAACATTTAAATGAGGGACTATTAAGTTGTACCCAACCCATACTTAATACTTGGGTATGCCCAAGAATACCTATCATTGGTTCCAATCACCTGAAATGCAGCAGCTGCACAAGAGGATAAGCACTTATTCCGACAGCCAAGGACAAGCCTTGTACTGCTTTACAGATCAATGTCAACACTTAGAACTGCACATGGAAGAAAGGCACCTATCCTGGGTTTCAAGTAATTTATTCCTCTTACAGGTACCATGATAAGCAAGCAGAAAGTCATTCTAGGCCAGCTTTAGTTTAACATCTTGAAAGAGCTGTTTCGTATAATTAATGATGAAGATTAAAAATCCATGCCCAGGAAAAAATGGAAGTACTTTATCAAATGCAAAATAAAAACAGCACCTTAAAATATCTGGGAATACACAAGTGATTTGTGATTGATCCAAAATCATTCCCCATATTATCAGCTCATCTGAAAATTAACTGAAAATAAAGCTTTCAACAGCTGATACTAATACTATGTCATACCCTCCAATTATATCCCTTACCTTACGTATCTTGTGTAGACTGAACTTCCGCCTGCAAACACTCACTCATATCCCTATCTTTGTTAAACACTAAAGAAAAAATCATAATTTCCACCATCCGAGATAGGTTTCAGAAAAGATTTTTCTACAGTCATTCTACATTTGGACTGCATAGCCCTCTATGTAAATGAAAAACAGCTGTCTCTCTGAAATCAATTTCAGAAAAATTATATAGAATTCCTCAGAAAGACTTAAATATAAAATCCACTTGGGACAGCTATGAATGCTCAAGCCAGCCCAGAAGAGTTGAATTTTAAGTCTCTCAAGGTTGGACACCTGCTTTCAATAAAGCCAGATTTTTGGCAACTCAAAATGCTGCAAACCACAATCATTTCCACATCAGCCATATCCTGACCACAGCTAAACTTCCCTTTTGTTAATGATCCCTTCTTTCCCTATTTGCTCATAGAACGTAGGCACTAGGGTTTTTGCTGAACTGAAGACCTCCTCTGAGGATAATGGCTCTGCAGAGTATTCAGGAACAGCCTGAATTTCTAGAGCAGGATGTCAAAGATATGAACCATGGGGAGCCACATCATCTGGCTCACAGGAAAGGAGCCACATCAAGGAGCCACACATCATCTGGTTCACAGGGAAGTGATCAAAGTGAACTGCAATCTGGTGGTACAGAGAACAGGCTGGCATGGCTCCAGGAGCCAAATTTCCAGTCCGGCAGGCTAAATGACAACCCCGCGCTTCAGTTCCAACTCACAAACTGGCTCCACGTGGCTCATCCAGCCCATGGGGATGGATGAGTTTGACACCCCTGCTCTAAAACATTCAGGTATTCTTGGAGAGAAAGCAAAAGGAGCAGAGAATACCATAGGGAACATTCCCCGATACTCAGGTTTGCTTTGAGTTCAACCAACAGCATAACCCAAAAGAACAAGCAGAGGTTTGGGATTAATTAAGTCATATTTGATTTTAGTCCCAAGTGATGAATCCATAGACAAGTCATTTTATCTATCTTCCCAATGGTAGGGTCTTGTGGCCCAACAGAAGAAGTTGCTGAGTAAGTACCATGGCACCACACTTAAGAACCATTGTACTAATAGTTACATCTGTATGAGATTGTAGTGGTGCAACTGAGCTAAAATGCCCTAACCCTGACCCTAGATGACACATGGTTGAAGTTGGGATGTTTTAGTTCACTTGGACTGCTACACAGTACAATACAATAAAAATAAAATTTTTAATCCTTCTAAAAGGTTAAGGGTCAAGATAACTTACCTAGTTCTGTAAGTTGGGGCACATTAATTTCCAGGACTTCACCTTTTGAGAACAGTTCCCCAATTTCCTTGTGTCATACTCCTCAATAAACTCAAGTACACATTTCAATTAGCAGCAGAATTACTATTATCAATTTGCTACATTACTATTACTAATTTGCTACAAAACTCTGGCTTCACAACTCCTGTGACTTAATGCAATTCAATTAATTGATTTGTGTGACCAAAAAAATGGTGGAATTTAAATTTCAACGAACACTAAACTAGGATGTCCCCTGTTCCTCTTGCTTGCTCTCCAAGATATTCTAGCAATTAACATTTCCAGTATTCCTTAACTAACTGCTCAAGACAGACTAACAAATACTTATTCAAGGTGAATTTCCAAGACCCCAGGGACTAGAATTATCAGCCATAATAATGATTTAATCTAAAATAGGTAATGTAACATGCAACAGGGTACAGGTCACAGGGAAAAGCAGTAATGTCTTCACACAAAAGTCACAGATTTACACAGGTTTCCCCCACCAAATGTCTACATTCTGTTCTGGCTACTGGACTGACAGCTCTCACTGTGCTATTCATGAGCAAGAATAGCCTCAAGGTAATAGCAATACTGCTTCCCAAAACTTTTTTAAATGCAAGTAAAACATTCTTTTAAATCAGGAGTGCTCAGGCCCTAACACACAGGCCAGATCGGACTGGGGGTCTCCCCATGGGTCCAAAAGTTTAGCAGCCAAAGTGGTGGCATTGTTAATCGTCACTCCCCTGCTCCCAAATTTCTGAACCCATGGGTAGCACTGTGGGCCAGATAACATAGCCCTGCATGCAGGACCAGAGCAGTGTGCAGCTGGATCTAGGCTGGCATCAGATCCAGCCTGTAAAACAACCCCACACTATGAGTCCAGCCTGCAGGGACAAAAATGGTCTCCATCTTTAACAACCTAATTACTTGGGTGGATGAAGGGAATACTGTAGCTATAGTGTACCTGGACTTCAGCAAGGCTTTTGACAAACAACCTTCTCATAACAAATTGGAGAAATGTAGTAGTTTTATCCAGCCCACAAGGTGGATAGATAACTGGTTCAACAGCCACAAACAAAGGGTAATTATTAACAAGCTCATGTCAGAATGGCAGGAGACCGCGAGTAGAGTCCCACAGAGGCTTGTCTTGGGTCTGGTGCTGTTCAACATGTTTATTAAACATTTGGATGCTGGCAGAGAAAGCTTCTTGAGCAAGTCTGCAGATGACATGAAACTGGGAAGGACTGTGAACATGTTGGAGGATGCAAGCACAATTCAGAAGGATCTCAACAGATTGGAAAGTTGAGCTAGTGCTAACAGGATGTTCAATATGGACAAATACAAGGTGCTACACCTCAAGTGGAATAATCAAAAACACAAATATACCTGGCTGGATGACAGCTCTATGGGAAAGGACTTGGGAATCTTGGTAGACCACAGACTTAATATGAGTCTGCAGCGTAATGCAGCTGCACAAAAGCCAATATGGTTTTGGGCTACATCAATAGAAGCATTAGAAGCACAGGGAGTCTTACTTCCTGTGCTCGGCATTGGTTAGGCCTCATATCTGGAGTACAGCATGCAGTTCTGGGCCCCACATTTTAAAAAAGATGTGGAGAAGTTAGAGAGGGTCAAGAGGCAGGCAACAAAGATGATCAAGGGCTTAGAAGGCAAGGTCATATGGAAAGAGAATGAAGGACCTAGGCATGTTCAGCTTGCAAAAAAAGCACTTAAGAAGGGACATGATAGCAATCTTCAAATACATGAAGGGCTGCCATAAAGAAAAGAAAAAGAACTTCTTCTCTCTTGCTGTAGAGAGGAGGATGCAGGCCAATGACTTGAAATTGCACCAAACTAAATTTAGATTGTATCTCCGGAAACACTTCTTCACTGTGAGAATAGTGTGGCAGTGGAATAACACTGCTTAGGAAAGTTCTGGGCTCTCCATCATGGAGGTGTTCAAGAAGCAGTTGAACAGCAAGGGGAGCTGGAAACGCAAACTGGAATCTTGCTCTTCGGCCCTGCTGTGCTTTCCTTTCCCCTATAATAATCCTTAAGGAGCATGTTATCAGAGTTTTTATGCGACTATGTTTCTGTTTGCTGTCATAATGCAGCGTTCTGTTCAAGTCCTTAAGACTTTGACATACAGCATGTTATCCAAATTTCCTGTGCGCTTGTCAGGGCTTAAAAATGTTTCACCATACAAGACATTCTTGCCTTTCAAATTAAATTCCACCTTGCTACTCTAGCTGATGCTTGACATTACAACACGGAGAAAGTCAGGCTATTTCCTTTAGTCAACCATTCACATTGTGGATGCAAGGTACAAATCTTTCAGCAGAGATTAGTTCTAAACATTAATTAGGAAGTGCTGCATGAATCTGACATCAAACAAAAACTGCACCCACCATTAATTTTAAGAGGACTACCATAATGCAACTATGCTCCCTGAAACCAAACAGAAACCATAAGAGACATTTTTAAGAGAAATGTTAATAAGCAGCACACAACTGGCAACCGATAGCTAGCTCTCAGAAGGTTTGTATGTGAAGTAGAAAGCAGAAAATGAAAGAATCAGGAAACATGAATAAGTTCTGTTCTTTCACCTTTTTTAAAAAAATAAATAATCTCATTAGCCTTTCTGAACAAATTTTTACTTTGCTTAGTTTACTCTACAACTTTAATCTGGGATGGAGTGAGTGTCCTTACCCCTGGAATGCAACAATCTCTCCACAACTTGTCTAACAGATTTGATGTAAGGGACAAAGGCAAAAAGCATATCTTAGGGATGTTCAAATGCAAACACTATTAACAAAATTTTACACCCATACACCTTGGCCAAGCCATGGCAAAATAAGTTCCCATTTTAAGTCATCTCATGCTCTGCATCCTTTAGATAGTTTGACATTCACAAGCTATAAGGAGCCTATCTTGAGTTTCAAAACATTCAGTGCTACCCAAATACCAACTGGTTTGGGCATTCAGAGGTGCAGAAATTTAGGAGCTTAAGGAACTCTACTAGGCTACCAACAAAAGCCATAAATGTCCTAGGAGAAACCATTTTATCCCAGGGCAAAGTGCAATCATTCAGATACACAAGTCGATTGTCCTAGGACAAATCCCCAAAAAGATTTATGGGATAAGAAGTGCTAATAGTTTGTCCTAGGACATTCAAAGCATGTCTAAATGTTCATCCCGGGATTGCATCATTGAATGCATTGCTGCTTTTCTGCCACTGATTCAGCTGCTCACTAAAATCTGACTGAAAGGTCTGTTCTAGGACAAACTTGGCATAACTTTTCCCATGACAAAGGCAATGTCTGTTCCTAGTGAAAACTCAGGGAAACAGAGTAGATAACTGGATCACATTATTTAGGTGGGGGGGGCTTTATAGGTCACCCTTACTTTAGTTTAGACTCCTCTATACCTACTTTATTGTACTCTGAAATCTAAATTCCTTAGCATTTATTAAAATATACTTTAAAAAAGATGGGGGATTTCCATATCTAATCAGTCAGATTGTTATAGAGTTGGTGATAAAATGTAAAACTGCTATTCTTAACTGCAGAAGGTCTTAGAAGAAAGAAGTATAACAAGATTTAAGCTCTGTGAAGCATGATTAAGGATTATTTGACTTTATCTGCCTCACTAATGGACTGAGGAACTGGATAATAGATATTAATGCACCAAATAACAAAACACATGGATTCTGCAGCAACTGATCTAAGTTTAGAAGATACTTTTTTCTTAAGTCACGTGGCAAAATTCTTATGGTGGAGGTAAAGTTACGTGACTGCCTCCTGTAAATGCTACCAAGCCTGCAGGGCTCCCCGCAAGTCGGGACAGTTAGTAGAAGGGGAGCAGCAACTTCTACTATCGTGCCCCATTACCAAATTTTCAGACCTTTGGGCACCTTTGTGGGCCAGATGACATGGCTCCATGGGCCAGATTTGGCCTGTAGGAATGGAGGTGAACACTCCTGTTTTTCTGCCCTCTTCTAGCATCCTTGTTCTTCTGTCCAAGTTGTCAGAGTCCACAATTCCATTCCTACTTTTAGAAAATGTTGCATGAAATTGTCCCAGCTCTCCCTCTTCCACAACATCAGATGACCCAAAGAAAAATAATAATCTAATATGAAAACCGTAAAAAATGTTGTGAAGGAAAATCTAGCATTTGCTATTTGCATCAGGAATTACCCTTATCTTAAAAATGGGGGGAAATATATAGTTGTTTGGTAAGCAGTAGGTGCACGTTCTTTGTTAAATGCACATTTAAAAATTCTTATCTCTAAAAATAGCTATTTAGAAACAAAGACCACTTGTGAACATGTTCTTACATCCACATAATTTCAAATGTACTTCCATGATCTTGTTAGTTTTTAGAATTAAAAAAGCAAACAAACAAAAAAGAAATCCTTACCAAGAAGATTAACTGAATAGGAAGTGAAAACGTGTTTCGATTTCTACGAGTGTTGAACAGAGAATTTCAAAACTGTTACCTGGAATATACCTTTTAAAGAGTTCAGTTATATACCCTGATTTATTTTGAGATGCTGAACACAGTTAATACATAAGGTACTCCAGGAAGTAAGGCCTGGAAACCTCCCTGGTTCTGACTCTTTTTTTAAATAAAAGATGCACAAAAAATATATGCGACCTCTAAGTCAATAAATAAGCTATTTTACAGCTATTTTCAACCAAGTCATTTGGCTGTGGCATTCTACTCTGAAGTGATATTTGAAATGAGTGGTCTCAAATTCTTTGACTGCTTTCCAAAGAAAAGAGTATAACTATTGAACCTTGAGAATCTGAACTTTGAGCATGTGCTGTCTTGCATGATTTTCACTTAAGAATCTCAGACAAATCTTGCAACTAAAAACCGCCAAGTATGAGACTAAGTATGGGAAGAGACAGAATTTGTGAAGAAAGCAGGTGAATATTCTGGGAGAGGCTACTAACTTATACATCTGTTTTCAGATTCTTGATTTTTGGGGAACAGATGAATTTGGAGTAGCTAAGTAGTGAATTGCCTTTTGGGGGAACTTTTCCATATTCAAATTTTAACTGCCTGTACTTTTCCTCAGGTTTTTTGTTGCACTAACTTAGATGGGTCTAATGAACCAAAGCCTGCCTTTAAAATAATTTTAAGTCACATATTACTCTAGGTTACCAATAAACCAACTCTGAAGATTTAGGCTCAGAATCACAAAGGTGCGTGACCTCCCACTGATCTAACTATTTCAAGACAGCAAGCAAGAAAGATCAACTCTGTAGCCCACTGATGAGGTCATTCCCATGGGAGGCAGATGACCTAGGTCCCTATCCCTGAAGCAGGTGAATATTAATAGATGTCCCCATCCTGCCATGTTACTGGAGCCTCCAACCTTCTGTTCACATAGACTCATGTTCCACTCTCTTCAACAACATGCCCGTCCTAAATTACAGAAGCTACACCTCTCATCCTTTTTAATAAATTAAATGTAAGGCAGGGCTGACAGAATTATACTTTAGTATAAGCAACAGTAAATATATATGTTTGCAAAATATTTTTAAAATAATTTTAAAAGATGACAGTTACAAAAGTGCATATTCAGCATTAGATCTGGGGGAGGCGTGGAAGGAGACATGGCATTCTGCCAAAACTTTCAGCCACAAATCTCAAAACAGCTGTCTGTTTCTTGTAATATAAACCTTAAAAATTTAAATTACTAACATTTAAGTTGTCAGCTTCAGTTTCACCCCAATGAAGAATTAACTAACATTTCCAATGTACTGCTTTATTGGAAAAGTGCAAGTCATAAAGAAGGTGGTATTCAATGTTCTTGTTGCCCTTGACTATCTTAACAAATATCTACAAAAACATAAAACAACTCCCCCAAAACAAATCAAATAACCCAGTCACAACACTAAATACTAAACATTTATTATAGTAGAAGAGTGATGGGGCAGCTGGTATGGTCCAGAGGTTATGCACTAGGCATGGATCTTTTACTGGACCAGCTGCATAGTTGGGATCAAGTTAGACAAACTCTCACTCATGGTATTCTTCCTCAGGTCTGACAAATACAAGTCAAACCAATCCTTGCCTAGAAATTTATCAATACTTCTTGCACATAGTTACAAATCTCACACCACCATGAGCCCTTTTTGCTGGAAAAGAAGAAAAGACATGCCTTGTAGCACATGCTGGATGCTTAATAAATGCTTTAAAAACTGACTATTATGACCTGGAAAAGAAGTTTCGTTTACCTACAAGCTTAGAAAATGGCAATGGCAGCATTACTTCCATTCACCTGCAAAGATGTTACAAACCAATGAAAATGAAGAGCTAGAAAGTGTCCCACCACAGAGCAGCTCAATCTGACACTTGGACATATCTA
This sequence comes from Crocodylus porosus, assembly GCF_001723895.1. NCBI lineage: Eukaryota > Metazoa > Chordata > Crocodylia > Crocodylidae > Crocodylus > Crocodylus porosus. The sequence continues at coordinate 60,168,790 of NW_017728918.1, read as the reverse complement.
CCCATATGCTTTATTCAAGGATTAAAATTTAGCTCCTTAGCTTTCTACTGTGCAACATTTATAAAACATACTTGCCAGATACTAGAAAGAAATTAATTAAATTACATGAAGTGTACTGGCAAAATTAACAGCAGGCTGATCAAAGCCTGAAGATGTTTAACACTGAGAAATGTAGCACTGCATCTGGGAAGAAATAATCTGCAACATACTTGCAGGCTCAGCAGTGCTCCAGTAGCTAGCACGACAACTGAAAGAGACTTAGGGATCATGATTGACCATAGACGACTGGATGCACACCTTGTTGGGATCATCCAACCCCAGCAGTCCTTCCTGCCTAAGGACGGCAGGGCTGGACCTGATGATCTTGTGAGGTCCCTTCAGCCCCTAACTTCTATGAATCTATGAATGCCAGCCACTTGTGCTGTTTAACAATTCTTTTGGATTGTTTCAATCCTACAAAAATATAGTTGTAAGTAGCCATATTTAGATTTCTTAACCTTGAAGTTTTCTACCTTCTCTCTCCCCTAAGAAGTATATACAATTTTCTCTACAGTGCCATCAAGCAAACAGATTCGTAAGAGTTTCACTAGGTTCATGCTTCAAGTATGCACTTTGAACCATCTAGGAAGAGCTCTAATAGCCACAAACAACCTAGTTCATCTAGCTGCAATTAGTCTTTGAAACTAAATTCATTCCTTAATTAAGAATGTAGTTGGATTGAAGAGAAAGAGAACGAGGAGGAGACTTTTAAAACATATGGTCTACTACAAGAAAGTAAGTATACTAAATAAAAAAAGTTCTTTATTATTGTATATGACTTTACAGTTTCCAGAGCTCCCATCTTCTCCCATTCTCTTCAGCTTCTTCAGCTCTCCTGTTTCAAGCCTCATGTCCTTTAAACAAAAGCCAAACCATATTTATAAAACAGATTATACTAGATATACAGCCACAAAAAAGTGTAGAAAAAGAAAAGCAAAGATATAGAGGGGAATAAGACATTATTGGAAATGTCTTCTACTTTGACCCTAGTGAGCTCAGGGATGAAATTTTGTGCTGCTTCTTTCTGTGGCAGCACAGTAGGGGGCGCTACTAAGCAGAGATACCCACATCACTGTGCCCAAAAACCTTGCTTCGGGAGTCTCCCATGGGGTGCCTACCACCAGCTGTCCCTCTTCCTGGAGAATACCTGGAAGCCTGGGGTAACGCTGCCACTACCTGGGCACTGGTCTCTGTTAGGGGTCTGTGAAGCCCGAGGCACGAAGAGCCTGCAAGGGTTCGGGGTGCTTTGTCCACTGGTGATATTTCTGACTCCCTTTCTCAGCCCAGAGCCTCCAGGAAAACTTCAGGTAGGACTGAGGGAACATAAAAACACAAGCTCTGCTGGCCGGTTCAGGAGCAAAAAGACTTGCCTCTCCCCTCCATAGTGAAACAACCAGGCATGCTATAACGCAATACCTTTATTGATTGGAAGGGGAGAGGATAGACAAGGAGGTCCGAATACACTTTGAGCAAACACAATCAATCAGAGTCTTGCACCTTCTTGGACGTAATAGTCCTTTTAAAATGCGTCTGCCTAGACATAAATCCTAACTCCTGGCTAATTTCCAAGTTTTTACTTACAGGAATTCATCCAGGCAGCAGACTGGAGGCACTTTGCTTGTGGCTTTTCAAAATCCCTGCCAGAGGAAGAGAGCATCCCCCCTCCCCTCCGGAATTTATCTGGCTGGGTCACCTGGTTGACCAGCCTGAACCAGAAAGAAAGCAAGAGAGAGGGAGAGAGGGGTCCAACCTGGGATGACCCAGGGGAGGGCAGAGAGGGGGATTTCTTTACACTCAGAGATCCCTAGCATGACTTAACTATGAGAATCTAATTTACTCCACTCACCAGAGGATTCCTTATGGGCTGAAGAACATGGCTCTACTCCAACACATCCTAACCCTTTCAAGCCCTATTATAAAGGGAGACCCTCATAGAACAAACTTAGATTTATCTTTTACACTATCTGTGTTGGGGGTGTCCTCCCACTTTTCCACCTCCTCTTTGGTCCTGACTACAGCAGAGGTAAAGATCCTAAATGAAGTACAGTGCACTGAAAGCCCTACAACAGGTTCTGGGTAAGCCTTTTAAACACACACACGGAGCTTGGGGTAGTCCAGCACTTACAGCACAGTGGAGTCACAGAAGGGGAAACAATGCAGCATTTCCCTTGTAGGTTCAGAAGCTTAATAAGCATTAACAACAATGCTTCAAAAAGAAATAGCCATTTCCTTCCCTCATTCCAGCTGTCGAGCCTCATTTAAACATTTACTTCTATCACTACACTAATTTCCCCAACCATAAACATCAGCTTTTCTGAATCAACCTTCTATTCTCACATTTGACTATTAGACTCACTACAGTAAAGCTTTAAATTCTGCCTTTTGACAATATTAATTTTGACCACTTCATAATCTGCAGCTTTGCCTCATCCTTACCACCCAGAAAAAACTATCAAGGTATTCACTAGTAGCTTCCGCACAACTCTACCAAAAAAAAAAAAAAAAATAGAAGGCTTGCCATCCTTTTCTGACTCAAAAAATACCAGAAGAAGAGACTTTAAAAACATCTGCTGTAAGCATGAGCAACTGGTGCCTCCTGAGTTAGGGGGGCACTTGCCCCCCCAGCAGCCAGTCAGTGACCAGGAGGGGAGGGCCGGACCCCCCCCCCGCAACCAACTATGCCAACTTGGGGGGAGGGGGTCCCCCCTGCAGCCAACTGTGCCAATCTGGAAGTGTCAGCAATGCACCTTTAAGGGCCAGCGGTGCACCCAGAAGGGCCAAGGACACTTCTCCTGGCACCCCCACTCCCCAGCTGGCACTCTTGGAGGGTGGGAGGGAACACACCAGTGCTCCCACCTGCCTCCCCACCCATCACCTAAGGAGGAAATGCTGGCTGTGAGGGGGTGCACCAGCGCTCTCAGGGGGTGCATGTGCACCCCCGTGCATGCCTTACATGTCACCACTGGCTGTAAGTAAGCATCCTGAAACCAGGACAACACTCCCCAGAACAAACTTCCCTGGTATAAAATAAAGCAAAAACAGACAACAGGCTTACTCTTTAGATGCAGTCTAAAAACCTGAAGTCCCCAACTCCCTACTGATGCATTCAACGTACTCACCAAGAACATCTAGGAATTAATGGTTTTGGAAATACGGCCTGTTAGTAAATACCCTAAAGTCCTCTGAAATTGTGACTAGTTATTCCAACAGCTATCTGGGCCATACAAACACATCACCACAGTCTGACAAATATCAGATCCCATAAAAAAAACCAAAGCAATTCCCACACCACTTTGTCTCCCTGGAAGTCTGCAAACTGTTTAACAGGTCTGCAAAAGATGACTATGCTCAAACAAAAGTATGCCTACACTTACAAGTCAAAGGGGTTAGCACCCCCCATTCAAGATTTCCAAAGGGGTCTGCACCTCCATTCAAATGTTTTTAGGGGGGCTAGAAATGAAAAAAGGTTGAAAACTACTGTTTGAGAAAAGTCAACAGAGTCATTTCTTAAGACTGGTCTTTTACGCAGGCCAGCTCTTTGGGTTTCCATGTATTTTGAAGTCAGACAATTGATAACTCTTGTAAACTGGCATGATAATACCAGGGTATTTCAAACACCACAAACAAATTTAATGAGAGAGACTAAAACTACTTCAAGATACACAGTCAATTCCCATCCAGCCTAGAGGGACAGGTGAGTTTGAAACCCCTGCTCTAAATTAAATACATATTTTACCAAGTAGTACATTATTAAATATGCAGTACAATATTATTTGGAAGAGAGAAAAATCCCAAAGCCTACAAAGAAAATGTGAAGTCTTTTAGAGTTTTTAGAAGCTGTTCTAAAACCTATTTGAGAATTCAGATCTAGGATATTTCAGAATTTCTATAATACGGTTTCTAAACAGTTTGGCTTTCCAATGACCCTACAGAATGCCAAGGCATATTAATATTTTTGTTCAAATATTATGATCATATTTTGAAATAAAAAGCCTTATGAAGGTATGTGACTTACAGAACCTCAATTACTGTATATATGAATTTTATGAATTTTCAGAAGGGACTAAATTATTTTCAGCGCCAAAGTGTAGTTTCTGGGCAGCACCTCATTCTATTATTTCAAAAGGGGGGAAAAAAGCTTTCTTTACATCATCTACAAAACAATCAACTCCTTAAAGAGCTAGGAGGAGCAACTCAGTTTAATATTCTCTGGATTATACGATTATCTTTAGAGCCAAAAGGTTTCCTTTGTCAAAAAATTGTGAACATAGCTTTCTTGTATCCTCAAGTAAGCTATAGCTACTTCATCAATACAGTTTTGTTTAACAAAGAATACATTTTAAATGTTGTGTATAATGTTATTATTTACAGGGCACCAAACATTTGTGTGCATGCCATATTACAGGCCATTAATTATGGTTTTATGTACCTCTTCATACATGGAGAGTTATTCTCAATGAAGCTGTGGGGTAAATTTAAAGTGGAATAGCTATGGCACAATAACTCATGCCTGCATACCCCATAGCAGATCACATTTTCTCTTTTTCCAAGATCAGTTAGCCACCATCAACAGAAAGAAGGGGGACGGAGTGGGGGTGGGGGAGAGAGAATAAGGATAGAATTTAGGAGAATAAAATAAGTCAAATAGAAGAGATGAGCAAACAATATTCTCTCTAAATATGCAGAAGCTGAAATGCTTCCTTCAGGAAGGTATAAATATTGGTCATTAATCTTAACTTATAGAACCTAATTTTGAAGGCTGAATTTGCAGATCTGAATGACTATATTGCTTTTCTGATGAAGGAAAGCTACAGTTACATATACTGGAATGCGCTATACAGTACTATATATTTTTGACAGCCAGGCATCACAAAGTCAACTTTTATTTGAAGGGCATTATCAAAAAAAATCTAATATCTTAAGGAAGTCTCAGATTCAGATCACAAGCGGCATGATTTCTCAGTAAATCCAGCAAAAAAGATAAAATTGTACTATAAAATAAACTGCTTAAGTAGAAACATCTACTTTTCATGCACATTTAATAGCTAAATGCTGGAAAAATCTATACTATTTAGTACAACTGTCACATTATGGAGGAGTAACTCTCCTTAGTTATTTAACAAAGGAAACCAAATAGGCCTGGAGCACTACATAGCTTTATAGTGACATACTGTTCCCGATTCAAGATTTCTGATCCTCAAATTAAAAGTTTAAAATTATTATTTAATCAAGCAAATTCTCCCCAAAGTATAAAGATTAGCAAGTATACCACATTTCACCGTACCGGTTATTTTATGAAGTCATATGACATTTCAAATGTAGAATATATCCCCAATTAAGCATCATACAATTAGTGCTACAGAAAAGCATGCATTTGATTTTTAATACAAAAGATAAACATAAATACAACTTTTTACTGCTTTATGGTAAGTACAAAGTGTCACAGTAACAGAACTAGCTTCATTTCTGCCTCCTTTCCCGTCTACCTATTATGGAGTAGAAAGAGGCAGTTAGCCATTTAAGTCTCTAAGGGCATCTTTACATGTGCTCCAGAATGAGAGGGAGAGCACTTTAATTAGAGCACCTCTCAGGATCCACTGTAATTAAAGTGCTCACAGTATCTCATCTGTTCAGCCTCCCATGCTTCAAAATGTTGATGGGTGAGCTTTACAGGGCACCAAACATTTGTGTGCATGCCACATTGCAGGCAATTAACTATGCTTTTTTGAGGAAAGGACTCGTCTATACATAGACATGGGACATCCCTGCACCATTTTGAAGTGTGGGGAAGCTAAATACACATGACACCAAGGCTGCTGGAGAATGCCAATTAGCACACTCCAGAAGACTAGTTACATTTAATTAGCACGTGTTGGAGCAGGCATCGGGCACGTGTATAGGTGCCCTAAAGTGCTACCTTGACTTGCCTTCTGCTTATCACAGAGTAAAATTCTGCAATTCTCTCACTTACTGACTAAACCCTGAGCCTCCAAGCCATGTGTGTCAAACATTTATATGCAATGGAGTCAAAATGAGTTCAGGTGTCTTCAGTTCTTCCCTTCTGTTGTTTGCAAGCAATACAAGGCAATGATCAAACAGCATTCTTAAAACTATTTTTAACTGTAATAATAAAGGTGCAAGGGGAAAAATAGGATTTTTACCTACATACATACATGATAAGGCATACTGCTATTAATGATAAAGTAGTGCCCTAACTTCTTTACATGATTCAACAGTGTCTCAGTATGATTCCCCAGACAACTGCTACCCTTTTATGAAAGTGTTCTTTTTAAACTGCAAGTGTTCTTTGGATCTTCTATGTTCTTTGGTCTTTTCCTGTCCTGGCACTGTCTTTCAACAACTCCCAGCATTCACTTAGAAGTCACTGATCTTGAACTTTTACTCCCCTGCCGTATTCTCCCCTCCTCATAAAACTCCTTCATAAAACTAAACCAATATAGTAAAATAATGCATGTGTCAATAGCGTCTTCACTTTAAAAGCATTCAGACTTGTTAGAAGTCCAAATCTGTCACATGGAGAATATACCATAGATTTGAGATCCCCTCCTTACTTCCCTCCCTTCCCACAGGGACAGAAAACAAGAGATTTAAATGTCAAGAGAAAAGCAAGAGATGCAAAAAACCTTCCAGAATTAACTAATCAGAGAGAGTGACTTACTCTGCTCGAAATTAAAAGAATAAATTATAATTCCTATTGGAGTAGCCAGAGAAAATGGAATGTGATATTTATAAATGCCACGAAATCTTCATTCAGACAACCAATTCACAAAATAGGAAAATAATTTTAACAATGTCCTTCCTAATTAAGCAGAAACGCATCTAATAAACACAGTACAGTATAAATAAGGTTGAAGCCATTTGTAAACTATATAAATTCTTGTAGTTCATAAGTTTTCAGCATAAGGATGATTCAACTCAACTAAACCAAGCACGTTCTTTGCAACAAGCCTTGTGCTGCTGGACATGCATCAATTACCAAATTATAAAAAAAGAGGTGTGCGCACGCTCACACTTGGATTAATACTTTTACAATAAAACAGAGTTTGTCTGGGTAAATTATAGATGCACAAGTCCAAGCCAGCAGGAAATAAACTCCTTCTAAGCAATATGCTTGTAGAAATCTATTTTAGGCAAAACAAACAAACAAAAAAAGGCAAAAAAGAAAAAAAAAAACCTTTTAAATGTAAACACACACACGAAAAACTAGTAATGGTAGTTTAGATTGCCCCCAACTTCCATTTTGGTGATTTAGACAAATTAGGAGAACAAGAGAATGAGGCAAATTGTCCTTACTTAAAAATTTACTGCTACTGTTTTAAGATATATGCCAAAACACGTTCTGACAGAGGATATACAAATACCCAAACATAAATGACTGAAATATTATATTTTCCATTTACAATAGAAAAGACTGTTTTACTACAAAAGAAAAGAAGCTCCTTGTCTGCTGCACTTTAACAATCACTTACTGTGGGTGTTGACCTTTTAAATAAGTCATTATTTTCCATCTAACGTACATCAAGATTACAGCCTAACAAACTTGGTGGCTGAAATTCTCTCAACCAAATTGAGACTCCCTCAGTTAGCACAAACCCCTCCCCCCCATTAAAAAAAAAAAAGAAAAAAAAAGTGGGGGGAAGAAATGTAGAGGATGGTTCAGTAAAATAGAAAACTACTTCAAAATATCTGAACACTTAATGTTACTGTTAGGCTTAAAGTAAAGAAGACATGAAAAAGCATCTTTTCCCCATTCTCTATGGACAACACCAAGTTTAAATGTGTCCTTATAAGTGCAACTACATTATAAACTTTTAAGAAAAAAATGCTACTTTTTTAAATGCCTTTAAATTATTTACAAGTGTCATGCTTTCAAGAGCACAGCAACTGTTATGCTGCAACAGACTCAAAGGCCATCTAGTGCAACATCCTGGCTAGGGACAGACATTCAAAAAGCCTGAGCTTGAATTGATTCAATCTTTGCAGATAAGTCTAACGTACCTAGGTTGAACCAGTTTGCAACTGCAGAAACATCCCCTCTGGACTGAAGAAGTGCAGGCACATGCCTGCAGTAGCTCAGGCTAGAAGCAGGAGGGGGGCTAGAGCAGCACTCCCTTCCCTTCCACTGTGCTGAGCTGAGGGAGGGTGTAGCCAGGCCCTAGCAGGATGCTCCAATTAGGGAGGGGTGTAAACCCTCACCATGCCTGCACTGTCCCACACTTTTCCCTGCTGGCTGGCTGTTCAAGGGGTGGTAGTGTTGCCAGACCCCAGCCCTGGCTAGCACTCTGAGACAAAGGGAGGGTGTGCATTGCATGCATCTGTTAATGATGCTGAGCTTTTCAATCTCCCTCTGCCTGCTTCTTCATACTGTCTGCAAAACTGACAGGCGAGAGAGCCAGCAGGGGGCTGATAACATAGTGTCTAACAGCCCACTGACAAAAGAAAACCCTCTTTCATTAATTCAAGCTCTTCTTAAACAGTTTTTTCAAGGAAGGAATGGAGGGACATTACCAGCTGACCTGATTAGATCCAAAAACTCCTAAAATGACACTGTTTTGTCTGCCTGTCCCAGTGAAACTGGAGACATACGCAAACACCTGAGCATTAGCTAACATACCACATTGCCTAGAGTCTGTGGGGCTGGGGTCCATGCTGTGGGAGATGGGAGGGAGGGAGGGAGAGGGGAATCTCTGCTTGAGCAGCGAGGGGGGCAGGGGGAAGCAAGGCAGACCCTGCTGTGCCTGCAGTCACTACTGGAGCTCTAGCTGGGGAGCAGAGGGGTGGAGCCAACTTGTTCTCTGGAACAGAGAGCACAGCCCAGGGCTGCGAAGTATCTAAGATGCTGGGGAACTCTGGTTTAACTTAAATCAGGAAGGGGTCTGGGACAGATATTGCATAAACCAGTTTGACCCAAATCAGTTAAGTCTGATACTACATTTAACAATGTTTATCTTAAATCAGTTTCAGCCATTTTGAAACTGGTTTATGTGCACTGAACTTATGTTCCGTTACAGGTTTAAACCAGTTTCTAATCACTTAAACCAGTTTGTGTGTAACATCTGTCCCCAGCCCCTGTGTTTAACAATGGCCAGCCCAAAATGCTTCAGAAGAAACCTGTAGGAGGCACACGTGGGCAATTCTGATTCATCTGTCCCCTTGCCTAAACAAGCCTGACCTTGATTTTTAATAAACAAAGATTATCTTAAGTCCTGAAGTGTATGGCTATTTTACCTTCCAAAATTTGTTGTTCTTATAACAACTGCACACACTCTAGCACCCAGTTTTAAACCCTTGTTTAGACTGTAGTAACACTGGGCTTCCTGTGCCAGATTTCAAAACTGATACAAGAAAATGTCTTGTTAATTTCATTTTTAAATTTAATTGAAGACCCACAGTTTGAACTCTACATATCAATATCTTCAAGCATTTTGTTACCATGTTCTTATTATGATTTTAACCCATGTGTCAGATACAGATTTAAAACTTATTGATCTACTGATCCCCCTCCTCCCCCCACCACTCCAGCATGATAATTTCTGCTTCTGAACTCCATTTTATACCATATTTTATGAACGATCAACAGATTAAAACACCAATTTTCTCTCACTCCTCCCACCATTCTCTTTCAACAGCACTGCTTAATATTAAAATAAAATGATTAAATATGCCTAAAAGTTCCAAAGAAAAAATTGCTGAAATGGTTCTCAATGCTACAGTGCTTTAGGTAACCATTTATATATTTAGATGCTCTATATACATCAAGTCATAACAACCCTAAGTAAGAGGTTTAAAATAATTATAATCTAGTCAATCAGTGTAATTTTAAAAGAAAAGACATTAATATCTAGGAAAGAAAAAAAATACGGCATACTTTTAAAGAACACAATTACCTTTTGATGCTTGAAGTCTCCTAATTATCCTGGACCGTGTTCATTAAATATTTATTTAAGTACTGATACTATGCCATGGTTATCCATAATGCATGCAAGTTACATACAAAAGTGCCATAACACAAGATATACATTTGTTAACTGTGAAAATAAAAAATCCTTGTCCAAGATTTCTTCATCAAGTTTAAATAGGAGCAGAATAGGAGAATACAGAATTTTTGTCTCTGAAATTAGGAAACTGTTCTATGCATCTTGAACTTTAGATGTATACTTTAGTCATGTACAAACTGCATCTTTTTACTCAACAGCTCTAATCTCTCTGTGCATTCTTACTACTTGCCTACTCTTTCCTATATTTTATTCCTAATACTTCAAATCCCCAATATATCTATGGGAGAAATAAAAACAACACCCCACAAGTGATGGCAAGCTTATTCAGTGCCTGCCTCCTTTACCACCTCACCTTACTAATACTTCCCCCATTGCAGTGGCAAAGGGGATAAATTTAAGATAACTGTTGCCAGCCTTGGCCATTTTCAAGAAGCCTAGCTTACTTCTTTGCTTCCTACTAAACAAGAGGCCCAAAGCCGGTTTCTGAGTGACCATAGCGTGAACTTTTGCAGATGTGACAACTAACTTGATCAGCAAGTAAAGGAAACCATCAAAGACAATTAAACAAAGCACAAGGCCTAAAAGGAGATAAGAGAAGATCATACATTAAATGAGCATTTCTCAACCTGTGGTTGCAACCCAACAGTGGGCTGTAAGAACACTGCAAAGGGTCGCGGGAAGGTCCCAGGGAATTGTGCAGTTTCCCATACAGGATGCAATGTTGGCAGCCTGTTTTCATTTATTTATGTTGCTTATTTCTGAATTTCTTTCCTCTTGGGCAACAGAGGCAAACAGGGCAACAAACAGTGCTTGTCTACACTAAAAAGCTACACCAATTCACAGTTCAACAGAAAAGCACAGGTTTTACGGAACAGTTGGGCCTTTATGGCTAGGGACAGAAATTACACATAAGCCAGTATAAGTGACGGGGTACCAGTTCAAATCTGTAACATAACAGAAATTCAGTGCACATAAATCACTTTTAAAATGGCCAAAACTAGTTTAAGATAAACTGAACAGATGTAGTATCAGACTTCACTGATTTAGGTTAAATCGGTTTATTGAACTTCAGTCCCAGATCCCCTCCAGATTCAAGTTAGCTCACAGTCCCCCAGCATCCCAGGGTGCTTTACACCACCCCTGCAACCTCCCCTTTTGCAGGGTGGATGGGCTAGCCTTGGCCCAACCCATCTGTTCTAGCCCAGCAGGGAGGTCTGCTTTAGCACCCCCCAGCTTCTGGCTTGGGCCACTGCAGGCATGTGGCTGCATTTCCAAAATCAAAATGTCTATTCACTTGCTTATTGGTTCAATATATGCAATTTATACTAACCTATGAAGATTGAACTGTTTCAGCCTCAGGAGTTTTGACTGGCTGTACTTAGCCAAAATGCTTCAGAGCACCTACATAAATAAGCAGCTATTGGTAGCAAGTTTGGCATGTCTAGGTTTAACAATCCTCCAACTGAGGAGACTAAGGAATTTGAGACGTTTTCAAAGGATGCACAAGATACGCACACATATCATTCTTGGAAACAAAGAGCAGTCTCTGACAGAAATACAGGTGTTAGTTGTGTGCTAGAATGAACTAGAAAATAATGCAATTTTGTTAGTAAGACTCTGGACAGACAAAGACTACCTGTGTTTTTACTCCTGGCTCTGTCATTAATCTGGCTGTGTCCCCCCGGACAATCAGTTTCTTTGTTCCCATTTACTTTTGGATTGTATTTTCTATTAAAAATGGGAAGCTCTTCAAAACAGAGCCTGTCTCTTAGTAGTAGTAGTCCCTGAAGGGACTTAAAAATAAAGTGGGTAAAAAATCACTATTCAGAAATATGCACGCTCTCATTAAAATGGCTTCTATACTGCCTCAGCAGACATTACCCAGTTTTCCTTCCACTCAATGTTAAATAAAACTAGAAAAAAAAAATCTAACTCCAGCCAAAATCAATGGGATTTTTTTTTAATGTCTGCGAAGTTGGATTAGCTCCAAAACAGATAAATACTTCTACAATGCAGTCACTGCTGTGACTACAGCTCCCACAGTGAGCTAGCGTGGGTACTGCTTGTCACGCAGCCCCAGAAGCACGATGCTCAACACAGGCTAACAAACCACGCATTTTGTAACTTTACTGGGAAATATGTGCATCTCATTCTAATACAGGTACTACCAAAGTTACACTCTAGCAACACCTTTGCTAACTAGTTCAAAGCTACTTCAAGTAGGTCAACACATAGCTGCAATTACAGGAATGACCACAACATAGACATGGTTTTATGCAACCACTGGGAAAATTAGATCCAAAAACAGCAGTCCATAATATTTCTTGGTGGCAGGCCAGACAGGCCTACCTCAGGTCCAAGACTGGCCAGAATCAGGACCTTGCAACTGCTGCTGCTTCAACCTGCTGCAGCTTCCATGTCTGACTGTGGTACAGCATGGAAAAGCTCCCTGACGCAGCACAGTGCAGTGCAACATGGCACAGGGGAAGACCACCAATGCCTCAGCAACACAGGATGGATGCAATGGTTCCATGGTCCACAAACGGTTGAACACTGATCTACAGCAATGTGTAATCTAAAACAATTTGGCTGGATTATTTCTATTGATATTATTCAAAGGAGATGAAAGAAGTGAAAAATTCATAAATCATTATACATTTATATTTATGAACACAATATAATTAATCCAATTAGAAATAAAAAATCCAAGAATGTAAAGCTTTGCCTTGCTATTAAAAAAAAATTCTGAATTTATGAAATCCTGACCATTAAAAATTGAAAACTGCTTAGCCTGTCATGTCTGGTTTTTTTAGGCTTGCATTTAAATCACTTCCTCCACAGACCTTTAATTCACAAGGAATTCCATTCTGTGTGCTCATGATACACACTCACAACTGACACTGCCCTACATCAGCATCTCAGAAACAGGCACATTCAGTAGGCAGCCAAGAGTGCTGACTGTCAGTCAAATCAAACAGAAAAAGTTGTCTGGTCATTTCAAGTAAGTGGAATGCAAAACCCAATCTCACATTTTAACATATACAAGTTTAAACAAGGTACAGATTAGTTTTGAAGCGTGTGCATCCATTTAAATAGAGCTAAATAAAGTCACAATGGCTCCAAACTGACTACTAAAACCATGTTTTCTTAAAATTAGACATTACAGATTTACATAATCTTTATCACACATATTACGCACCCCGAAATAAGATATGCAACTTGTTCTTGAAAGGCAGAATGAAGGGGAGGGTGGGAGATTTCCTTGTAGTATGTAACCAAGTAGCAGCAGCTGGGGAGCAGAGCCTCCTCATTGTTCTACTCCCTGTGGATCAGCATGGGCATTACTTTCACTTTGCCCTGGTAAGTGGCAGAAACTGCTCTGAATGCATTTCTCACATACGATGCACATACCAATTTACAGTAGCTGGGGGGCAGGATTGTAAAAAAAAGATGCCATGTGAAAAAATACAGAGTATATTAAAACAAAACAGCTACTCTGTATCCAACTGTAGCTCTTTAAACTATAGATAATATCCCATATAATACATGCTACAGTACATAGTAAAAATATGAGTAAACTTATTTTACTTACTGTTTTGACCTTTCTGATCTTTCCTGATTTACATGATACCATGGCCCCAATCCTGTGTTGTGTAGGTTGCAGTGGAAGGCACCAGGCCACCCCATCAGTACACAACACAACAAGGGTGGCCAACCCATATGTGCCACAAGTGGCATTCAGCAGATCAGGGAGAAAACAGGCAGCACAGAGGCAAACAGGGCAGCAAGCAAATAAGGCTGGCAACAAGCAAAAAGCAGAAGCAGCAGACCAAGTAGGGGAAGATGATAATAAATACAAGTCAATTAAAGACACTGTGGGAATTCCATTTATTCTGAATACTAAAATAACTTTTCCTGGACACACAAGGGACTGAATCATAGAAGTGCAGGACTGGAAGCAACTTCAAAGCAAACATAAACTAGTCCAACACCTTCCTATGCCAAGACTGGATTAAGTAGATTTTGACCATCGCACAGATGTTTTTCTCATCTGTTCTTAAAAACCTCCAACGAAGAGGCTCTACCACATCCTGTTTCAAGGAATCTCTGCTCTAGCAGTTAGAAAGTTACTTTCTCCCTCTAATGTCCAACTTAATTGTTTGCTTTATACTAACCTGATGTATTCACATCTTCCCAGAAGCCAAGGAGAGCAACTGATCATCACTACCTCCTTTAAAACAACTATTTTTATTTTGAAAGATTATGTCATTATTTTCTAAACTAAAAAATCCCACTTCAGTCAGCCTTCCCTCACAGGTCATGCTTCCAAACCTCTTATCATTCTTGTTGCCCTCCTCTAGAGTCCCTCCAATTCATCTACATCTTAAAGGGCGATGCTCACAAGAGGCTACACAGTATTCTAGCTAAGGCCAAAATAATAATCTCCTAATTACCTCTTTCATGTAGGCACTCCTGTTAATAACGTTGACATGTATTAATCCTCATTCAATGCGTGATACATTCTAACCCTTAGATTTTTTTTCTGCTGTGCTGCTGCCTAGCCATTTTGATTTAGTTCTTTTGATACAGCTTTCCTTTCTTTGCATTTATTTTTACTGAATTTTATCTGGCTGATTTTGAACCATTTCTCTAACCTACAGAAATCACTGTGAATAATGAGCCTGTTCTTGAAATCTCTCCCAGTTTGGTGCCATTGTCAGATTTAAACGTACTCTTTAATCCAGGTGTTGGCAAGGTTTTCCAGCAGGTAGACAGGTGGGAGAGACTTTAACAGAGCTTAGCTCTGAGTCTACATTGCTTCAAAGCCAACCCATACTATGCCACCAGAGTCAGAGCTACTGCTTCCACCTGCCATTTGGACAAAGCCCCACACTGCAGAAATGCTGCTGAAGCCCCCCAGGTCTGGATAAAATGGCCCCATGGCTCAGACCCAATCTTCAGGATGCAGGGTTCCCAACTCTAGCCTATTATCCCAGTCATTTGTGAAAATAATAAATAAAACTGAGACAAGGCAGGCTCTCCAGAATATCACTCAAAGTACCCTTCTGTTTAAGGGAGATTATTCATTAGAAACGATTTTCCACCTCATCTAGTCGTAATTCCTTAGCCCACTTGTAAAAATGTCAAATGGGATAGTATCCAAAGCCTTGTTAAAAAAGCAAGATAAAAAGATACTAGATACAATTATTTAATATAAACTGGATGTACAAGTTATAGTTTTAACCGGAGTCTATCAAACTATATAGTATTGTCTTTATTCTTAGTGTAGTCAGTCTCTCTCAAGATTTTTATGTTTCACAAAGCTGCCACTATAAAATGTAATTAGTTAACCTATTTCTGTCTTTAAAAAAAAGGGTACTAAAAGATACAGTCAGGTTAAAATTTATATTTTTACCATGGTAAAAATACTTTCAGGGATTAGTAAATGTTTACTTTTCACTATTTTTATTTTGCATTTATGCCAGTCTATACAATGAAGTCAAATAAGTCAACTAGTTTCACTTTTGTCTACAATCACTCCCTTCTCACATTTTAGGCAAACAATGTAAAGATGTGTCACAATGCTCATCAAATACCACAGGAAGACTCTGTTTTGAAAATATTCCAGAAGCTTTAAACACATAACTTAGAGAAGAAAAGCAACACATTTTCCCTTTTTTCCTTGAAAAATAACTCTACCGCTGAATTTGACCTGAGAATTTAACCTCTTTGCATCCTGTTAATTTGTGACATTTGCAACAAAGGAAAACTAGACTGTATTGTCAACCTTTGTACTCTAATTGCTGCAGACTAAGTTCATAGACCATTTTACAGCCCAATAACTTCAGCTAAACAAAGAGAAATTAGATCACATCACAGAAAGTTCTTTTCCTTCCTGACCTACCCAAGGCACCAATTTTAAAATTATGACATACACATACACTCCCTGGTCAGAAACAAAAGGGCTGCTGCATACCAGCAACAGCCCGTAAACTACGCGAGAGGTAGAAAACACCCTTCATTTAATTTGTGTTGTCCATTAATTTAGCCACAACAAAGTTTTACAGGTTTCTGGTATCACAGGCTTTACTGCTTAGGAATGCATCTGTCATACAGCATGTAAACATTGATGATACCCAGGACATGGTGGGCACTGAACTTCAGGCAATGACTGAGTAAGCATAAGGGAAAGAACCTTCACACAAAACCTTTCCCTGCTTGACTATTATTTAAAAACGCAGTGCTTAGAAATTAAGCTCTCACCGGGATTTAAAAAAAAAAAAATTATACCCCGCAACCCCCACAGTAGCATCTTCAGCTCCTGAAGGGGAGACAACAAACCACTGAAAACTCATGCAACTCATGAAAACCTAGGCTGCTGTTATCTGTGCAAGGGGAAGGTTCTCCCAAAGCACGGTAGCAAGGAATTGTCATCTTAGATGACATGAGTGCATCTACACGTGCACTTTAATGTGCAGTAGTTTATTTCACTGCACATTAAAGCACCATGTAAAAAAAACGTGGGGTAACACTAATGCGCAGTAAAATAGACAACTGCATTAAACATCACTTAAAAAATGTCTGCTTTCTATACGGTGCCTCTGACTAGTCTAATATGCATTTATTTAGTACCTCACATTGGAGGTACAGTACTAAATTTAATGCGTATTAGGAAAAGGGCATTTATGCATACACAGACGCTCCCCTGCCCCCAGCCCCCCAGTTTGTGGGGGAGGGGGATGTGGGGGAAAGGGGTGCCCCAAGCAGCCCCTTGCAGGGTGAAACTCTGCCAACCTGCAAGGGAAAAGCCAGTTCCCCCTGATTTTCTCCTTGAAAAGGAGAATCCTTTTTGAAAGTATGTCAATCTATTATTCTTGTGACCCATTTCTGGGTTGTGACCCACAGGTTGAGAAACTCAGGCTGATCATCTCACCCCTGCCTGAGGCAGGATCATCCCTGCCCAAGCCGTTCCACACAAGCCATCACCTGAACGCCACAGAAGGCTGCTGTCAAGGCAGGCAAGGGTCCCCGGATAGATGCAGTCTCCTTTATTAGACAGACCAACTCCAAAGTTGGAAAAAGGTTCTTTGCAAGCTTTGCCAACTTTCAGGCTTGCAAAGAACTTTTTCCAGCTTTTGAGTTGGTCTGTCTAATAAAAGAGATCGCATCTACCCAAGCAACCTTGCCTGCCTATGTCCTTAGACCCAGGGGGGTACAACCAACAACCCCTCTGTCAAGGCAGGCAGGATACCGCTTCCCACAGTAAGGAAGTTCTGATGATGATAATTACAACTAGTATTATTAATTAAATACGTGTTATGAAGTTAATTATCATCATCCCACTTCTCTAGCAGAGAAGGAGGTGGCGAACAGTCACGGGGGGGCCGGGGTCCCCAGGGAAGCCTCACACCCCTGAGCCCCGCGCCCGCCCCTCGGCCCCACGCGCACGGGGAGGGAGGGGGAGACAGGCCGCGGGGCAGGGCAGGGCAGGAGGCCCCGGCGGGGCGAGGGCAGCAGCGCCGGCCTCGGTGCGAGCGCCCCTGCTGTGGCCGGGCGCGGGAGCCCCCGCGGGGCAAAGCCGGGCTCGGGCCAGGCGACACTTCCCCGGGCTACCCCCGCCGGCCCCCGGGGGAGGAGCGGAGGCGGCGCCGCTTCTGGCCCAGCCAAACCGGCGGGGCTGTCACAGCCGCAGCCGCTGTCCTACCGCCCCGGCCCCGCGGCAGCCCGCGCCGCGCTGCGCCTCGAGGACGAGGACAGGAGGAGGGAGGGAGGAGGGGACGCGGGCGCTGTTACCGGCGGGCGCTGCCGAGCTCCGTGTCCGGCGGGCGCAACTGCTCCGCGGGCCGGGCTGGGCCGGGCGCACGTCAGCGCCGGCTGCGAGCGGGGCGGGGGCGGGGCTGCGGGCCGGCCCCGCCCCGGAACCGCCACCGGCAGGACCGGCGCGGCTAGTACCAGCGCCCGCCGCGAGCCGGGGGGCGTCCCGCAGTTAGGGCTGAGCGTGACAGGCTGGGGTGGGGGCGCGTGTGAGACAGATCCAGAGGTGTGCAGTTCATGAGGTGTGTGTGTGCAGACAAGGGTGTTTGAGTGAATCTGCTATCTTTTATTACACCAACACGTACGTGTGTGTGTGACAGGGTCAGTTGTGTGTGAGGTTCAGGAGTGGGGGGCTGTGAGACAGGCTTCGGGGGGTGTAAGATGGTGAATCTGATATCTTTTATTAGGCCAACTTAAATAGCTAGAAAAAACAATTTTAGCAAGCTTTAGGGTTTAAAACCCCTTGGTCAGGCTGGGGAAGCCTCTGCAGTTGGTGTGCGCTCCTCCTGGCTGGGATGAATAGTAAAGAATTGCATCCACCCAGGAAAAGCAGCACAAGCTGGAGAGGCTTCCCCAGCCTGACCAAGGGGTTTTAAACCCAAAAGCTTGCTAAAATTTTTTTTCCA
>NW_017728918.1:60073522-60150191 GCF_001723895.1 Crocodylus porosus | reverse complement strand
AGGAGAGATGTGGGGGGGGGGTGCACACACATCACATGTAGGTGTTTGTGTGCACCAGATTCAGGGTGTGTGTGGCTGAGTCAAGTTCAGGGCATGTCACATCGCCCGGATGTGCACGTCAGACTAAAGGGGGCACGTGTTCGGTTTTGGGCAGAAAGCACCCAGGTCTCTTCAAACCCACATTTTGCCCCTATGGCCTTTCCTTGGATGCTCCCAGATGCCTTCACATGGCGTTTAAAATTAATTCTAGGTTTGCTCCAGTGACAGTTCTGAGTTCCTAAACCAGGGGATTGTGATACCAGCCATTTCAAACATTGCTTTTCAGGACAGTAGTTAATCCTGATTTCTGTTTGTGGAACATACACACAGATAAGGATCATTGTTATGTTGGGGGTGGGGATGGGGATGGGAATGGCAAACTGTGTTATATTTAGCATGTGCTGACTAGTTAAAAAGCCTCATGGAAATAGGCTACATCCTGGCAGGAAATGGTCAACCAAACGTATTTAATGTATACAAATGACTCAGTTCTTCTTCCTGAGGGATTTTTTTCCCTACAAAAATAAAGACTCTGAAATTTAGAGTGGCTGAACTTTGGGGTGCATCATCCTAAAGCAGGGGGGGGGAAAAGTTAGCAGTTTTCACTATTTTTAGAAGGGAGTATCTAGAGAAACTTCTGAAAGACCTGCTGAGCTGCACCTGACTATGTGATTTGTATTACCTAAGTTTATATTTACCTTTGAACAAATTATTTTAAAATAACTCATAAATTATAAATATTGGTCTGTGTGTCCTTATGGGTATTCAATGTATTTGTCATTTTGAGGGACAATTTTATTTAACTTGGAGGTAAACACATTTCTTAAAATTGTTGTGGACAATGACTGCAGCTTGGAATGGAAATACTTCACTTTCTCTTTGTCACCTTTACAAGAGATGACTAAATGAAAGGCTGTTACCTTTTAAACAGATAAACATTGATAGATTACACTTGTGAAGAGGTGCTGTGCATCCAAATGTTTGCTATAATGCTGCAGAGAATTTTTCAGGACCTCAGGTTCCACTTCCTGGTTAAAAAGAATTTATCTGTCTTATGCTTTGCCTTGGGGAGTTCTAAAAAAATCCAGGATACAGTTTGTTCTCCAGCTGTGTCAGTCAACTTCTCATAAGAAAGTAAATTAGAGGAAAATGAACACCAAAGTTAAAATGTGGATGTAAGAATTATTCTTGGTATTTTTCTGTGACTTGGAATAAAAAACATGATGAAATGTATGGTAGACAAAATTCTTTGGGTAAGTCCAGTATCTTTTATTAGACCAACTAAAAATGACGAAATGTATTTCACTTTTACCTTTTCCTTACACAAGGAACCAACAGCAAGAGACATCTCATAAACTTCTTCTATAAGAGAGATTAACCAAAGCTAGAGAGTCTGAATCATGCTAAACTTTTTCAAAACTATGGATAAGGGCAGGATGGCCAATTTGGGATTTTAGGTCAGGTTCATTTTTACTTTACAGTCATTTTAGGAAATGGATTTTCATCAGAGAGACCGAGCTTAATGGCTATCTAAGCAGGAATAATATATGCATTGTAGCAGTTCAAATGACTGTCCCATGACAATATTCTTCCTATAAAGTAAAGCACCTTCTGTTTTACATGCAAAAGAAGAAATCCAAAAAAGTACATTTGGTACAGATGGAAAATGTAGACATAACTCTTTCCAAAAAAAGTCTCCAGAATTTACTGTTTGCCAAAAATAATCTATCATGTGGAGCAAGAAATACACTAGTGCTGCCCCAGCTTCATGAAAAGTAAAACACAAAGTCCTCCAAGGATCATAAGAGCACAGTACCAAAGCCAGGAGAACCATGAGGGAGGACAACTCTAGATTTTGTGAGATCTTATCATTGTTCATCTGAATGTGTGTGTTGTATTATAATGTTGGTTTATTGCTATTGTCCACTCCATGTGCATGGGACTGGATTCCTCTGCCCAGTAGTGGAGGGTTTAAGGATAGAGTGGGCCCAACTGCCCTTCATTTCTTTTTCCAACATAGAATTTCAAAGGATTAGGACTAGGTAGTAGTGAGGAACACGGGTGAGATGTGGAATCTTTGTGCACAACACATCTTGTCAAATCTTCTTCTGTTTGGGTGGTTACCTAGCATGATGCCATCTTGGGTGATTGAGGGCCAGTGGACACCAAGGATGAAATTCTACTGCACTTTGTGTGCCCGAGTGGCAGTTTTCGAGCCATAGGAGTAGCCTTTTTAGCCCTTAGGTACAGGTTGTTATTTTCTTACCTTGCACTGTGGTTGCTGAGGCTAGAAATAGATGTCGCCAAATGAAGTGGATGAGTTGTGCTGGCATGTGTCCTAGCATTACTGATCCACTTCATTGGGTGAGACATACATCACCCATTGTCCCATTGGTCAATGCTGTGATACAATGGGCAACGTGTTCTCCCAGGACTTGAGGAGCCTGGTCCTACATACTTCAGATATTCCCATGCAGAATTGGGTCCCTGAGGCCCCATGTGTGTCTGCTTTCCTACTTACAGAGACATAGCCCCAACATTTCCCAGGGGCACATCTCTGTAAAGGAAACCCAACTTTCCCTGGCTAGGGAGGTACACCCCAGAGACCTCAGGGCCAGGTCCCTGAAAAAGAAGAAAGCCAGGCAGGCATTCCCAGGGCTTGAGTGAGGGGCCTGATCCCATGCAGGAATTCTTGGGGGGGCACAGGAGCTGGCCCCTCAAACTCACAGATGCTCGCCCAGTCATTTAGAATGTGCAGACAGTCTCCTGCCACAAACCAGACTTCAACAATAAAGAGGCAAACATTAATACAGCTATGGCTATCTAAGCAGGAATAATATATGCATTGTAGCAGTTCAAATGACTGTCCCATGACTATACTCTTCCTAAAAAGTAAAGCACATAATGCAGCCTTGCTGCAGCCATAAATGTTGGGCATTTGTGGCACAGCGAAGGGTTTGATGTCTGTTTGCTTGGCCTTTGGGCAGACAGCAACATTTTTATGGAAGTACAAATGTAACAAAAAGCAAAATCTGTTTCCACTTATAGGGACACACATTTAGACTGAACACAAACTATAGGTTATTGTCACAGAGCGGGGCACAGGAGCGGCCGTGATCTCTCTCTAGAGCTCCCTGTCGTGCCAAGTAGGAGGTCCAGCACCCTCTTACTCGCCCGCCACGTTTTGTTGTTATATGGTTCTAGAAGGAAGGCTGCCTCTTATCACCCTGGACACTGTGCTATGCTTATACTGTCCCCCGTTCCGTAGGGAGTGACCTGGTGCACCCCAGCCTTATGGGCTACGCGTGCCTCCAACCTCCCCTTTAGCACGCCCCAAGCCTCGCAGATGTACCGGATGTTACCTGGTCAGATTCTTGTATGCGCCCCTGGGCTTGTCACACAAGCTGGCGCCCCTCTATCCGCTAGCCCTCTTGGGCCTACTAATTATATCCGCCCCCCTCCTGGGGTCTGCTCAATATACACGCCCCTCTGGGGGCCTCTCCATGTACAGATGGTGCCCCCACTGGGGCCTGTCCCTCCGCGCACTCGCCCTCTCCGGGCTCCCTATAATTGCGGCCTCGCCTTCTCCAAGCTCGTCTCTATGGTAGCACCCTACCCTGGGCTTCTCTTCCTGTGTGTCCCCCCTTGGGCCCAACACGAGCCCCTCAGGCTTCTTGCAAGTGGGGCTCAGGTGGCCTTAGCTGTGCCTGGCCCCCAAAATCCTCTTTGTCCTTTCTCAGGGCTGGGGTATTGCACCTCAAACTACAGTGCCCTCACCGGCACTGTGCACCTTGTCAGGGCTGGGGTAGTACATCCTTACTACAGTGCCCTCACGGGCACCAGGGTCCCCACCACTGTGGAGCCCCTCTGGGACTCTTCCCAATTGGGGCTCAGGCAGCCCTAGCCTTACCTGGCCCCTTGACCCCTTTCTCTGGGTTCTGCCCCGCTGGGGCTTCTACCTACGCCCACGCTGGGCCTCCTCTCACTAGATGTGCCCTCCCCAGGCTCCTCAATCTGTTCGCCCTATTTGGGGCCAGGGTCTAGACACCCCACAATACAGTACCCCTCTCTGGCTCTGGGAGCACCCCACCTCCCTGGGGAGCTCATGATGAGGCCTCCTCCACCCCTACAACCTCGCCGGGTCCTCCAGTATAACAATAACTAAACAGAACCATAAGCCACAATAAGCCTCCTGGCTATAACATAGGATCCAGGCCCACCTGGCTCTCTTGCAAAGGCCTCCCAGTCAGGGTTCTGTCCACCCTTACCATGGTGCAGCCCCTTGGGTGCTCAGGCTGCACCGCTCATCTCTGCTCAGCGCTCTGATCTTTAGCATGTGCATACTAACTATGGAACTTGGGAAGAGCACTTGAAGAACTATCCTTTTATAGGTGAGGTTGTTAGCGTCCAGTGCAGTATAAAGTTTGTGTACTACTTCACCAGAAGAGTGGAGTGGATGAACCACATGTAGTATGCTCAAAGGTAATTAACCTTTACATTTCTAGATTAATTCACTGGACAAACAGATATCTAAAACAGGTTCTAATCAGTGTATCAAGGTTATGCATTCATCCCCACAAACAAAACTTTTTAAAAACTCTGAATAAGTAGATGCTGCTTGCTTCAATGTCCACATTTTTAGGGTTGTATTCTATGTATGCTCAGGGGAACTAGAATGATTTATTTTTTTGGCCAAATGCATGATTTACATAGGGGTGAAAATCCATTTCTTTTTCTTATGTGTTCAGATTTTAAGCCATATGAATACATTGTAGACTAGTTGAATGCCGCTGGAGGACTCGAAGGAGAGGGAAAAGGTGGGAACAGTGGTTCAGATGTTAGAT
Source organism: Crocodylus porosus (assembly GCF_001723895.1). Lineage (NCBI taxonomy): Eukaryota > Metazoa > Chordata > Crocodylia > Crocodylidae > Crocodylus > Crocodylus porosus. Next base: position 60,145,308 of record NW_017728918.1, on the reverse strand, counting down.
ACAGACCCTGAAAACTCAGTAATGGATCCCAAGCCAGCTGTTCACAGGAGTATAAGGAAGGTGAATTTTTTCTATGAAATATAAAACAATATTAAACTATTTGGCATGCAACTGTGAGCAGTAGTAAAATCTATTGTCTTGGTAAAGTATAATTTGTGTTAAGCATAGATTTACCTAATGTTGCATCCTAGATCTATGCTAATGGAGAGATTATGAGTGTTCCCAACAGCCAATGATGTGGAAGAATTATAGGAACTGTGAACCTTATTCAAACCAGTCATCCTAAACATTGTTAATGAACAGTAAGATTTCCATATACAAAGAAAACTGCATGTCTGAAGATGAAATGTTGAAGTAAAAGTTAATAAGCGTTTCTACTAAACTATATAGCAGGATTAACCTACACATTCAGGACTGATAGTATCAGTCTCAAAAGTCAATATAGGTGGCACAGGTAGCAATGGCTATAATTATCGTTGCCAAACATATTTTACTGTATGACTTTTTCAGTTGCTTATCACTTAGCCAAAATTTAAATATTTGGGCTTAAATATTCCATGCTGGGTTTCTGCTGATATTGAACTTCTTGAGAAAGTTTCAGTCATTTCCAAGAATGAGGTTAGGAATGATGAACAAGATTTAATTTAGCATCATTTAATCACATTAAAATTCTTACATTAAACTGTGAACTGTAGCAGCAACTTAACATTCAACAAATTCACCTTTATTCAGCCTTTTGAACCAAATTTGGCCCAGTTACATAGAGACTTCTGAAATTCTTGACCCACATATAACCTATGGAAACTGGGTAGCTAAATTATTTGAAGATTCCTTCTGTCTTGTTATGTTTTGCGCAAGTTCTCTCCCAAGGCTGAGCAGGACTTTGTGCACAACTGTTCTTAGCTACCATGAACTGAAAGCAAGAAAAACTGCCTCCTGAGTTGTCAGTGCTGCCCTGTTGACACCTAATCGGCTTGCCTGGACAGCAGAACTGATGTCGGAGAGATAGTAAATAAGGATGTATTGGTCTTTATTGACAAATAAAAGGGCCTGAGGCTGAGAAAAGCAACATAGAGCATAAAGGAAACTGAGACTAGGATTTGGAGCAGCAGAGGAAGACTAGGACTGACAGGAGAAATCAGGCTTGGGATTCTATGGCAGGATAAGGAGAGATGAGGCTTGAGGAGATTCAGTCTTCAAATAAAAGTGTTTCCTAAATTTTTGATACCTGGAGCACACTTTTGTTTCTGGAATAAAATTGACAACACACTTCACTCTTACACCCAAAAACAGATCTGTCTGTATACATTTCTTCAAAACAGATCATATTCCTTTCTCTATGAGAAAAAAGTCATAGCAGTGCTGAGAAGTACTATTAAAAATGACATTTTCTTCAATGCATGTTTATTTAAACCAAAGATTAGTCTCTATGCCAGTGGCTCTCAATCTTTTTAGCCTCAAGGCCCCCCTCCACAACTCTGAATTTCATGGCACCCAGTTGAAAAATCACTGAGCTAAAGCTAAATTCAGAAAAGATCTAGAAGGGGGCCTTGAGGCTAAGAGTCGAGAATCATTGATCGAGCCAGTGTCACCTGAGGGTGGCAGGGAAGGACTCCACCCTGCAATGCCCTGCTCTTTCCACTGTCTACTGCCTCCCACTGCCTCCTGTCTCCCACTGCCTCAGGGGACACAGCCAGCCCATGTTGCTAAGGCTGCTTCTGCAGCCACACACACTGGTGACCACCCCTGCTGCCCTCCTGCCAGCTCTGGGAACATGGGAGGAATGAGGCTGCAAAGCACACCTTTGTCTGTGCATCCACCTACCAACTCAAAGCAGAGCTAGCTCCTGGAAACATGAAGGGGTCAGCAGAAGGGCTACCTGGGGACAGGGAAGGCAACAGCAATGGCAATAGTCCCCAGAGGAGTAGCCACAGGTGCCACTGGAGCATCTGGGGCAAGTGCAGGGTACCAGATGGGAGGAAAGCTTTTCCCTCCTCACAGAGGGAATCTTACAGAATACTTTTCCCAGTCTTGTGACACACTTGTGGGGCATGGCACACCCTTCAGGAATAACTGATAAAAGATTCTATAACCATTACAACACCCCATAAAATAAAAACTCAGAGTTTGCAAGTCTCAGCATTTCTTTGCTGACTGCAAATTGCTGTGAAACCAAGATCTATATTTCTTATCTCCCTCTAGTGGTTGGCTCTCATTGAGGCTGTGGCCCTTGGCAGTTGCCCATAAATAGAAACCATGTGAGACATTCAGGGATTAATGGCATGACAAAACAGAAAACCAGCCACAAAAAAATTGCAGAAAATACATGTAATATTTTTGTGGCTAGTTTTCATTGCATCTTAAAACTAATTATGTGTCAGGACAGCCATGCCGTGGAAACTGATGCTGGCTGCATGGCAGGGTTTGGTTGGAAGCTCCCTCCATGGCAGAAGGTTGACAACCCTTTGGTGCAGCCCTTCACGGGGCAGCACCCTGAAAGCAGTAGGGTGCAGAGTAGAGGGGAGTCCACCAGATGTGCCAGGGTGTCAAGTCATGGGGAGCTGAAAAGGTCCTAAGGCCAGTCTTGGGGTCAAGACTGACAATCAGCTGATCGTTGGTACTGGCCATGGGAACACACCAAGTCACACTCAGCTGGCTGGCAGCCAGTTTTCAACTTGCCAACACAAGGGCAGCCTAAGATCATGATTATGGGCTTCCTTTCCATTGGAAAGTAGTAATGGTGTAGTTGGGATCTGATCCCAAAAATCACATGTCCTGCCATACATGTGGCATAGCAAGAGGCACAACTGTTGGGCTCAGGGATTGTGCCTAGCTTGAGATTTGAACTGCTGAAGTACTAAACACTCCCAAGAACACCTGAGATAAATCAGAGTTGTGCACTGAACAAACGAAGTGCCAAAAAAAGTTAACAGGCACATCTATACTTGGACTTGAATGTGCAGTAGGCTAACTGTGCAATAAAGCACCATGTAAAAAGTTGTGACGTTATGCTAATGCACAATTAAGATGGGCCACTGTGCAGTCACTAAAAAAGCCTGCCAATGCACTACTGCGCATTAGCACAGCCTAATGTGCAGGAATATAGTACCTCACATTGGAGGCAGTAAATTTAATGGGCATTAGAAAGGGTGCATTAATGCAAATGTAGACCTGCCCAACACATCTGAAAATTAGGCCATAGACATATTTAATTTGGCACCCAAAGTTTGAGTACATTTTTTACCCCATGTTTTCCTATTTGGAAAAATGTGAACAACCAACGGCCCCTCAAAGAAGCAGTAAAAGTAATGACAGAAAAATGGTTATGAAGCAAGCACACTAGCGATAAACACCATGAAAAGTCATGAGAAAGTTAATCTGCAGGGGCTGAATAGTATGCAGTAACTGCAGCCTGAAGCCACACGGAGAATGAGGATGAAATGAAATATTGAATAACTGCACATTCAATATGTACCATCCATTTTGCATTGACCAAAGCAGAGGTTTCATCGAAAATATAGTATGTGACGGTATAGTTAGATTCCATCACAATCCATTCATACAACTTAATTGCAGCCTTAATTACAGCCCTCTTCATTTATGATTGCTTGACTTCGCAACCAGAACATTTTAGGATTTTTCATTTGGTTTTTGTATGCAATGTTTTTGTAGTCCGGAAGTTTCCAGTGGCCCATCAGCTGGGATGTTGCATTTGTATATCTTCTCACAGCCCTTTCTTGCCCTCTTGCCATTTAGACAGATTATGTTACAATATTGATTTATTGTAGTTTAGAAGACCAGCTGTTTAACTCCCAGAATCAAGTAAACACTTTTTTTCAAGTTACAGATTCCTTTCATTTACATTCTTGCACACCCATGGCCCTATATTTAGTTCCATTTTCCATTAGAGGCACAACTAAATGATGTCATGTTCTCAGTGTTCCTTTAGTTTTAGCCTACTTTATTGTCCTTGTACTATCTGACAAATTGTTAGTATATAGTATTTATTTTGAAGTTCCAGTCCTGAAGCAATGTGGGATGTTCATTAGAACTAAAGTGATTATTCTGGCCTTTTTCAGCCCACTATTTATATTAATATTCAGCTCATCCTGCCAGTTTCAGACTCCCAGCCAAACTTTTCTGTAGCTGCTCCTCCAATTATACTGTTTATGCTTGGAAATGTAAACTGCTCTATCCTTTCAAATCATATCCTACTCCAACACTAACTTATTCTATGCACATAAGAATTGGGTGCGTTTAATGAGTTATCAATTAGAAAAAATATTTTTCTAGTTGTCAGTCTTAAAGAATTGAAGTTTGTTACAAGGAAGGTAACGTGTGTCAAAATTAGTTACAGTAAATTGTTATATGCTACTGACAAGCATTAGTACAGCAGCATAAAAATTGTTCGTATTCCCGTTAATATAGTATATATATGTATACTGCACTTAGTTTAAATCACAGGGTAAAAGCCTTGTTTTGATTTTTGTATTGAGGACTATTAAATCGTGTAGATGTTGAGCTTAAAATTATTCTAACCACTCTATTATTTTTCAGGCTATTTCTTGTCAAGAGGGATAGGGCTTGCTTCTCAGCTGATGCAAAGTACCTTGGCTTGACTTCCCTCAAAGGAACTACAGAAGCTGAGGCTCTGACCTATGGTGTAGACTTTACCAAAGCAAGTATGGAAGTATAGATCCTGATGCATGAAATAAAGCAAGGCTTGAAAACACACAAAATGGACATTATTGGGACATTTCATATTGAAATGTCCATTATAAATGCATCTTTGATTAGTGCAAGTGGACCTTGCTAATGATTAAAACCTCTCTCTCTCATCTTTGGAAAATAAAATTGAACATTTGACTGAAGAGAAATGAACGGTGTACTCTTACTTAGAAGAGTACTATTTCATGTTTTCAGGAAATCATCCATCCTTCTCTCCCACCCTTGCCCATCCATAAAGGAAAAAAAAAAAATCTAAATTCAAGATAAATAAGGGAGGAGGAGAAAAAAGATGAAAAACAGAAGAGATCAAGCTCCTTATTTTGTATCTCTGTATATAGGTAGTGATTTATTAAGGTTTTTTTGTTTTTTTTTACTACTCCTCTTTCTCCATAAAGCATGTACTTTCTTCTTTTTTATTCATAGAATCATTTCTAAAGAAAATACATTCTAATCCTTTACAAAGATAACAATGAAATGATCTTTGCTAATGTTAAGCTCATAAGTTTCCAGTTACTTAGAAAATCATATGCAGATTATATTAAGCCTCATGCATTATGAACAGCATAGTTAACTCTGACACCATCATTTATGAAGCTTATGAGAAAAAAAGAACAGCTCAACTATTAAGAATACATGTTGGGGTGAGTACATGGCGCCACCTGGATATGGAGTCTTTGAAGCCCAGCAGAGTTGTCTTTTGTTACCAGGAGTTGGCCTGTGTCTGCAACCAAAGCAAAACCAGCCTTCTCCTAAACAGGGGGGAGGGGGAAGTGAGCATGAGCACATCACAGTCATTTTCCAAAATGTAACTGCACTAAAACAGGTTAGGTCTAAATGGCTCGAATAACCCAAAATCATTTTTCAGGCAGTGTGACAGTTTTAGGGCTTCCTCAATTTCTGTATATTGTTTCCAAAAGGTATTTTTTCATGCCAAAAAAACAAGGTCTTCTTAACGAGACTTCAAAACACAGGCACCTTTACATACGTAGTCCATTAACATGTTAAAACATTAAATATTATATAATCAAATTAAATATAGTTATGAACACAGCTGCTGAAAGTACGTTAATGCCAACTTAAACTTATTTTGAGAAACAAGATTTGCACCAATAATGCAAATTGTAGCACTTGTTGAACAGAAAAATGTTTCTTTACTCAAGTTTTTAAAATACTAAAATGAAGATTTAAACAGATCCATGACCTCAAAATGCAAAGGTTTCTGGTTCTTTCTTTACAGCTTAATATAAAATTAAAATCCCAGCAGCAGTGCATTTTTCTTTGTGTAAACGGAAAAGTGTTTGTTATTTCTTCACTGAATCCTTTGAGATTGATTTCTTAAAATTGGGAGGAGACCAGTCATTTCTCCCTGTTGCAGATTAACAAAGCTGTTCTTTCTTCTGGTCTTTGATGTTTTAAAAAATGTGCATGTGGCTGCTTGGGCAAGAAAAATAAGTGTGTCACAAGAGAATGCTTAGATGTCTCCTCTGCTTCTGCAGCTATCCAGCAAATGTTTACCAGAGGCATGCATTTTTTATGCTAAGATAAAACTTTTATAAGAATCCTTAACTGTTATTCTATCCAACATGAAAACCAATACAACAGATACATCTAATTAGTCAGCCACTCGATACCTTTCACTGCACAACTGAGTCATGCTCCTTTAAAGTAACACTAAATCTTATAAAGCAACATCTAAAAAACATTTTCAGAATGTTTTAGATGCAAGACGCACACCCCCACACATCCTCCCACACACCCCAATAAATACCTGAAAATTCATTTTTACACGAACTTTGTTGAAGAAGAACTGGTCCCACATAATTAATGGTAAAATCCTGTTTTTACGTTGGACAAACATGTAAAAGCAAAGGATATTTTTAACATAAAATCATACATACTAAGTGTGTATACTCCAAGTCAGTAAAGTTTTAAATAAGTCATTCTTAATTCTGTATTTTTTTCTATTAACATCACTTTTTATTAAAAAAATAAAAGTTTTCCTATATGCAACATGTGTATTAGCTTAACGTATGACTGAATCTCTTAAGATCTTAAACATTAAATGATAATAAACCAAACATTTTTATTCTTCACATTTCCATTCTTATATCTCAGAATGGGGAGGATAAAAGCTCCAAACTCAAGCCTAAGAAGAAAACCAAATCACTCTAAAGCATTAAATATGAAAACTGTTCCACAAAATGTTAGAAAAGAAAACACTCTATTGATCAAATTAGGATATGTTATTTATAATCGTTGGGAAGAGAGTGAGAGGAAGACTGGATTGAAAAAGGAATATATATAAAATTGTAATTGTTTTTGCATCTTTCAATAAGAGCTCCCTCACGCTTGGATCACTGATTTATTTGCACTTGTATAACAACTAGTCTAAAATTTTTACTCCCAAGTAGTTTTTCTTTCAATAACCTCTCATCCTCATAGTCTTGTTTTTTTTTAATCCAGAATTTCCCTAACAATGGCAAGGAGTTGAACTTATAGTCAAAAATGACTGGAGAAGGGCGTGCTACATAGATTTAAATTTTATGCATCAAAAGGGTTCCTTGGCACACGTATGCAACAGGAAATCCCGAAGTCCAGATCTTCCCCAACTGACATGGGTAGTACTCAAACTCTCAGATCCCCAGCGCATAGAAGGACGAAGTGAGGGCATCAACATTTCATACAAATCCCACAGGCAATTCTGTGCAAAAGGTAACAGCCCAAGCTTTATATTCCACCGTGTTCAGTCATGTTGCCTTGATAAACCCACCCTGAAGACAGGCTGTTAGAGGTAACTATCCATGCAAGATTTCTCTTGAAGTATGGGTCATTAGAAGCTATGCTTTCAGGCTCTAGTGACAGAGGAGCTGATGTAGAAACACAAGCTTCTGTGGGACGGATTTGGTCCTGCGCTTGAAGCTGATCCCAATGACCCACAGGACTTAGGAGCTGAAATCTCCTTTTCTTTTGCTTTGAAGGAGGGAACCAGAACTTTCAAGTCCCAGCAGAAGAATCCAGAGAAAACTCTGCAAATAGAAGGAAACCCTTGTTTTTCCCCACCCTTCCAGCAGACCACTTTTTTCACAGAAAGAGGCAACTTCCTTGCAAAAAGGCTTATGTTAAGGAAAGGCTAAATTATACAAACCCCTTGCAAGGACAGGTTCTCTTTCATCTGAGTATCAAACCCTTTTTAATAATTAAGGGGCTGTGCAAGGTAGTTCTGCACTGCAAGAAATATTGGCATTTAATGTTGTACTTTTAAATTACTTTAAGTGAGACTACACCATGAAAAATATCCAAACAAATTAATTCCAACACCTTAGTTTGATGCTACCTAAAGCCAAGAACAAACAAATAAGCAAGCAATGAACACTGATATTTGGGGGGGTTGTGTGACTATTACAAAAAATAGTAATCATACACTTTTTAAAAAATGTTCATTACTTAGATAAAGCACATATGAATGCAACATTCGGAATTGTAACATAGAAAATGTAAATGTGGGCAATCTGTTATTTCAAGTACACTTACCAAAATACAATTTTTATAATGAAGAAAGTCTCAAAATACACCTGTACAACAATTGGGATCCACAAAATGTGATTCCATATCATCACTTAAGATCATTTTATTTAAAATTGCTTTTATAATACTGCTTGAATAGTAATCTCTGGTCAAAGAACATTCTCCCTCTCAATCCCCACAAAGCAACTGCAAAGTTTTAACTGTAATGCATGTCTTTTCATAACCCCAAATCTGAAGCATTCCCATTTAACTATTACATTGTCTACACTTAGGTATTGTATGTAAGGATGTGAATCACCTTCCCTAGGGCCATAGTTTATCTTGACCATGTAATTCATTCAAATGATTTTTCATCTGAAATCAGAATAATCTTGTAAGGATAACTGAACAGGGTCAAAATATGAATTCCATAACCTTGTTACCCGATCATTCCCTATGTGTCAATTAATTAAACATTACAATTTTACTGAAAAAGAAAAAAAAGTTAACCATGTCATCCTATAAATATTTTATTTATTTGCTTTATGTTTAGAAGTTGCTATTTAAGTTCTATTAACAGAAATAGATAACAAAAAGCTTCCTAACAAGTGAAAAAAAATAATTACAAATGCTGAAAAAGTTGGCCTCATTAACATATGTACAAACTTGCTTACTTAATACATATCTTTTTGGGAATTTATTAATTTTATGACACACATTTATACAGGCATTAACATTCCCAAGTAACTTTGAGCAGAGAATACTCCAATGCTTTAGTCTGGGCAGACAAAGATAGTATACTTCAGTTTTTGACTGCAGATTTTTTATTTAGTCTGAGCTGCTGTTGATAAATTGTTCTGTTCCTTCCTGCACAGGTCTTTCTGTCAGACTCGTATCTTTCTGTCCCTTCTTCTCTTTGTTCTGCTGTTCCTGCAGCTTCAAGATTATGTTTCTTATTTCTTCTCGTTTAGTTTTCATTCTAGGTCGTGGAAACCAGTCCATTAAGTTCATTGGCAACTCAAAATTGAGAATGGGATTCTGGAAAGAATTCAATTGAATATTATAATACAGTGACACTAATTAAAAGACCACAGAGAACTTTTTTACCTGAACCAAACTGAAAATTTAGAACAGTCATCAAAATCCCTCTACTTATAAAAGAGGATCTCTACAATTTATGGTCTTGGAAAAAAGAGTTTTCTATATTCATATGGAGGCTACATTAAAATGTGATCCATAAAATATTTATGAAAACTGTTTATATTTTAGAATTAAAAAACAACTTTAGAAAGTAGCAAGTTTAGTGGATATTGATTAATGTAAAATACTTGCTTTACAATTGAATCAAAATCACTGCAACGACTACTGGAAAAACAATTCTCATCCTTTTTAGCAAACAGAGCAAATTTATTTTTGCTTTGTTTTTACTTAGGAGCAAGCAAAGTTTGACTGATTTAATTCTAATACATTACTTACCCTAAGCAAAACATAACAGATTTGCTGAAACTGACTTTTTCTGAAAGTCTTACACCACACCACTACAATAGCATCAGTATCAATCCACCTTGACGCACACAGAATTTAGATAGTACAGTAGTAGAAACATTGGAAGCCAGTTTTAAAATTTAGTGAAACTACAAATGCTAGTGCATTACTGGTTTTCTGAAAAATGTCAAAGTATAAGCAGACAACATGGATAGAAACTGTGTACAGGTTCTATATTCAACTTGGCTAGATGGGCATGAGCACACTCTAAAAGAAGGATAAAAATTAAGGTTACTATAAAGAAAGTTAGAATGAAATCTGGCAACAATATCCTGGATAGATAAGAAATGGAAAGCTTTCAGAATTCATGTCACAGTAGGCATGGTCAGTGTCCATCTCTGGAAATGACAGAAACTAATGTATGGTCAGATATAATTAGCATATTTACTTAAATCTAAGACATGTTTTTTTTCTCCCCAGTCAGCATGGGGGGAAAAGCCCCTCATTTTAGGTTGACTTAAAAAATGTATGGGGGGAGGGGGAAGCAGCTGCTGAAGTTCTGACTATGGCCCTGAATCTGGGTCAGTGCAGAATCAGTCCCACAGCAGCCACCTGAGGCCTGCCCCCCCAACAATCTCTGCTTACCCTCTTCCAGCTTCTGCTCCCTCCTTCCCTTCCCCTCCCCCCGCAACTTTCCCCCTCCCTTATAGTCGGGTGGAGCTTGGCTCCAACTCAGGCTGGATTACCTCCTGGGCACAGAGCACATGACAACTCCTTTGCCTGACCTGCCAATCAGCAGTGCCACCATTACTGCAGTCCAGAAAGGCTCAGCTTCCACATGCTATGCTCCAGGGAGGGGAATAGAGTCCAGGCAGCACCTGACAGTAAGGGAGGGGTGGAGGGGGAAGAGGCAGAGACTAGGGAGTGGCAGACACTCTGGGCAACAGACTGGGGAGGGGTTGCTGGGGCGAGGGGCAGAAAAGCTGCAAGGGGAAAAGTTGGGGGGAACAGAAGGCAAGGGGACCACCTAACCCTCCCAGTCACAGCTTTCTCTGCTATAGCAGTGGGAGGAGGGCAAGGGACAAATTTAAGACAACTCTCCCACACTGAGATTCTACATCTGGGAAGTGGTAACAAATTTATAATTTTTCCATATATAATATCTGATTAATTCAGGGTTATCTTAAATTCAGGGTCATCTTAGACTTCCATAAATACAGTGCCTGTGTGCAAGTTTCCTAATTTATAGTAGCTATCTTATTAAAGAGGTTTGGGTTTCAAAACAAACTGGGTTTTTAACTTGGTTAAAAAATTTAAGGCAAATTTTAGTTGCCCGTCAGGAAAAAGAACATATTTATCTATTTTGTGATCACCTCCCTTGCTCCATACTTCCTAATTCCACTTGTTCTAGCATGTGTTCCGGCCCTTGCCAAATGACAGATGCGAGATGTTAACTCTCCACTATTTTTTTTTATTCTTGCTATATGAATGATAGTTGAAACAATTAAAGGACTTTTGTGTCATTTAAAATAGATTAGTAACTTAAACTGATGGACTTTTAAATCAGCCCAAGTTGAAAAACATGCATTGTTATACAAGTTTAGAATAGCATTTCCTCTATATATTATTTCCTGTAATATGTTGCAATTCCCAAGACAGCTGCTACAGGCAAGGGCATTCATTTGCAGTTCTCTGGCAAATGAAAGCTTCTTCACAAGTCATGACAGGAAGAAAAACTAAACGCATCGTAATATAGCAACCACTTTGCAATGAGAGAGAAACTAAAAATTGTTTACTGACTGTTGGTCCCCAATTTCTTCCCCATTTGCAGCACTTGACTCTATAGTATAGTGGAGGGACATGGAAAGGAACATATTACAAAGAGTTCTTGTCCGCCATGTCTCCCCAGCTTAGATATTTTGGTACAGGCCCATTTCCCTTGTGGAAGTTGGCACATGGCTTTACTTTTCAAGGTCATGAAATGTGTTTAAGAAAAAAAAACAGCAAAAAAATCCCACATATCTTTAAAGAAATGCTTATCAAATTCATATAGTGGTCTTATGAAAGTCAGTGGATTTTATACCACTTACTTCAAAGGGACGAGCAACTATAAAAAAAATTCAGACCTTTTCTAAAACCATTGGTACCTTCCAACATTTATATTGTGAGATTTCTGTCAATCTATACATGACAAATGGCACATATCCAAAATAGAATGGATTCACCTTGCAAATGGATTTTTAATTCATAATCCCAATTTCACAGAAATGCTCACCATAGTTTTAACTACAGGCTACAAAATAAATTGTGTGACAGAAGTGAGGAAACTTACCTCAAAAAAGCTCTCCACATACTGTAATACGTATACTCCACAATCACTGAAATTGTTTTGTTGGGGCACTTTTGGATTGGAACCTTTCATAACATCTTTGGAGAAACTTCTTTTACTACCCTTCCTGACTTCCCATTCTACTTCCAAGTATCTGAGACAAAAGGCATATAGAAAAAAAAAAAAGTTAGGATATTTTTTCTTGTGGAATTTTGCAAATATCTGTTAAAAATCTGAAAAAGATGTTTAGAACTTACTCCCTTAGTGTTTTCACAACATTGGATCGAGAAGGGCCTCTCAATGAGTCCATAAGCAAAATGCATGGCCTAGGAAAAAACACAATTTTAAAGATACCAAGTATTTTACACATGCTCAAAAAATAGAGCAAGTTAATCTGCAACTTGCTTTGAAAACAAGCACAAGCACAAAGTAAATTTACTAGATTTAACATTTCTATAAATGAGTTGCTTGTTACACATAAAATTAGCAGAAGAACAAAAGATGATTACTTTTTCTTTTAGTATGTTACCTATGCATTTGATCAACCTTTGTGTAAAGTCACTTTCACTATTTCTCCTGGAATATGTTAACTATTGTGCTATATCAAAGATTAAACCTGTGCTTGCTTTGGTTTGGTATGGTTTGGCTTTGTATTTGGGTCTCTTTCACAGAACTGCAGGAAAAGGAAGATATTAAAAAAATATAGGGAAATTTAAGGGCAGCTTAATACAGACACTAGTCAACTTTTTACTCTTTTGAAACAGATTATGTTCTTTTAAAATGTACCTGTGGACAGCATAGAAAAGATCACACCTTATTTTTAATGAGTAACGTATCTGAATAATGTTTAGAAACTTGTGTGCTGTTCTAAACTGTAAAGTGTCACAAAAATACCCTCATTAAAAAAAAAAATAAAACCCCAAAACACACTCTAGCAGCTAGGAAAAAAAATAAACGGAAACTAGAATCTCTTTGACATCGCATACACATTTAAGTGAAAGGGACTTTACTACTATTGGCAGTAAAGAATTTAACCAAAGAAAAACAGTTTTATAAGTCAGGGAAAACAGCCTTTACAAAAGGTAGACTGCATTAATACTGTAGCTTATTTACACTCCTCATCAATGGACAGCCTTTGCCAGTGACAGAAAACAAATGTAGTTTGGACAGTACAGAACAACACTGTAAAATATATTAGAGTTAAAATGTTACGTTTTTCGAAGTAGAATAGAAAATTTTAACTATGTCCCTAGTAGTAATAAGCATACCGGTTTAGTATAAGTGCATAACACTGCCCTCCAGACAAGGTCTGCTACTTTCTCAAACATTTAAATTTTTAAAATATGTTCCTGGAGACTGAAGCTATTTGAATTAATGAAAAGAAATTAAATTAAAAAAAATCCCACACCTTAGGGAAAAAAGGAGATTTTAACACCAGGGGCTTGTTAGTGATAGGGAAAGGCTTATTGTCACAAGTGAAGATATTAAAGGACGTGTATCTTTTAAAATTGAGTAATGTGTGCATTTCTATAGACTTGATCAAGGTAAAGTAATCCACAGTACAAGTTTTTACTTAGGCCCAAATTAGTTCTGGGGTAGAAAAATGGATGTGAATAGTATAAGTCACAGCAACTCAAAGTACATTTTTAAAGCCTACAAACTAGATTTCTACTTTCTATAAGCAAAGTATAAAAATGGTTTTTGGATAATGCACATACATAACACCATTATGCTTTTGTTACTGTACATAAAGTGGCTATATAAATATAAGGTGCAAGAAGCAGCAAGGGAATTGTGTCCTCACTCCTGCTTGGCAGAGAAGCAAGAAGCCTTGGTGATTCAGAGAAAGAATTTGCAAATTAAGTCTCTGCCCGATTTGGGCTTTGTGATTTGGGCTCATTTTGGTTGCCATTTGGAGGGCTGTTTGGGCAGTAAGCAGGGAAGTGCTCTCAGCTCATCAGTCTAGCCACTGAGAATAGTGTGAATTAGGAAGCAGGGCTCACTTAGGCAAAAAGGTAAGTCAGCCAGGGTCCAATGAACACACTGGGGGGAGGAAGGGGAAGCAGGGGGGAAGGCAACTGATCTCAGAGCTTGCAGCATGTCCCTGTCAAAGACATGTAGGGGAAGGCTTGTGGTGAGAGGTGTTTCCAATTAATTCCCTCAGGAACCAGGTTTTGGGTGTTCACTGGTCCCAGCTATCAGGGCTGGTAGAATTAGCTGAACTGCCAGTTTCTAGAACTCTGGCAAGGAGTAAACAGATGAGAACCTGGCAAAGAATGTACTGCGTTTGAAAGCTTGTCTAATTCTATTCCAGCTACACAGTTTGAGGATATCAATAAAAGAATATAAATTATATTATGTATAAATTATAATATCACATGTACATATTTATTAGAATTTATATAATGAGGATATCTTTTATTGATAATTTATATAACGCATCTCTCAGAATTTCTGGATCATCACAGCCACAAAATCACTCTTACACTACCATACACAGAAACCAGCTAAAGACAGGTACAGAAAGTAGTGGCTAGGTTCAGAAGCACTCACACAGACAAGGAATTGACACAATGTGAGGCGGGTGTGGTTTTTTTCCAACAACTAATGGAAGTATTTAAATTGCAGAACCTTGTGCTCACAGGGTACTTGAATTCCTTTAACATCTGCTAGGAGGGTAAGAGCAGTGCACATGCACTCCAAATTTTTGGAGTGTTTTGGGGATAACTGTTTGGTACAGATGGTGGAGAAGCCATGGTAAAGATTGCAGGCGGAGGGAGGATAGGACTTTTCTCTATTTTCTGCTCACAGGGAGGAATTGACTCAAAATATGGAGGTACAAGTTAAATTGGGTGATGACAGTGACTACGATAAGACAAGAGTTCAATATTTTAAGGAAATGGGGGAAAAAGGAGTAGCAGAGTAAAGATGCTAGACTTCAGAAAAGCAGACTAATAAACTAAGGGAACTGGTGGGCAGAATCCCCTGGGAGGCAAGTATGAAGGGGAAAAGGAGTCAAGTAGAGTTGATTTTACTGCAAGGAGGCCATATTAAGGGTGAAAAAAAACCAGGCTATCCTGATGTAAAAAAAGAAAATAATTGCTCCAAAAATTGTGGCCTGATTAAGCTTGCATTTTCAATTAGCTGAAACTCAAAAAACAATCCTAGAAAAAGTGGGAAACTAGCCATATTTTTAGGGAGTAGCGTAAGAGTATTGCACAAGCAGGGAGAAAAATCAGGAAGGCCAATGCAAGAACTGACTACAGGTATCAGGGGATATAAAACACAAGAAAAATGCATTCTACAAGTATATTACAAGTAAAAGAAAGACCAAGGAAAGTATACATTCCTAAGTAAATGCAGAATGCAATCAAATCATGGGTGATGCAGAGAAGGCCGACGTATTTAATATATTCTTTACTTCAGGCTTCACGAACAAGGTCAGAAACCATTTGACCACTTCAGTTGGAAACAAAGATATATGAGGTGATAAGTAACTTAGTAGTAGAAGAATGGGTTACAGATCTCATGAAGCATGTCATCAAGAAAACTATTTCTAAATGTCTAAAGAAGAAAAAGGTGATCAGGAACAGTCAGCATGGATTCATCAAGGGCAAATCACACCTGGCCAACTTGAATTCTTCCTTTAAATTAAAGTTCATATGAAAGGATTCAAAAAAGAACTGTCACATGTCTGTTTATTTTTAAGTGTTCCAGGAACTATTGTAAATATAGGCTTATGATTAGCCTCATTAGGGGGGAAAAAAAGGTTTATCCCTTATCCACGAGAATAACCAATATGGATTTGTAAAGGGTAATTTATGCTTGATGAACCTCATTTCCTCCTATTGCAAGGTGACAGGCTTTGTAGATGGGGGAAATCAGTGATGTGATGTACCTTGAATTCAGCAAAACTTTTGATATCATCTCACATGCCACTCGTTAGTATGTTATGGAAATAGTATCTAATTGAAGCTACTGTAAAGGTGGATACAAAACTAGTTATATCATTCCACTTAAGGAGTATTCATCAATGGCTCAACCTCTAATTGGGAGCAGCTGTTCAAATGGGGTTCACCAGGGGTCTGTCTTGGATCTGATACTATTGAATACTGTTCGCTTCATTAATGATTTGGACAATGGGACTGAGTGCATACTTTGCAGATTTAAGGGTGACACCAAGCTAGGTGAAGTTGTAGATACTCAGGAAAACAATATACGGATTCAGAATAACCTTAACAAACGGGAAAAATAGTCCAAAATTAAATTAACTCCGTAAGGACAAGTGCAAAGTACTGCATGTGGAATGGAACAACTGCAGGCATAAATACAGACTGGGGAACACCTGGCTAGACTGCAGTAAAGGACCTGGAACTTATAATAGATCAGAGGCCAAGTGTGAGCCAACAGTGTGCTCCTGCTCCAAAAAAAAATGCAACAGCACAGTTGTATTAACAGGAATGCCACTTGCAAATCAAGAGAAGTGATTCTTCTACCAAATATAGAATTGGTGAGGTCACACTTAGAATACTGCATCCATTTTTGGGAAGAGAACTTAATGAAAAATGTAGACAAATTAGAAATAATCCAAAAGAAAGCAACAAAAAATATTAGAGGCTTAGGAAGCTTAACTTACAAAAAAAAAAGTTTGGATAATTTAGTTTGGAGAAGAAAAGGGGGTGGGAAGAAAATACCCCAAAGACTTGTCTGCAATTGCTAGAGACGGGAAGCAAACTGAAGGAAAGGAAATTTAGTTTGGATGTAAGGAATAAGTTATTATGAAGGTGGTTTAGTACTGGAACGGATTACCTGGAGAGGTTGTGGAATCTCTCTCCTTGGAAGTTTTTAAAAGCAAGTTAGACAAACACTCATCTAGGATGGTTTAGACAGGGATGATTCTGCCTTGAGCAGGAGATTTAGCTCTCCTGAAGTCCCTCCCAGCCTCACTTCTCTATAATTCTAGAAGCATCTGTGATTTCTGAGACTCTAGAGGAATCTTTTTTCCCCTTTTACAGGATAGTATCAGTACAAAGAAGGGAAACTGATAAAACAATTAGGATTAGAAGACGAAGAAAAAAGAAAAAGGATATTATAAAGACACACTAGTAATAAAAATCAGAATTTGGAAGCTTGCATTTTTGTCATATTAAAGAAACTATGTAAGTTGTGATTGGTTAAAAAATATTGTGCAGATCTACACTCCAAGAAACAAAGTTTTTTATGATATATTTGAATTTAACAGCAATGGACAAAGGAATGTATGAGAGAAGCACAGCAGTAGTTACTATTTACTACTGTGAAATATTATGACCATGGAAAGGAACACATTAAAAACAAACTCTTAATATGAGACAAGCATCTGGATACATTTTTGGTAATAAAATGAAAAAAGTAAAAAAGTTATGATAGTATTATTAGTTTGGGTAATTCATAATTAATGCCTTGATTCAGCATTCATTTAAACTTGCCCATTAACTTTAAGCAAGTGCCTATCTACCATATTTAACATGGGAAAAGAAAGGTCCTCATTAGTTTTCAGAATTCAGTTTTTATAAAGTATTGATACAAAGTTCATTCCAATCCTCATAATGCTTACTGTTTGCAGATATTGGGCTTCAGATGCCACTGTCCCATTTCTGAATTACAGTTATCATCTACCAGGCCATCATCGCTGCTGTCTTCCTGTAAAAGCAAAATGGTTCTGGGTATTCAAAGGATAAAGCAAAAATTAAATGGAATTCAAATGAAAATGTTATTAAAGTTATCTTACCTGCTTAAGAGTAAGTTTAATACAGACCTGTTAGCTCCCCCCTAATCCATATATATGTTCTGAGTATCTTGTACATACGTGATTTTCAGACTCTTATGACTTCATCAATTCTATATTGAGAAGATACCCAGTAGGACTGGGAACACCCACAGTGGATGACAACTTTTTGGGCAGGTTTGCCACAAATTAAGCCCACACTGTCCTTAATTACCACTTAAATCCCCCTCCCCTACTGAATTGGCTGTTCTGGTTTCCACTCTGTGCTTGATGCTCCCTCTGCCCCAACTACTGTTCTCCTTTCTTCTCCTTGCCCTTCTCCCTTACACACGCAGAGGCTGGTCATGTCACTTGTGGCAACCATGCCAGAGGCTAGAATCAAAGTTGTTAAAACCAACGTTTTCAGCTTAAACCTTAACCTATGTTAGATTTCAGGGGAAGTTATATCAAATACTCCACACATAAGCAAGATTACTCCCCCTAAAACAACCAACCAAACTTGTTCAGTAGGATTTTATGTTTTTGGTGGGTTGTTTTTTTTTTTTTTTTGGGGTGGGGTGGGGTTGGAGGACGAAGAGAAGGGGGCCTATTGTGTTCAGGGTTGCAGCATTAAGTAGCTATGGCATTTCTATGAAATCCAGATGAATAACTTTAATCTTCTGGAATCACACTGAAGGCCCACCCTCAGTTCAATTAAATTCAATTCACTGTAAATGGGTATGCTGTCCTTTGGACTATGAAAGTTAAAAGAAGCTAGATGCAATTCTAGCCACCTCACTCCCTTGCATGCTACTGCTACAGAAATTAGCATACCTTAGAAACACTTGTCCAGTGAGCCACCTAGGTTTAGGGAGGACCTTTGAGTTTTGCCCTTTTGAGATCACTTTTCTGTGCAAAAGTTCTCTCTTGACCAAAGAATTTTTTGAGATTAGAATAATGACAGGGTTCCATTGCACTTAAATGCATTGCAACAAAGCACAAGGAGGTTTGCTTTTTCTAACTCCTTGATTCACACCATGGACCACTTTTGTTATGGGGGTGGAGCAGGGAGGCGAGTGATTTTCAGAAGTGAGCATATACACAAAGAAATAAAACAATGCAGCATGATTATCTGAAAACATCTTTTGGTGAGAACTAACCAGCCCAAAATGCAATGTATTCAGGATTGCCAACCGAAGATACTGGGTTTTTTGGTATTTGGGGGGGTTTTTTTCAACTGACAATCTGCAAATTTTTGACTGACAACCAAACTTTTTTTACTTGGTTGCCAGTCAAAATAGTAAATACAAAAGATTTTTGTATTGATGCATGTTTTACATAATGTAAGTGCCACTCTTCTGTCTTGTTGGCAGTTACAAGGGCTGGATTCAAATCTAGAGGTTTTGAACACTCTGCTAACAAACATAATAAAAAAAGTTTGATTGCCAGTAAAAAAAGTGTACAAAAGGAACTCTTGAGTTGGAAACTCTGCTTGACAGCAGCAATGCCTCCATTCCAGGGGTCCTCTAACTCATCCCCAACACTCTAATGTCCACATACATACCCTTCCCCATGCTGCCCCTCTGCCCAATCTACCTCCCCCGCTCCTGCCTTACCCCTGCTGGCCTCAATCCCTCCATTCCAGCACAGACCCTCCCCTAAAAGAAGCCTACCTGTAGTACTACAGGTAGTCAATAGGACTCAGCAGCAGCACATGGCTAGGGGGAAGGGCTACAAACCCCTGAAAAAAAGACTCCCTGCAGGGTGTAGCATTCCCACTTAGACCCCTGGTGGTGAAGTTGTGCTATTCTTCTTCAACACTGCCTCCAGCTTCTTACTGACCATGGAGTTTCAATCAAACTCTGTTTTGTTTAGTGTTTTTATGGACCACTTAATATTTTTAAATGATTTTACGGAGAAGCATTTTTAGCCTGATTATTTTACTGACTGTCTGTACATTTACTGACATATGGCAACCCTGAACGCATTACCGGGGGGAGGGGGAAGGAGGAAAAACCCACAGCAAAAGAACATGCTAACATCACCCAACAAAGGTTTTCTCTTTCTAAGAAACCACACGACCTATTATCCAGATAAAAGTGGAGAAAATGAAGCTCTCTTTAAACCCCAGCTAAATCATCCAACATCATTGTACTTTCATAAGTTACAATGATGTAGGATGATTTAGCTGAAATATAGCACCTGATTTCCCATTTGGTGCAAGACCAAGCAACTGCACCCCTGACAAGCTAAGCAAGATAATGAACAACCAGTCTATCTATTTCACATTCAGCTTTTAAAGGCTCTTCATCTGGAAATGGGCACATATTCAAATGAAGTTATTAAGCTCTTTACCTGGTTATCTTGATCTTCAGAAAAATCTATAAGGTCATCTTCATTTACTTTACTGCCATCAGCTGAGTCTTCACTGTAGTTTAGCCTAATTTTGTGCAAGCCATCTGTATAAGCATAAGTAGTAGCATATTTTAAAAATATCATCTACAACATTTTTATTACTACACATTACACTTAGGTGCTACCACTAGTATCTGAGCTTCCTCATTCCGAGCTAGAACTTTATTCTACATCATAGTATCATGGTGCTTAGGGTCGGAAGGGACCTAAACACACCATCAGGTCTGACCCCCTATCCCAGGTGCTGGGGTCATATCACTGTAGCCAAATATCTATCCAGCCTCCTCTTGAAGACCCCCAAGGTAGGACTCTCTTGGGAGTCTATTCCAGAGCCTGGCAGCCCTAACTGTAAAGTAAGGTCTCCTGATGTCCACCCTGAACCTTCTCTCTAACAATTTGTAGCTATTATTCCTAGTAGCCCCGGGTGGTGCCCAGGAGAACAAAGCCTTCCCCAATTCCCACTGGTCCCCCCTGGTGAGTTTGTAAACAGCCACCAGACCCCCTCTCAGCCTTCTCTTGGCTTGGTATTAGCTTCCATCATGTAGACATATCTTAAGTGAAATGTTTCTTCCAACACTTGGGCTAGGTATGGACATGACACTTTTAATGGTCTTAGTAATTGAAACTGGTCTATACTCATAACTGAATAGAAGTCCTGCACACACAGACTGGTTAAAAAAAAAATGTGGAACCCAATCTAAGAGTTACTCCCCCACAAAGCGCAATGTGTGTTCTGTTTGCTACTGATCTAATCTCTACCACTTACAGAAAACCATGCAGCTTAGATTGATGTTGCCTTGGGGTTTCTGAATGTCTGCATCTAGCCTTGATCTACAACTGAAACACTTCTACTGTTGCATAAAGAATCCTGAGACCTACACCAGAAAATGAAACTAACCAACATGCATGTTTATGCCTGTTCACTCTGATTTGCCAGAAATGTATGCCTTATCAGTATTTTAATGAATTTATCAACTGGTACCAAATAACTAGAAAAGAAAAAATTACTACCTGTATTTAAGACGATGAGGAGTGGGAAAAGAAAGAGGTGTGTAAAAAACAATCTTTAGTTTAATCTCACTATTATGAAAAGCAGATCGACTGAGGGCTACAAATATGAAATAGCTGGAAAAAGCAACATGCAACCTTGGGATATACCAGGAGGTATTTCCAGTAGCAAGAGAAAAGTATTAGTGCCATTGTACCATTCTGATCAACAATATTCAAGGAAGACGTATTCCAAGAGGAGGAAGGGTAGAGCAGTGCTATGACATTGATAAGAGAAACCAAGAACCTATTTGATCAGAGATCAACAAAAGATTGGCTACTCTGGTCTAGCAACACAAAGGCTAAGAAGGATAAGACTGGTATATAAACTTAGTAAGGATTCAAAGCCAAAGGTCAGGAAAAAAGATCGATTTAAACTAACAAAAGTTTTGGTATAAGAACAAATGAGTGCAATTATCCTAAAACACATCTGGCTAGAAATTAGAACACATGGTCTAGCTGTAAGAGTGAGGTTTTGGAACATTTTAAAAATAATAGCAGGGCATAAAAAACCTCTAAAGAAACTCTATTCTTCCCTCCCTTACCCCCTCCCCCCCGCAAAAAAACAAAAAAACAAAACAAAAAAACCACTACTCCATTTAGGATGAAATTTGATCAGTCTGTGAAAGGGATGTGGCATGGTTGTCCATGACAGCAGGAAGCTGAACTGAGACCTAGAAGGTCCCTTCCCCACCAGTGTTATTTGCTGTAATCTCTCTGCTCCTGACAAGTAGGCAAATAAATACCCACATTTTAAATGTAAGATGGCAAAAATATTTAGTAATTTAGAGATACAAACCACTGAAACTCAAGATGTGCCTACCCCATTCAATCACCATGCTTCTCCAGGCACATGAATTAACCTTTCCATGCCTCTTTCCTCCATCCAACATGCCTGGCTACCAAACACAAAATATTACTAGTGTTTATTATTAGTAAATTAATAGTAATATTATTATTCCTAATATTTTTCTGCAGCTTGGTTAAAGTATCATTGGGCCTAATTCACAAATGCTGTAACAAAAGGACAGCCTTAAAGTAGACTGCCTAGTCAAGACTTACTCTTCTAACCTAAAATGAGTTTTTTGTTGAGACTATTTTCTTGTTTTTACTACTAACTCATTTGATGATGCATTCATTACTCAACTTATGCCAACAGTTTGACCTTGGGTTAGAAAAGAAAGTTTTGTATACCAGGATGTCTAATTTTCAGGAATTTACAAGCATATGAAAATGAACTTGGAATGAAAGCTTTACAGATTTGAGATTCAAGGCATCCCTTGACAGGCTTGAGGAACCCCTCAGAAAATGGCAGCTTAGTTTTCATTCATTTTTTTTTACTCGAAAAAGTAATAGAGCAATTATTCTTCTGCAAAGAACCCAGAACAACCATAACAGGTACAAAATATTTTGTAACATTATAGATTCCTATATGAAACGTCTCGGTTTTATCCTGTGAACCATGTTTGCACACCTAACAATGATAACATTAGTCGCACCTCATAGCATCCTTGAAAAGATCCTGTGACAACACCCTGGTAAGGATCACTGTCCCAAATGGTCTAAGACTATGCAAGGGACTACACTTCTCCCTTAGGCCCCATCATATCCCTTGCAGTGAGCTGACAGCAACTTTCTACAAGTACCATCAATATGCCAAGTCTGCTTGCTGAAAATGCATGCAAGGTCATTCCCAGCAGTTGCTCCTCAAGTTTGGAATTCTATCTCCTGAAGCCTGCCAGAGCTCAGGTCCAGACATTTTTCTGAAGTTCTGCAAGACTTTCCTATTTGATCAGATATTTAGCAAAAAGCTAGGCCAAGATATTGTTGGGGGCAGAGGTGTCACTGTCTTATGTTTATATTCTAGTCCCATTTAAGTTGGGTTTTTTTGTTCCCCTGTTTTGTAAGTATTCTGCTTCTCTAATTATAGGCCACCCTGAACTTAGTCAGGAAGGGCAGATATTCACTGAATAAACTAATAAAAATGTTAAATGATCCTAAGGTAACAAGCCAACTGAGAACAAAGAATGGATGATATACCCACAGTATGGCATACAATACCATATAAAGCAGCAAATTAGAGAAAAGAACTGGGGATGCTTACCTTAATATAACCTCTTGATTCAATGCCATAACAAAAATGGTTAATACAATCTTTGAATGTATATAAAGGGAAATATAAAATAGAGCAAGGCTTTATTATTAATATTGAGTGGCATGTAGAGGCCTTGCTTATGGAACAAGATCCTACTAAGGGCTGTATTTTTTCAATCCGACTGTGAAGAAAAAAAAAAGCAGAAGAGAGAACACTGGATAATATTGATCAGCATGATAAGTAGGTAGCAGTCTCAGCATATTAGAAGTCTAAGCACTGTCAATTTTTGGTATACATCATAACAAAAGACTTGTTTAAAGAGGGAATTAACAAAGGGGTTGTTGATGGGGGGAACAACAAGGTCGTAGTACTGATGTTCACAAGAAGCTTGTCCCTTTTTGGAAGGGCAGCATGAAGGTGCTTGTTTGAAAAACAAACAAACAACAGAGACTGTATCAGTGGTTGACTAGAGACAGAATTTGACTTCAGTATAGTGAGTAAACAAGGATAGGTGGATGAAGGTAAGATGAAAAGGACTTTCAAAAGTAAGAGTTACTTGATCTTGAATGTTATAAAGAAGATTAAAGTCAGTGGAGGGAGACCAAGGAAGGGGTAGTACTGTTAAAGCAACCAGCTTAGAAACAGCAGCTTTCTGGGAGGATATGAAAGGGAAAAATAGCATTTGTCAGAGAAAAAGAATGTTGCACTAACTGAGAAGCGATGAGAGTCTGGACAAGAGTTTTAGGTATACGGATGAATACAAAAGGCCCTCCACCTTAGGTTAGGTGGAGGGGATAAGGAGGGGCAGGGGGTGCAGCAGGTGGGAACAGACAACAAAACACCCCAAACATCAAAGACTTAGAACTTGAAGCTAAACTCAGAGAACTTCAAAGTAAAAAAAGAGGATGCCCAGGTTGCAGAAGAAGAATGAAAGTGTCCCACAGCAATTACAAAGAATAGATTGGTAGCAGATTACAAGGGCTTTTTTTTTTTTTTAGCTATAGTGAACTTGAGGCGATGATCAGGTGTATGTCAAGAAATGTCAGAAAAACAAGATGATATCTGAGGAGGAAACATGTCTGGAGTATGGATGGAGATCTGGGATCATCTTTAGTGATGGTAGCTGAATTTGTGTTTGCAGATGAGATTGCCTGATTACTTGAAGATCAAGTGAAAAGGGAGAAGATAAGAATCACCAAGGACAGAGTCCTCTGGGACCCTCACAGAAAGCTGGTGCAAAGAGTCAAGGACACGACGCACTGAATAAACTTTTAGAGAAGCAGGAGAACACTAAGAGAGAACAGAGTAATTATGCTCTTGTGGCTTCCATTTTTTAAGGGGAAAAAAAGCAGTAAGACTTCTACTAGAACACTATGTCCAGTTCTGGCAACCCCACTTCAAGGAAGTGGAAAAACTCTTGGAAAAGTTCAAAAGAGAACCACAGAAATGACCCTGAAATAAAGATCTGAAATAAATCTTAAGTGATCTAGATCCTCCAAGCTGCTAAGAAGTTTCTCCAGTCTTTACTCAACTTTCCAGTCCTTTTTCTTTATCATCTTCATCACTTGCCTGTGAATCCTTTTGCTGTTTTTTCCCTACTTCTTAAAATACAGTACCCAAAATTGAATGTGGTATTTAGGAGGAGACCTAACCAATCCTGAATAAAGCCTTGACATACAAATGATTTTGTTCATGCATTTGCTTTTTCATCCTAGTAGCACCCTTTCTAGCCATGCTACTGCCAAGCCAGTTATCCTACATTTTGTACTTGTGTGGGGTTTTTTTTCCTTTCCTAAAAATAAGTCTATTATATGTAGTAAACAAATTTGGGCTGCAAGATGCAAATGAGTCTCTTGCTTGGTTCATTTGCTCAGAATTTGTGAGGTCTGAAGCTGATGAGGCAGGGGTTGGAACAATACAAAATGTTGCTCATGTGGTTAAGGCATGTTTGAAAAAATATTTGCCCCACACTGCTATGCAATGATGGGTAAAGGCAACAGCACAAAGTATTTCCAAGCAACTACAAAAGTGAAGTTACTTACCAACAGCTAGAGTTCTTCAAGATGCATTACCCATATGCATATTCTCATTTGTGGGAGGGGGTTCAATTATACAACTGTGCCCCAGAAAATGACATGAACGTATGAGCCCAAAATGATGGGATGCCCAGGGACAGGTGTTTAAAATGGGACTATCCTGGTGACAATGTGACATATGGGCACCCTACCTTAAATTGAATGATTGAATTGAAGTACTTACTATCTCTTCTAATCACAGCATCTGGCAGAGGCTTCTGCAATTGTGTGATGATTTTGCAAAAAGTGTGCATAGAACACTAGCTGGTGGCCCTGGAGATGTTACTTACAGGGCCATTATGCTACTATGGAAGTAAGTTGGGTTTGGTGGAATGAGCTCTTAGCAGTTTCATAGCACAGCTTTGTACAGCTATAGATTTGTTTGCTACCTGTGGGCTGGTATCATTGTGCCTTTACATTTCTTAGCTATTGATCCAATAAGCCATGGAAATTTTCTGAGCAATCTGGTTCTGTGAAGTCAGCAGGCCAAAATTTTCAGTAAGAATAAGCACCAGCAGTTGGCCTGTTGCCCCAAATGAATGCTTCAGGGGAGCTGGAAACTGGGTGTTAGTCCTCAAGGTCACCTTCTCTGTGGAAAAGGTGGTACCATACGGGGGTTTTGCCACAAGAGCTTGGATCTCACACACTCTCCTTACCAACAAAAACACCATTAGAAAGCCTGTTTTCATGGAAAGTGAACAAGGGAACACATTATCATAGGCTCATATGGCCCTCTCATTAGGGATGAGAGAAACAAATTTAGGTTCTATTGCAGAATTAGATTGCTCAGTTTGAGAAAAAATTTCTGGACAGGACCTTAGGGAAACTGAGGCCCTTCAGTGAAAAACTGACTAGCAGGTGAGATGCCTAGAAACCTGCCAGAGAGATGAACTGAGATGAGAGGAAGATCAGCATAGCTGAGGTCCATAAAAGGCCTGGCTAAGATTATCTTTCTTGCCTAACAAGATGAAAATCTGTTCTGCTTCATCAAGCAGGTATGCCTGACAGTCCTTTCTACTGTGGATGAGAACATTTTTAGCTTGAATCAAGCATTCTCACTACCTGAGAAAGCCATCTAGCATTTAAGCTATACAGTAG
The DNA here is from genome assembly GCF_001723895.1 of Crocodylus porosus. Lineage (NCBI taxonomy): Eukaryota > Metazoa > Chordata > Crocodylia > Crocodylidae > Crocodylus > Crocodylus porosus. The sequence continues at coordinate 60,118,786 of NW_017728918.1, read as the reverse complement.
ATGGAACAGAACATCTTCCTTCCTCTCAAAGTCAGCTGGTCTGGACTCGCGAGTTGGCTGGACTTGTTGTCTCAGGTGGTCAAGCTCATTGCCTAGAGCCGGGATCCAAAATGTCATGGAAGGATTATTGAGACTTATTCAGCCCTCTGACTACTACCCCATGCTGCTCATTCACGTGGGCACCAAGGATACTGCCTGAGAAGATCAAAAGTGACTATAGGGCTCTGGGTCCAAAGGTGATGGGGATGGAGGCTCAGGTGGTAATCTTGATACTTCAAGTCAACGGGAAGGGCCTGAGCAGAAGCAGGTGCATCCTGTAGATCAATGCATGGCTGCACAGATGGTGTTGCCAACAAGGATGATCAAAGGATGATGTTCCAAGAAGGATTGCCAGGAAGAAAAGAAATCCACCTGATGACAAGAAGGAAAAGCATCCTTATAGACAGGCTCAGTAAGCTAGTGAGGACAACTTTAAGCTAGTTTCACCAGGGGATGGAGACCAAAGCCCTGATGGAAGTAAGTGGGTGACCTGGAGGAAGCACAAACAGAAGGGGGCAACAAGGGAGGCATTCTCATTTTCTTTCTGAGAAACTAGGGCAATTGGCTTGTTACCTCAGGTGTCTGTACACAAATGCAAGGAGCCTGGGAAACGAGCAGGAAGAATTGAAAAAGTCCTCACACAGTCATGGAACTAACAGATGTAATTGAAAACAACAGAGTTGGCGGGAGCTCGCTTAACTGGAGCATTGTCACAGATGGGTAAAAACTGTTCAGGAAGGACAGGCATGAGAAAATAAGGACAAGTTGCACTTTATTTAAGAGCCATATGGACTGCTCAGAGCTCTAACATGAAAATGGAGATAGGTCCGCTGAAAGTTTCTAGGTTGGGATCAGAGGGAAAAGCTACGAAGGAGATGTCATGGCAGAGGGTCTGCTGTAGACCACCAGACCAGGAGGATGTGGTGAATGAGGCTTTCTTCAAACAGCTAATGGAAGTTTCCCAATCACAGGTCCTGGTTCTCATGGGGGACCCTGACATTCAGCAGTGCACAGGCAATCCAGAAAGTTCTTGGACAGTGTTGGGGACAACTTCCTGGTACATGTGCTGGAGTGGCCAATTGTGGCCGTGCTCTTCTTGACCTGCTGCTTACAAACAGGGAAGGATTGGTGGGGAATGTAGTAGTCGATGGCAACATGGGCAGCCGCAATCACGAGGTGCTTGAGTTCAGGATCCTGAGCAAAGGTAGGAAGAACAGAAGAGTAAGGACCCTGGACTTCAGAAAAGCAGACTTTGACTCATTCAGGGAACTCATGGGCAGGATCCTATGGGAGGCAAGTGTGAGAGGGAGAGGAGTCCAGGAGAGCCGGCTGAACTTTAGAGAAACCTTACTTAGGGTGCAGAAACAAGCCATCCCAACACGCAGGAATACTAGCTTGTAGGGCAGAAGACCAGGTTAGCTTAGCAAACTCTTCAGTATGCTAAAACCCAAAAAGGAAGCTTATAAGAAGTGGAATCTTGGGCAAACAACGAAGGAGGAGTATACGAGTATTGCTTGGGCACGCAAGGATGAAGTCACAAAGGCCAACTGGAGTTGCAGCTAGCAAGAGATGTGAAGGCTAACAAAAAGGGTTTCTACAAGTATGTCAGCAACAAGAGAAGGATGAGGGAAAGTGTGGAGATAAATCTAGTGACAGAGCATGCAGAAAAGGCTGAAGTACTCAATGCTTTTTCACCTCAGTCTTCCCAGGCAAGGTCATCTCCCAGACTACTGCACCTGGCACCACAGTTTAGAGGGGAGTCAAGCAACCAACACTGGCAAAAGAACAGGTTACAGATAGGGGTGCACCAATGAAGATTTTTCTTGGCCGATACCAACAGCTGATGATTAATCAACCACATCAGCCAATGCTGATCCAATAACTGATATTTAGTAACGGTGCAAGGCATTTTAAGCTACTGACATAAACCTTTCTTTTGTTTGTTTTGCATATATGCCTCCTGCCTGCCTAAGGATCTTCTTATTCCCCATGCACTTCACTCCCATGCCCACACCCACAGCTCCTACCTGCAGCCTCGCTCCCCGCACAGCCTGTGCTGCCGTCCTGAGTGGGAGGGGTGGACCTTCACACAGACAGCAGTGCCAGGTACATTTGGAGTTCCATCGCACACCACTGCCTCAGTGCCAGCAGGTCCCATATAGCCAAGCTCCTGCGGCTGCCAGGGAGAAGTCACTTCTGCAAAGGCACCCGGTACAGAAGAGAACCATGCCTTTGAAAAGTGGGCCTTCACAGTAGCATGGATCTCTTTGAGGAAGCCCAAACCTCACAACATATATCACAGCTGCCACAGCTGTTCTGCACCCACCACAGGGCCCTTCATATTGCAGATAGTCATCCTCGCACCTCTAGAGCATGCGATTCAATCTTTCTATTGTCTCAAAAATCACACTGACCAGGAGAGCCTGGGAGTTAATCATTCTGAATTGGAGGCTCATGTAGGAATTGGATGAATGGTGGCAAGGAAGTAGACACTCTAAATCAAGACACAAACCTACGCCCTGGATGCAATAAGGGTATTATTGACACCAGTGATCACTGTGAACTTGTAAGTCTATGGATTCCTCATTCCCTCTTGCTGAACTGGCTCAGTCTCCTGGTTTTTTTGTCCTTATTCAACTTGTGATTCTCACTCCCTACCACAACTATTAAGGGTCAGGATGAGTCTGCAGGTAACTCAGTACACCTGGAAGGGATTTTGTCCCTTTCATCTGCCTTCCTGGCAGTTGAGTGGCAAGATGCAGGGGTTTTGCCATCCATCATCTTAGCTGAATCTATGATTGCCTCAATTAATGGGCAAGGTTTATCTTGCAACACCCAAATGGCAATCTATGTCAACCAGGGAATTTGACTGTTCTGAAATGTTCTATGGGGAAGATTCTCAGAGTGTCTGTGACTCTTTCTATTAGTTTGTGGAAACCCCCAATATCTATGGAGGATTTGGGTGCTGACTGAACTAAAGTGGGTCTTGGACAGAAGTATTCCCTTGACTGTCTTTTTTTTTTTTTTGCTATGGGTACTGAATGGTCACTGCAACTCAGGGAAAAACAAAAACTTTTCTTCCAGAACATGAGTACAGGTTTTGAAAGACAAGTGTCCCTCTGGACTATTGAGGGAGCTACTGAAAGCTCCAAGGCCAGACAGGTACAGGTAGTTATGCTGGGAGATATAGTGCTGAAATGTTAGGGTTTGCTGATTAATCCATGCAGTCCCCGTCTTTTCATGAACGCATGCAGTACCAGAAGTGGCTGTGAACCTGGGCTTAAGAAAGTTCCTAGATAGCATTCAAATTGAGAGAGTTCTGCCAGTGCTGGCAACAGGACCCATGCTGGGTGAAGTGGAACACCCATTACTGGTGACTTTCTCTTTGGCATGAATGATCAGAGGTAGGAGACAGAGGAAAAAATGGGAGAGGGAGAAGCTGGAACCAATGGAAGACAGATGAGACTGCAGGCTATCCCAGAAAGAAAAAAAAAAAAAAACAACCTCACACAGATTTCCTGAGAAGACAAAACTATAGAAGATATTTAAAAAAAGTAGTACAGGTCTGTAGTCCTTCCTAAGTTTTGAAATTGCTAGGACACACAAGCAGTTCTGTCTATAGCCAGATTGAGAGGAACTGGAAGTGCACACAGCCCTTTATCCTTTCAGTACTGGAGCATAGGATGGGGCACGGTGAATGCACACTCTTTGGATACTGGCAAGGCAAAAAACAAAAACAAAAAACCCTCTGGTCAAAGCACAGGGTGCAAGACCCCATAGATGAGAATGTGTACGTAGACAATTACTTGAAGAATTTTAGCCTCTTAATTTTCTGTGTGCCTGGTTTGAATCACCTGGGGATTGATTTCCACAGGTGTGGAGCTCTCAGAACTATAACTGAGGACAGTGGGAGCTTAGAGATTTAACACTTCTGGGTGTGGGGGGTGGGAGAGAACCACAACAACCAACCAACCAACGAAGTTGTATACACCTAGTTGGTCAGTCTACCACCGTGGTACTCAAAGTGAGATAACAATCCTGAAAATGACTTAATATGTGCTCACATTTAAAATGGAGTTTAATAACTCCATTTCTTTCTAGGATCTTAATAATTAGCACAAGGCCATTAATGTTTGTGAAATACCCATATAGCTGTGTTAATCCCATGAGGAGATCACTCTCTCTCACGCAGCACTTATTTCTTGAAGTCCTGCCCATCACGTAACACTGAAGGTGAAGAAAAATGTTAAAGTGAGAAGTATCAAAAGAAAATGTCGGGAAAGAAAAAAAAAGTTGCACAGCTGAGATACCATGCTTTTTATGACAAACTTACTGTAATTCATCTTCTACCCTTAAGCATTCCACTAAACTTGTAAAATGACATACCCATAGGTTGTGCGGTGGTTCTATATTCACTCTGCATGTCATTTTCATCTGTAGTCCTATGATCAAGTTTATGACATGCAGATTCCACAGGCGCAGGTTCTTCTGCATCACTGTCTATTTGGTTTACTTTTTTAGAACCGCTTTTCCCCCTACAAGGGCTTCTCCGACAATATGGTAAATCGCTGTCCTCTGTTTCAGTGTTCAGCTCAGGTAAACACATATTATGCTTTTTGCTCAGCATCTTCTTTACCGTAGACTTGGAAGGAGAGCTTTGTGAAGTAGTATCAAACTCATTTGGCAAAGGAGATGGAGAATTAATATCTCTTTCTGAAGAGGCTTTTATCTGCACTGCAGCATTTTCATGGTAGTGGGGATTTGGCTCATATCTGGATTTTTCTAAACCAGGAAAACAGATGACAGCCAGAAACCAGTGGGCGCTACAAAAGGAAAAAAAATGAGTTAAGAGCAATTAATAAATACATTACTTAATTTTTAAGGTTAAATAAAAGCAAATAAAAACTCGTTAGCGGTGACTGACTGTGAGATTGGTTGATTTGTTTTTCACTTTCCTGAACATATTTGCTTTAAGAGTCCACAATTCTCTCTCCAAAGGCAGGATTTTCACTACCAAATTTGTTAGTCAGATATGATTTTTTTTTTTAAAAAAGGAACCTACCTGGGTTTTCCTTTAAATTTGCTCATACTTCAAAGTTCTTCCTCCTTTGAAGCTTAAAACAGGGAGTTTTTAATTAATCTTCTGTTCTATATGGTGTGAATTGATTAAATGTAGAGCTAATTTAAGGTTGTACATAGGTTCAGTGCTAGCAGCCCAGCTAGCCAGACCTGCAGCTAACATGGCCAACTGTCCTCCCTTCTCCAGAACGTCTTGTCACTTACTAAAGCACAAAGTCAAGCTATACATTATATAGATGAATCAGAGTTTTAAGTAGTGGGTCCCTGCCACCTCCTGACCCCAAATTAGGGACCGAATTCTCAGCAGTCAGTGGTAATTAGGTTCCTAAATTGTTGCTGAAAGTGGTATTTAGTATGCTGAAAACTCCACCTTTTTCTTATTTCTTCCAAATGCACAAATTAAGCTACTGGAGGTAAATGCTGTGCCAAATGCAAACATTTCACGTGTCAAGTTGTTCCCGTGTTTAATATAAGCATTACCATCAACTTGTAAAACAGCCTGGCAAAGTTCACTGGTATCTAAATGAAAATGACTGACTACTTCAACTTCTGAATTATAGTCTTCTATGCTGGAGATTTCCATCATTAGCAGCTGAATCAATACATCAAATGATCTTAAAATGGCATCATAGTACAGTTGAGTCCAAATCGCCCATCTGGTTCTATCAAGTATTCTCACAAATCTTCCTTCAATCACTTTTCCTTGCTCTTTATCCCACAGTTCCCAACAAAACTGCTGCAAGCCACAATTGTGTAGGATTTTGAGAAGACTTTCCGGAAGCAGAGATCAAACTCCAGTAACCCCATAAAAAAAGTCAGCCACATCTACAGCATATCAGTTCTCTCTACACACCACATTTATGCTGAAGTTAATGTGCATTGATCCCCTATGCCCAGCAGCTGGGACAGAGCTGTCAGGCATAGGACTTTGACAATCAGCTGTCAGCCCTGGCCCCAGACCACACCAGGACCAGTTTGAATCCCTGGTGCAGTCCCAGGGCAAGAGCTGACAATCAGCTGATCACTGGTCCTGGCTAAATGTACAAGTACTTGTCTTTCAATTTGCTAGTGCAGGAAGAACCCAGATTTATGATCCTGGACTTCCCCTGCATTGGCCAGTAGTAATGATGCGATTGGAATCTGATTTCTGATCCCAAATCATGCTTTCTGCCATGCACAGGTGTAATGGTAGGAGGTGTGATTGTTGGGATGGGGAAATGAGATCCCATCATGCCATTACACAAATATAAGCTGGGACCATCCTGAAAACCGAGGACAGGCTGGATCTCCCAAAAAAGTGCAGCTCAAGTATACTGGAAGTATATTTGGAGAGGTGGAAAAGAAATTCAAACAACAGAACTCCTACTGCATAACAGAGAAGTTCAGGGGCTCTCTGGGTCCCTGGAGTAACCTGCACCCTACTTCTTTCAAGACGCAGAGTTTAGTCAACACAATGAGAGAGTGGCTGGAGATGGAGAATACAAAGCAGAGGGTACAAACTTTCCAAAAGTAGGAAGAAATTTTCTGCATCTTTGAGGTGATGAGGCTCTGGTTCCTGCAGTATCAGGCCACCAGAATAAGATTTCTGGTCACCATGGAAACTGAATAATAGGTAGCCACCCCAGTGAAAATGGCATTCGCCTGGGGGGTCGCAAGTTCATGGGGGTACTTTGGCACGGAACCTGAGCACTGCAATACATATAATGGCACATGCGCCACAGGGCGTGGAAGGATTTGAACAACTGATATGCAAGAAATATCCTGTAGTTTTAGAAATGACATGCAATTTTTATCTAGGCCCCCTTCATCAAAGCCAGGGACAAGAACAGAAAAAGTGTGATGCAAACCTTATTAGGTAATCAGAGTCAGCCCTTAGCTGGTCAAACTGAATGCTTACGAAAAAGGCATGTTTCAAGAATTTTTGAAAACTGGCTTTTTCATACACTTGCATAAAAAGCACACATTTCATTGGAACGAACTGAACCTGAATCATCGTAGGTTCCCTTTGATTCTGCATACCAATTGTTCTGTAGGTTATGGAGCCATACCTCTGAAGACAAAGATAGAAACTGGTTTTGCTACATATTCAGCAGGTACAGAACGGTCTACATAGGCTTGTATTAGTACCTGAATGCCTCACAAACAAATTTATCTGTAAGATAGTGCTGTGACATAGGGAATAATTATACCCCTTTTTATAAGTGATGTACAGAGGCAGAAAGATTAAGCAACTGCCCACATCACAAGCAGCTTACAGCAGTTAAGAACTGAATCCAAATCTCTGAAATCCCAGTCTAGCATTTTCGTCATGTAACCATCCTTGTGTACTTGAAAGATTAACAGCAGGTAGCAATGCCTAATACTATTGCAATCCCTTTGAGTTCAGCAACATGGGTATTTTAGTTTCTGCCTGTTGTAGTACATACAACTTTAAAAAACAGATGGTGGTACTTACAAAAACTATGGAGAAAGGACATCTCCAGGTACCATGAAGCCCCTGCCAGCCATATGGCCACCAGGGAAGGAGCAAAAATTGGAAACTGGAGAAGGGAGGAAAAGTCCAGAGCAGCAGCATTGGGAATGATAGGAGAAAACAGTAGCTGGACTTCAGGTTGCATGTTAACCTCTTAGGGGCCTTTGAAGCCCTTGGGCCAACACTTGGACAGCCCTGATCTGGACTCTACTTCCTTAGCTTTACTTTTGAAAAAGTTGAGATTTATTACATCCACTGCTCTCCCCTGCACCTATAAGGCTTGGTTGGGCATAATTTGCTTTTGTCAAATTAATGATGGCTGTTACTCATCACTTTGTTATCCTTTGGGTACTTGGAAAAATATTCTTTGATGATATAACTCAATCATCTTTCCATATATCAAAGTTGGACAGATCAGTAATTTCCTAGCGCCCTCCTGTTTGTACAGATACAAACTATATTTGCCCTTTTCCAGTGGGCTGAGATCTCACTCGACTTCCATTTTCCCCAAAGACAACAGTTAATATTTTTACAATTACTTTGGTCAACTCCTTGAGTACTCCAAGAGAATTTCATCATGCCCTGCAACAGCATGTTACAATTGTCACTGCACTTACTCTTTTGGATTACTCTTTTTTTTTTAAATCAATTTTTGCAGAGAGACTGATTTTCCTGCAAGGCAAATACTGCTTTAACTTTGTGTGCAAACACTATAACCTTGCTTAGTTTAAAAAACTGGCAACCCAGCTAGTCACTATCACACATATGAATAAAAGACAGTTCTTACTTACGCTTCATTAAGGGGAACAAAAATAAAATCCTTCTCAAAAATGTCAACATGCCGTGTCCAAGTTTTCACTCGCCCATGTCGTTTTTGTTGTATCCTAAAAGAAGACACCAGAAAGACCCAGTAGATATTTAATATTATACAATTTCTTATGTAAAATTTTTTTCACTCTATTTTGTGATTTGTTATATTATTATTCTCATTTTAAGACTATTTTTCTGGACATTTTGGCTGTTTGCAGATGCTAAAAAATCCAAAAACAACCCCCCCCCCCCCCCAAAGGCAATTAAAACTGGGCATGTTCCTGTGCCAAGCACAGTACATACCCAGAAGAAGCAGCATGTTAGTTGCACCCAGCTTGCCTGACATCTGTATAGATTGGGCACTTTAGTGGGGCTTTCTTAGCACTTTTATTTAATAGCTGATTGCAAGCAGCCTGTTATATTAGCAACACGAAAGAAAAAACATTTTTTAAGATTCTTACTGCATATTTTACATTTATTATAGTTTTTGGGATAAGACTTCTTGGAGTATTGCTAGCATCACTGACTAAAAGAAAAATTCCATGCATTGCTCTTACTAGTTTTATTTCTGCAGTGTCAGTGGTCTTTGTTATTTTTAGCTCTTTATAATTAAGAGACTTTCTACCAGACTTACGAGAGGCTGGAAGTTTCATGAAGATTTCTCCTTTCTCTTTGATTAAGGCGTTTATAAAAGAATGAGCTGAACACGTGTATTCTATCAGCATCTTCTTTTTTCAATTTTTCAAGTACCAAATACCTATTTAAGAAAAATACGTTAATTAATATACAATCCCTGCAATCTTCACTCCTTTGTACAGGTCAGTATTACTCAACAAAGTGACAAAGACTGCCACACAGTGGCTATTCTAACTAAACATCAGCAGAACCCTGCCAACTTTCCTAGTTAAACTGGACTGAACTGTAACAATGGTAGAACTATTTAATGAACTGCAGTCAAGGAAATGAATGCACTGCTTGCTACCACCCAGAGCAGCAGTTCTACTGAAGCAATTTTGTTTTCTGAGATTATGTTAGTACTTTACTTGCCTTCCTCTTTCTTTTTGGAGGGGGGGGGAGGGAGGGTTAACTTCTGTTTTTGTGGTATGGTAGATTTAAACTTATGTTAGTAGGCCATTGGCATAACACTGAATATACTGCAGCTCTGCTACAAAATAAGAATAGAAGTAATATTAATGTCCCAAGACTGAAGCACTCAGTATTCTCTGCTCCTCTAAAATACATTTTAATATACTGAAGATGCATAAACACAACAAACACAAGAAAAGCCACATAAAACAGGAAACTGAAAGACTATACAAATATACCTGCCAAAACATCAAAATAATTCAGTTCTACAGCACACAAGTTTGGTTCTGAACATTTTTATTTAACTTGTATAGAGGAAGGTCTGACTAAGGTTTTTCTTCTTTATAGTTATTCCTACTATTCCTCTTCATCTTAAGTGTATAGACATGTGCTAAAGAACCTTGCTTTAAATTAAGAAAGGATTCAACAAGGATAAACAGGTCAAAATCCAAAAGAATACATTTTCTTGCAGGAATACAAAAGTTTTGTAATAATTGGTAGATATATACAGTGAAAAACCAACTGAACTATAGAACTTGAATGTGAAACTATTTCAATATCCACAGTAACAGCACACTAAAGACTAGCTTGAAGTAACAAACTTACTTTAAATAAAAATCAATAATAACATCATTTAAAAATTCTCCTTCATTTAGGCAATGGAGGTCTTCATTGGTCACAGAAATACCACCTTTAGCTGGAGGAGGTGGATAAACTATCAACCTGCAAAGAAAAATACATTAAACACATATGAAACACCAATAACCATTGAAAAACACTGCAGATAAAAGAAAGATGTCTTACTTTTCTATAGGACCGATAAATACTGTATGCGGCTCTCCAATTTCATCCTCTTCATCAAAAAACTGGAATGGTGTTTTATTTCGCAGCTGCATTTTAGATTCAGAAACAACCTTATAAAATAAAGTAATAAATAATAAAGTAATATTTATTTACATGACCTATTCATTCAAAAAATTAAAATAATAAATCCTTGACATTCCCCCTCCCAAATGAACACATCTCACTGTTCAAAAAGAATGCTTTGAGATGCTAAGCACAGCATTTTTCTAATCAAATGAAAATACTGTTAAGAACCACAGTCTAAAATTTATGTTTTCCTTCCCTTTGTTAGTTCATTTGTCATACTTATGTCAGTCTCACTGGCAGACTAACCAAAGTGGAAGTAGGTCAAAATTTTGCAAGCTCTTGGAGAGTTAAATTTAGTTTAAAGAAAGCATTGATTACATTTGGCTACAAATACAAAAGCATTATTTATTTATTTTGGAATTTTACAAAACATTATTACACCTTTAGGGGAAACTCTGGAACATGAAATGTTCTAATTAAAAGCCAGAACCACAAACACATCTGCTAGAAGACAACTGTTCCTAATGATACAGCACAGTCTTTTAACTAGTGTAGTTACAATCAAAATGACATCACAAGTCATGGAATTTTGGTCCAAAACAAAAGATACATGATTACATTTTTAATTTTGTTTTCTTTATGAGCAGGGCTTCCTTTGGAGTTGTCGTCCATGAACTTTGTAAAGGCAACAAGCCTATTATTAGCTTCTTCAAAGGAAATTTTCACAAAGAAGTCAGAAATTTTGTTCCTGTTACCAATGTCAGTAATAATTTTTTCAAATATTGTATTTGCATGAGGATCGGGACTAGTCTCAAAAATTAAAATGATGTACTGTTCTTCTGCATCTAAGGAAAATAGATACAAAATTATTAGTTTAACACATGCAAATGAAAAACCTATTTACAAAATACTATTAAAAAGCCTCAAACTAAAACACACACATTAAAATAGTACAATCAATATCTTTTAGATTGCACTTCTGGTATCCTAGGCCTAAATTTCAGGAGGCACTAAAACCTAAGAGATTTGATTTCATAAGCATTACATGTATTCACCTCTTGCGGGGGGGAGGGTAGGGAATCAGTCTAATCATATTGAGGAGGTTCAAATGGACTCTTGTGCCTAGTCAAACATCTAAACTAGATTTGTTATATAACCTAAATACAGATAAGTTGGGACTTAGAAACACACTCTTTTCCAAATAAAAAAATTCACACAACAGAAGTATAACACACTGAAGTGAATGGTAAGAAGAAATACCATTTAAACAACAGTACAATTTCCTTGTTAATCAGGCAACTCTCTTACAGCTAAAAAGAGAGAGAGAGAGAGAGAGAGAGAGAGAGAGAGAGAGAGAGAGAGTGAGTGAGTGAGTGAGTGAGTGAGTGAGTGAGTGAGTGAGTGAGTGAGTGAGTGAGTGTGTAAAAAAACACCCTTATGCAATGATATGAAATATAATTTGGAGGAGTCTTTTTCACAAACTAAACATCATTCATGAGTGCATTCCACTTTGCATAGTATTTACATGTAGGCAAAAGTATCTGCAATTTAAGTGGCCATGAAAACAATTTGGATCTGGTCCCTCCTCATGAAAAAGTAACAGTTCAGAAACAAAACCTACTCTACTGTCTTCAGGTAAAAATGAGTATAAAAATGATAATATTTATGAGTGGAGTAAAAAAATTGAATGTTTCAGGAATGTTTTAAGGTGTAATGTCACAACTGAGTAGGCAGGTAACAGTATCTGACTTAGGAATCATAGAGAAATAGGGTTCAAAGGGACCTCCAGAGATCATCTAGACCAACCCCCTGCTCTAAAAGATAACACAAATATTAAAATACTAAGTTAGAGTGAAAGCCTAATTTACATTTACTTACTCAGTCCTTCACAGTCATACCAGACATTATCCTTCTCTCTACTCATCTTCAATTGGGATCTCAGGCTAATACAGGCAGCTGGTACTGTTTGCAGAAAGACTACTGGTAATTTTCGTACACCACACCATTCACATTTGGTAAGTTCAGAAGTTTTTAAATTAATTTCTCGGATATCACTTCCTGACTCTAAAAGAAAACCATGCATTAGTATTTAAAGCCTACCTGAAACATAGGATAGCCCTTTACAGTTTCTCTTTTTAGTTTCAGTGAGAAATGACAACCTGTTTGTCTGTTGCAACCATAAGAACCTTTAACAATTTGAAATTCACAAACATCTTGGATGCAATTACTACTTACATGTTCAAAAAGTGTGTTAGATTCTATTATCAATAGACAGGAAAAAATGAAAATCTGATGCAAAGAAAGATTTCCTTTTAATCCACTCATTAATCCATGGAAGAAGGTTTACAGGACAGCATTTGCAAAGAATACTATAATTTCTTTTCTGCATCATTGCTCCACTCCCTACCAGATTTGCACCTGTTGGACTGCACCTCTCCCTCTTTGCAGTTGCTGGAGGGAAGAAAAGGAAAAGAAGCAGCAGCCACCTTACAGCAACCCCATGCTTCTATTCTGGATTGAAAATCAGTTCTCTCACTTAAAACACGCATCCTAACTTCAGCAAACTAATTTTTTTGGGAAAGGTATGGGTGGTATATGAGTAAATACAGTAGTTAACTTAAATAGGTTTTTGCCTGTGGTATGACACAGTTCTAAAAATGCACCTATGAAATGCTCTTGTACAAAACCAAACTCTCTTTCCCCAAGTCTCTGTTGCCCAAGAGTTTTTACAAAAATGGAAAAGGGAGGGAGGGAGGGAGGGAAAGATACAGAGACATACTAATGGATTTTGTTTCTAAAAAAATAAAAAGGTGAATCCCCCACCTCCCCACCCCCAATTTATAGCTATATGTCAGCTGAGAAAACCAAGATCCTGTTCTCAATATTGTTACAGCCAGAAAAATGTTACTTAGTAAACTTTTGAACACTATACCAATCAATATTATATTTTCAGAGAACATGCTAAGCATCAATGTAGAGAATAGTATCTATTTGGGCAAAAATTAGAAAAAGCGGAGGGAAACATGGAAACCCTGGGAATTAATACACACAGCAGCTTCTATTAACTTGCCCGCAGATCAATGAAATGCTTGATGGCAGCTACTAACATCTGATAGCATAACAGTACACCCTTACCTCAGCTCACCAATCCTATAATGGCATTTAACTTATTTAATGGCTTATTTTTCAGACAAAGTAAAGAAATAACGATAGAGGGGAAGTGTAGCAAAGGGAGGAAGAAAGAAGGTCAATATAGGGAAAATGGAACTGGGGGACAATGCCCTGATCCAGCCTAAGCCTCTAGGCAGTATCACAATACATATACCATTTAAGCACTACCATTTAGACCACTTCAGTGATTCTAGATGTTGATATTCTTAGAAATGAGATGGGGGGTGCAAATTGGAGTTTGGAACGGTATTAAACTAAACTGGTAATGAAATTCTTCCCACTGCTCTTCAGACTTCTGTTTTAGCCTATAATGGAACTTCAGAAAGTAGATAATCATTTTAGTGTATGCATGTGGCACAACCATTTGCCCAAAGCCTTCCGTAAAGGTCATAGCAGAACCTATATAATGATATCTATTAAAGCTATTCACAAAAACTGAAGACACTAGCTTACAAAACTTATATTAAAAGAGGCAAAATAAGATAAATAAAATTTGCTCCCGTCTTTCACTGAAGGACAAACCTCTCCAATCAGTTCCTTAGCCTGAGGCCAGCAGGATTGGGCTTTTCAAAAAGCTTAAGTGACTTGGAAACACAAGTCCATTACCTTTTCCCCTTTGAAGAGAAACTGTATTCATATGCCACTTAGGTCTGGCATACTGTTTTCTCCAAAAGCATGCAAATCCTAATATAACATCAGAAGTCTTGGAAGGCCTCCACGGTTTTTCTTCTTTGGTAGTCCAACACTTTAGACATTGGGACAATGCACTCATCCCTTTCAAAGTGTCTTAGAACTACAGCCAGAAGTAAAGCAATTTTCTGGTACAGATCAAGGGCCAATATAATATTTTGAGGCCTGAATTTCAAAAGACGTTTCAGCATGATACTATTACAGTGAAAACTTTATATATTACTGTTTGTACAAAGGGGCTTGTGATTCAACTACTGTTTTTTTTTGCTAAACATGTTTTTATGAGCAACAGTAACTAACAGAAGTTGGAAGTGAATACACCTATCAACAATTACAAAACCAGCAAGGGAATCAGAAACCCAGCTGCTACCTGCTACCTTTTAAAAAACCTGGTCATATTTCAGGGCCATCCTACCATGATTATGGCTCAGCTACGTAGTTTAAATTCCTGACTCCTACTAAAATCAAATCAACTCTTTACAAATGTGCCCATATCTAATCTTCAACATAAACTACTTGTACCCTTATACGAGTACCATCAGAAATGAAAGCTAATATGAAATAAGCCAGAAGTCAAGGATGGACCGCCAGCTCAAAGGACTCTTCTTGAACTCTTCTGTTTCTCAAAGAACAACTTTCTATCTAATAGCTTTCTTGACTAAAGCAAAACTTAAACGCTCAAGCACACAAATCTGAAAAGGAGTTTCACTGTTAAGTTGAATGCCAATCATCTTCGTGACTACAAGCAGGGAAGCACACATACATGTTCACCGATTCTGAGGGACATCGTTTTCTTAGTTTGAGTGGACCAATGAACACAAAGGCTTTGTATATTTCACAGAATAAGAGAAAATAGGAACCGAAGGGACTTCAGGAAGTCATTTCTGTCCATATCGCTGCCTTAAACAATCCTTAAAAAGATGTTATTAAAAAACCCTAATGATAGCAATTTCACAGCATTCATCTATTCCTCTGCTTAGGTATTCAGACAGTGAGAAAGTTTTTCTAATCACTTCTGCTGCACAGCAATTTAAGATTGATATTTTTGTCCTCTTCCTGCCGGACACTAAGAACAGTTAATGAGACATTCCTCATTACAAGTAGCTCTTTAGCTAATATGATTAGGGTGCAGACAGAAGTGCAGCTCCCAGCCGCACCTCAGAACGTGTTCTGCAAAGCATTCCAAGTTACAGCGTTACTCCAGACCAGACACAAGTTCACTGGTGGTTCCAGGGGGAAGGGGAATCTAGCTGCTGCTGGGAGCCTGCAGCCACGTTCCCATGGCAACAGCCAGGGATCTTCAGAATGAGAGTGGGGAAAGGCAGCAGAGGGAGCTTGTTCTTGGGGCTGCCCAGCTAGTGCTGAAGGGTGAGGTGGGTGTACTGGAGCCCTGCCCCCCACCCCGAGGTGGATGGCTCCAATATGCCAACCCCAGTCTGTGCAGGGGGGGGGGGCCAGCTAAACCCCAGACCGAACTCCCTCCACTGCTTTTCCCCCTCCCATTCTGAAAACAGTGACAGGCTGGAAGTTCCACAGACAAGTTACAGAAGACGCTACATTTTGAAACGTTTATCTGATACCTCATGCAATAAGGGGTCAGATTTTCCCCTGATCGGCCATTTTTTAAGCTGTTTGCAGCAATGTACTTGTGTTTGGTCACAGCTATAGACTGCTTTCTGTGACCAGCTTGGGCGAAATTTGTCACTTTTGTCTGCACCCTCAATCCTCTCCTCAGTCTTCTCTTGACTAAGCAAATCTAATTCTTTCAATCTTCCCTCACACGTCGTGTGTTCTAGAAGTTCACTTCCTTTGGCCTTTGACAGACGTTAAAATAACAGTGAAATTGGTTCTGAGGTATTTTATGCCCCATCCCCAAAAACTGCATGTCCTACCATGCCAGACCTTTGGGATTAGGATCTAGAGAATGTTATGCCCTCACACAACTGCTGGGGCCCAGGGTTGGCCCAGGAAGGAGGTGGGGGTGAGGGCAGACTATGTCCTGGACCCTGAGCACTGGGATGGGGCACAAGGCAGCCACAAGTCCTGGGTTCAAGACTGGGAATCTCCCCTGCCTGATTTTGGGGATTGGGAAGAAAGGGGTTCTGTCCCAGATCCTGGGGCTACCCTGTGCCCCATCCCAACACATACTGAATCAGAGTTTTTTCATTTTTATACAAATGTAAAACTTGGGGGAAAATGAAGATTTCCCTTGTAATCTAAAAAAAAAAAAAAACCACTGAAAAATCTGCAATGTTTTCAAAAGGTTTCTGTTTCAGCAATCAGGTTTACAAAAACGATGACAACTTCATTCCAGCTACAAACCCAAATAAAAATCATCCTTTCCCCTCGACACAGGCAACTGGTAATTTTCTCCCTGCTCTAAGCCACTTCAACCTAAAGAAATACAACTCTACAACCTTTATATAAGAAACATAGTTTATTGGATCATGCTACTATCACAGGTTTAAAGAACAGTTTTGTTATATCAAAGTAAACCACTAATAAAACAACAGACTAGACCAGGATGGTCAGTTTTTTCAGCTGGAGGGCTGCTTAATGAGTTTTGTTGAGCTATCAAGGGCCTTAAGGTTAGTCCCGCCTCTTAGTCACCATCTTGGGACTAGAAGTCCCACCCCCTAACCCCAGACCTTTGTCACCAGAAGTCCCTTCCCTTGCCCCAGAAGTACTTTTTTTTTTTTTAGGAGGGGAGGGGGTTTGCCATGTTTAAACCAGAAAAAACAAAACAAAAGGTACATTAAGATTCAAACATCTACTATAACGCATCTTAATTTTATTTCAAAAAATATTTTTGTCCCAATTTGTGCGTGTTTGCATAGTATACATAGAGGTGATTGCATAATAGCTTAAAAAGAAAAGTCTTACTCCTGTATATTTTGTGTGGGGAGGTTGTGGTGTGTGTATGGTGGAGTGTGGGGTAATGGGGTATATGAGAAGTTTGGGGGTGTGGTGGGTGTGTAGTTTGTGAGGAAATGTGGCTGTGTGTGGAGGGAGTTGTAGGATATACTGAGGGAAGTTGGTATGTTTACATATGGGGGGATTATGGGGGTATGTGCACAGGATGTGGGTGTGAAGGGACTCCTCCATATACCGCCCCCCCCCCCCACAAGCCCCCCCATTCCCCCCCCCCCCCCCCACAAGGCGGACATCCCCTGCTAATAGTGGCGGGCCCTTCAGGTGCTTATGGCCCGTGCAGGCACAGCCGCTTGGCAGTGTTTGGCTCCAGCCAGTTCTGGGAGCTGAATATAACAGCAAGGATAGCAGCCAGGCCAGCCTGCCTCTATCATGTGGGGTTTCTTCCGGCTCATGCACAGCTCCCCAGACTCTCACACCACTGAGGGAAAGCCCCACATGATGAAGCCAGTGGCCTGGCCCTGCTCCCTGCCACCACGTGCTGATCTGATGACTCTGCTGGGAAGCAGGGATCAGGGCTCCCTGCCACTTTCGGCAGAGTCCCAGGAGATGCATGTGGTGGCAGGGAGTGGGGAAGGCAGCTGGCTCCATCATGTGGGGCTTCTTCCTGGTGGCGCACGAGTCCCAGGAGCTGCACAGAGCCAAGGGGAGACTCATGCAATGGAACCAGGCCAATCCAAGCTTTACGCTTCACCAGCCTGCTGGGCACAGACCCCAGGCTCCACGCTGCTGCCATCCCAGGCCGGAACAAGTGGTGCAGCAGGAATACAAGGAGGAACCACTGTGGACCAGGCAAGCTGAGCAAGTCCCATGGTGGCTTCAGTAGCAGTAGCAGCGGCCCTACACAGAAGCCGTACACACAAGGGTAGGAGCAAAGCACACAGGCTGGGTGGAGTACAATTAATTGGCAGGTGCCTGCAGGCCACATTAAGTTACCAAGCAGGCCAGACCAAGCCCATGGGCCATATTTTGCCTGCCCCTGGACTAGACCAATGGTGGCCAACCTTTTAACTACATGGGACAGATGGGCAGTGCCAGTGGGCTCAATCTGGCTGGTATGTGGGGCTGGGAGGGGGGAGGACAGAGTGCACAGCCCAACCCGAATCCATCCACCAGAAGGAAGGAGGGGATGGAGAGCCAGACACAGGGAGAAGCAACCCAGTCCTGACACAGAAGGTGCATGTCCAACCTAGCCAAAGTCCGGATGTGCTGGGGGACTCAGGGGACAATGATGGGTGAAAGGGAAGGAGCCCACCATTGATCTAGACAACCGGGGGGCGGGGGCAAGGGGAGGAGCAGGACAGAACAATCCAGATTTGAATCTAGCAGGGGGGGGGGCAGCTCCTCTCTGATCTGGATGCATCAGATACAGTGGGGTGGAGTGGCCCTGATCCAGATGCTCAGGGTAGGATGAGACAGAGCAGCCCCAATCCAGATGCATGGGTGAGGGGTAGGGAGCAGCCCAGCCCTGATCTGGATGCTCACAGAGGCTAGGTGGGGTGCAGCAGCCCCTAACCAGATGTGTTGAGGGAATAGAAAGCAGCCTGGTCTGATCTGGACATGCTGGGGTGGGATCTGCCTTGATCCCACTTCATCACAATGGCATGGGCAGAGCTGGATGCAGCCATAAGAAACTTTCCTGCTTTCCAGCTGCCCATTTTTTCCAGCCTGTAGGGATGCCTGCAGGCCAAAAGTTGAGCCCCCCTGGACTAGACCACCTTTCTCTGAAGACAGATAAAGAATTGCTACTGTGAAACATGGTGTTTCAAAATATAGAAGAAGGTCCGTCAGATATTTTTCATAGGAAATACATAGAAGATGATGAAGCAAGTACAGAGATATTGTTCAAAACCACAGCCTCTCCCATTGGAAGCCTCACTAGTGGTAACTTTAGCTTCATGCTCCAAAGAAAATCTTTAAGATCCAAGAATAGCAAGCAATATTTTAAATATTCATAAAAGCTTGTTGGCTATAATCCCAAAATGGATCATGCTATATTGTGTTTGTAATAATGAAGAAGATAAAAGAACTAAAGTTCCATATAACAGACTAAAATAAAAATATGACTAAATAAAAAAAACTACCGAAAAATAAACTTTGCAAGAAAAGCGTTCCTAAAGCAAGATCTTTCACTGCATTTGAGAACCAACTGTTCTCAAATTATTATAACATTTCTGGATATCTATATACAATACATCTTTATCTACCCATATATATATGCATGCATAACAATGAATATGTGCCAAGAAAATGCTTCAACAAAATGGAGTTTTTGAAAAGGAAATTTGATCAAATTTTTACCCATTCTAATATGATCTCTGGTGTAAAGAAAAAAATCCTAAATAATTAAAATTGAATATGTTAATGACTATACTTCATGTGTGACCCAGCTATAAGGCCTTGTTCCTGCAAAGTGCTTCATAGTATAAAGCTTTAACTGCATAAGCCAACATGAAAATATTGAACCATGACCATTACATTGGTGGATAGATGAAACACCTTGCAAAAGAACAGCCTTGGCAATTTGAAGTCTCTTAGAACTTGTAACACAGGCAAAGCATAGAGAGAAGGAAACAATGCTCTATGCATAAGGGAAGGAGATCAGCAGTCTACTATGTCCCAAATCAACTAACTGATAGTAAGAAAAATGTTTTCTCTCTTCTGGGATAACAAAATATGCAACCTGTTCTCAGATGAAAAAAGTCTAAACCAGGGGTTAGACGGATAGGGATGGGGATGAAGAATGAACCAAGATGTATAAAGAGAACAACAATGAACCAAAATTCCGATTTACTCTTGCTAAGCACTTCCCCCCACCTGTTGTACCCTTTACTTAAATGAGCTAGTAAAAGGTGTTCAAAATCACATTTTCATATTCAAGTAATTCTTCTGTTGTGTATGTGGTCCGTTGACAAGAAACATACCAAGATACATACCAAAAATCATAAGGAAAAAAACCACAAAACACTTATTCTCATACACTTGGAACTATTCTACAAGGTAATGACCACCGCCTTATAAGCAGAGTGTTTACGAGCACGTGACCAAAGTTCTTTCATGCTCCCAATATTGCAAGTCAATAATAAAGAGTTAAACAGATCTCCTTGATAGGCTTCTATTTATCTGTATATAGAAAATTAATAATTCATTATGTTTATGTAGTTTTAAAGAAAAGTCAAAGTCAAAATAACAAGCTTTGAATCATAACTACTTCAAAAATGTATTTTTGGACAATTTAAAAGAAAATACGCAACTTATTTAGAGAATTATTATATAGGAAAGAAGCAATGTACTGACCTTCTAGAAGTATTTTGATATAATCCAGGCAAAACTGTGAAAGATACAACTGTATCAGTATTATACGTTACTGAAATTCCACAATCCCTTCTCCCACCAAAATAAAACTTTAAGGACATGAAGAATTAACAACTCTACATTTAAAAATTACTTTAAATCAGGAAAGCTTGTGAATATTAAGAAACTAAGGAAACTGATTTAAAAAACTGAATACATTATACTTTAACAATCTGAACAAATGACCATATTCCCTTAAGTTCAATGTCTCTATAATGCCAATTGTTGAAAATATCTAGGACCCCCCCTTCCACTCTACATTTACTTTGATTTTCATTTAAAAGGTTTAAAATACCCTGAAAAATGTAATAAGCCAAGACCAATGCTACAGAGGAGAACATCACTGCAGGCCACATGACTGGAAAACTATTATAAAAAAAAAAACTTAAAGTGAATAACTGCCAGGGAAGAAATAGATACCTCTTTATTAATTAAGGGCTTCTGACTTCCCTGACATATGGGCAGCCTTACACATGCTCCGGAGTGGGGGGTGGGGTGGCTTTCAGAAGCCGCTTTAATTAAAAGTGTCCAGTGTCTCATGAATTCAGTGGCCCATGCTTCAAAATGGTGGTAGGGGAGCTTTAACTAAAGGTAGTTCAAATGATATTTAAAAGCACCCGCATCACCATTTTGAAGTGCAGGGACACTGAATACACGACAGCAAAGCTGCTGGAGCCTGCTAATTAGCACGCTCCAGCAGTCTTGATTAAACATACTTACAGGCTCAGTGGTGCTACATTAGCCAGCATCACAACTGAAAGAGACCTGGGGGGTCATGATCAACCATAAAATGAACATGAGCCACCAGTGTGATGCTATAGTCGAGAAAGCGAACACCACTCCGGCATGCATCAACCAGTGCATCACAAGCAAGACTAGGGGTGTCATCCTGCTGCTCTACTCAGCATTGGTGAAGCTGCAGCTGGAATACTGTGTCCAGTTCTAGGAGCCGCAGTTCAAGAGTCCAAAGGATGACCACATAAATTAATACAGGTCTGAAGAACAGACCATACAAAGAGAGGCTGAGGGACTTGGTACTGTTCAGCCTGGAGAAGAGAAGACTCAGAGGGGACCTGGTGGCAGCCTTTAAGTATATAAAGGGGCAAACATCAGGGGCTAGAACACCTGTTTACCAAGGCACCCCAGGGGAAGACTAGGAATAATAGTTGTAAGATGATAGAGGATCACTTCAGATTACACATTAGGAAAAACTTCTTTATGGTTTGTGCATCCAGAGTCTGGAATAGACTCCCCCCCAGAGGTGGTACAATCAGCTTCCCTGGGGATCTTTAAAAAATGACTGAAGGCACACTTCACTGGGGTCATCTGGCCTCAGCAGTCTTTCCTGACTTAAGTAAGGGGGTTGGACCTGCTGATCTCCAAGGTCCCTTCCAGCCCCTAACTCCTATGAATGAAATCTATTCTGACACATGCTAATTAGCACTCACCAGAGCAGGCATAGGGTACATGTACAGGTGCTCATTATGCACCATTAACTCACACGGATTTCAGTGGCGGTTGAGGGTGCTAGGTAACCCCCACCCCCAAAAGTACTTGACTACATAAGAAAGAAACAAATCTTACACAGTGGCAGGGAGGCATAAGCACTGTCTTACAACCGGGGATGAATCTGACTCTTCATTTTAGATAAAGGCAGACTTTTCTTTCTTACCAACATATAAAATTGGCACAATGCCCTTCCCTTCCCACCTTGAAAGGAGATCTTGCTTAGAAAAAAAAAATTAAAAAAGAGTTTTACTTACAATTACAGGTTCTGCCACCATTTTTCGCAGGGTTCCTATTCGTATGCTTCGACAATTTAGAATAATGCTTTCACAAGAGTTTTGGTAACTTAAAGATACAGCTTCTGTTACAATTTCTTGAGAAGTAACTTTCCGACGTTTTATTGGAGTGTTAGATACAATATTGCCAAACTGCAAAGCAATTTTCAAGGTCAGAATGGCTCAATAGAATTAGCTCACAAAGATGCTGTAAATTTTTCTTAATGCTTAGCGTGTGTGTGTGTGAGACAATTAATTATTAATTATATATATCTATTTTAAAAAGAAAAGACAAGGTTTTTAACAGCAGAAATAGCACTTCAGTGCCTAACTCCAAAGAACTGACAATATACTGTTTTGAAGTAGCTCAGACAATAAATTCAGAGGGGTAATAGATGAGTTGAAATGGAAATTTAAGAGCCACAACTGTACAGAGCAGACTTTTCATTTGAATCAGTAAGAACTCTCATTAGGAGACTTATTACAAGTTAACTAATATATTCTATTATGGCATCTAGTAAGTCTTGGTTACAGAGTATGGACTTTTAGAATCTCAACCCCCAATACTGAAAATTCTTGGTTAGAATACTCAGCTCGCCCAATAATAAAGGCCTTCCACCTTGGTTCTAAAATCTTGTATGCCAGGTGTTTTTAACCTTTTTGGATCATTGTACTCCCTGGTGGCTGTACAAAAAACAGTGTACCCCCGGCTGCCAAGCGGTGGTGGGGGAGGGGACCCTGTGGTAAGACGCAGAGCAGCAGCAGCCAGTGCATGCAAGCTTCCCTCGCATCTGGCCGGGTGGGTGACATCTGCACAGCAGCGCAGGATGGTCCATGGTGGCACTCCGTCCCTGCTCACCCATGTTTACCTCCTAGGCCTTTTCAAGTACCACCCCTGCTGTATACTATCAATATGTGCTTTCTGGATCTAATTCACATAATTCTAATAGCCCAAGGGTCCAAGAAGCTTTAAGCAGTACCCAGTGTCCATTGGCTACCAAGGTTCAAAGAGTATTTATCCTTCCTGAAGCAAACAGTCAGAGGTTGTTATATCTTTATATACACTGAAATTCGTCCTTTTTGGTTGTACTTAGGGTGCACTTTTTGTCTTTGCTGTCATGTCAAACTCTTGCAGTTGTGCACAGTAAACCCCCCCCCCCCAAAAAACAAACAAACCTCAAAAAACCAAAACCCAGCAACCAGGGTGCAATCCTAAATTTAAGTGCTATAAATTGCCATGGTTGAAGTATTAAATATTTTAAGTTTAATAAGGACCATCACTGTCCACTCTTCCTTTAAGATTTTTTATGCTAAAGGTTATCCTTTCATTAATGTATATTCCACTTCATACTCTAAAATGGAAGAAAAGGTGTATAGTTATATAGATCATTATTTTGTTCAGCACTGTACATAACAAAGGTTGTGTCAGAAATGCTACATCACTAAAGCATGTACACACACACCCAGATGACTAAGTTTCAAAACATATAGGGAAGGAATAGTTCCTGACTATTAGAGATGAAATCATTTACAAAAAGTTATGGTAAAAGAGACTTTAAATTTCTTATTTATAAATCTGAACCAAGTTATAATTAGGTACCTGATCTTTCATTCTTGCTTTTCTTGGCAACGTGATTGCAATTTCTGTATCAGTTACAGTATTATTTAATCTCTGTTCTATTCCACAAGTATTTTCTTTTAATGCTGCCTCCACCTTTCCTGTAGAGGGTGCTGGGGAAGAACAGGCTGAATCGGCCGGGCGAGGTGAAATGCTTTCCATTCTGTTAGTGCTGCCATTATCCTCATCTTCCTCTTCATCATCACTGGACAAAACAACTAAAAACCAAAATCTAAAATGTAGCATCTGTTATGTATTTGCATAACTTAAGAGTTTTTTTTTTAAATGACTATCAAATTACTTTTCCTTTTACATATTAAGTGTGCACAGGACCAAATATTATCCATAATATTAATTTTCTTTGTCATTGAACCATAGGGTTAGAAACAACCTAAAGGGTGAGCTGGTCCAACCATTCTACAAATACAGGAATGCTACTCCTAAATCAAGCCTGATCAATCTGTTCCCAACGTCTTCTTGAAAACCTCCAGCAAAGTATATTTCACAATTTCCCTAGCAGTCTTTTTCACTGCCTCTCTGTTCTAACGAAGGGATTTTTGGCAAATACCTAATCTAAACCTACTTTGTTGCAATTTAAAGACATTGCCTTGTGTCCTATTTCGTGTCTGCAGCAAGGGAGAAAAGTTGTTCTTTCTTCTTTACAGCAGCCTTTCTTTCATGTACTTAAAGGCCGCCATCTCATAACCCTCAATCACCTCTTCTGTAAGCAAAACAAGTCAGGTTCTCTCAACCTTTCCTCATACAGTTTCCCATCCAACCTCTTTATTATTTTTGTTGCCCACCTCGGAACACTAACTTCTCCACACACTTCTGAAAACTGTAGAGTCCAGAACTGCACATAATATAAGGCTTAAATCAGCATCCAATTAGAGCAGTACTATCACCTCCCAGGTCTTATACCTAGGGACCTACCCAAATCACAATTGTGCAGATTTCACTAACATTGTGAAATCAGGTGATCTCCATGAAATCTGCAGGGGCAGGAAACTTACTAAAAATAAAATGCTGGCTCCCCAGTAAGGGCCATGCACCTTGCTTGACTGAAGGGTGGAGAGAGGCTTCCAGCATGATGGCAAGCAGGCAAGATGGCTGCCACCCTCACCAGTGACTGGCTGGGAGGGCTGCCTGTTTGGTAGAAAGGGGTGGGGCCACACAGCAGCAAGAGGCATGACTTCATGACAGACAGCTCTCAGCCAATCAGTGTTGGGGGGAGGGCCACAGCCATGATAATCCATTGAAAGTGGCAGCTGGTGCCGCAATCTGCTTGTGAAATCAGTCAGCTGCCTCCAAGTTGGGTAGACCCCTACTTATACCTAATAGTCCTGTTGATGCAGCTCAAACACTACTGACTCTTGTGGATCACAAGATCCACAATAACCCCAAAGATCCTTCTCAGTAATGCTGTCACCCAGCTAGTCACCTCCCATTTGTATTCGTGCTTTTGATTATCCTTCCCTGCATTGTGTTTTTGCATGTCTGTTTGAAGTTTGCCATAGACTTGCTCTCATCTTCTTCCACAGAGGAAGCCGCATTTAAGATACTTACTTCCTAGTGTCACATAGTGAGTAGTACAATAAAGAGGTTTCAGATTTCACAGGTGGATATAAGTGGAAATAACAATTTCTTTATTAAGAGAAATCATTCTGTTCAATAAGGAATTGGCAATGAACAGTACGAGTTAAATCAAATTTAACCCTCTCTTGTTAAAAAAAAAAAAAGAAGTTTTGAAATGATCGTGTAGGACAGGCAAACATTAAAAAATGATTAAAAGGAAGCAGAGCTCAGACTATTCATACCTGAATGGAAGAATGATATAGTAAACTATGCATAAAATCAGAAAAAAAACTCAAAAACTTCTCATGCCAGCACTGCTACTGAACTAGGTCAGTCATCGAAAATTTGTGTTTTTCTACCCCTGTACACACACAGCTTAATCAGAAAGTCCCTACCTCTACTTTTTCCCATATGGAGTGGTTTATAATTTCCAAAATGAACCATTTATCCCCTTCTATACTTTTCCCAGGCAAACTATCACAATTACTTTGTCAGTTGCTGAGATAAGAGCTGTATTTGAATTCTAAGCAACTTTTAACTTGATCAAAATGTCAAGGTTCCACACTGCTATTCCTTCAAGGAAACTATAACTATCCTTATAGAAAATTTCTTCAGTGAAACACTTTATAGGTCTGTAATTTTCAAGGGTTACACTGAACCCAAAAATTTCTAATTATCACTTGTAAATATGTTAGAACAGGCTCAAAAAACCAGAGTGCTGATTTCACTTGGTTCATAACAGGAATAAATTCATCCCAACACACAAACAACAAAATACCAGTATTTTCCTTCAACATTAAAATATATAGTGGGAAAGTCATTCTTACAACCTATGTGAAAATCCTATCTTCAAACAGCCAAAACCATTCAGTACCAAGTCTAATTGAGTTTATATTGCACAGATAGCCTCTCATTACTGGAACAGTAATGAGCAGGGATCCTGGTTTTCTCTGATAAACCAAAATTGGGGATTTTTTTAAAGTAACCTAAAATCCACTTTTTTCCATGATTAGAATGTACGCCATTTTATTCATGGAAATATATGGGTTTTGTGTTTCTTTTTTTAAACTGGAAGTTGGTTTTGTTTTGTTTTTTAAAATCAGAGAAAACCAGGACCCATGATAATGAGTGAAGTCTTGGATGATTAGAAAAGGGTAAATAGAGTGCACATTTTTAAGAAAGGGAAGAAGGCCGATCCAGGGAATTACAGACCAGTTAGTCTGACGTCAGCAGCTGGACAGATCATGAGGCAGGGCCTCAAGAAACCTATTTTGAAACACTTAGAGGAGAACAAGGTGACTAGTAACAGCCAGCATGGATTCACCAAGAATAAGTCAGTCATCCTGACCAACTTGATTTCCTTCTAGAAGGTAACAGGCTCTTTGGACAGAGGGAGAACAGCGATGCGATATTCCTCGACTTTAGCCAGGCTTTTGACACCAGTTCCCATGACATTCTCATTAACAAACCAAGGAAATAGACTAGACAAAAGTACTGTAAAGATTACAAAACTGGTTGGATCATCATGTTTAATGGTAGTCGTCATTGGCTCAAAGTCTAGTTGTGAAGAGATATCAAAAGTAGGGTTCTGCAGGGGTCTATTCTGGGTCTAGTAGCGTCTGTTAACATCTTCATTAAATGAGCTGGACAAAGGGGCTGAATGTACAATTAGCAAATCTGTGACACCAAGTTGAGTGAGGTTGCATATATTCTGGAGCATAGGACTAGGATCCAGAATGACCTGGATAAAGTGGAAAAAAGGTCCACAATCAACGAGATGAGATTCAGCAAGAAAAAAAGTCTGGTATTTGGGACAGAATAACTGCATACACAGATACGGAGTGGGAAATGACTGGCTAGGCTGCAGTTCTGCAGAAAAGGGCCATGGGGTTACAGCGAACCATAAGCTGATTATGAGCCAACAGCATGCTTTTGTTGCAAAAAAAGCCAACAGCACACAGGGTTGTATTAACAGGATTGTCACCTGGAAATCAAGGGAAGCAATTCTTCCACTCTATTTGACACTGGTGGGGTCTCGTCTTGAGTACTTTGTCCATCTTTCTTGAAGTGGGACCAAAATTGGACAGACTGGAAAGATTCCAGCAGAGGGCAATACAAATAATTAGAGGTCTGGAAAACATGATTAATAAGTAAAGGCAGAAAGAACGAGTGGCATTTACTTTGGAGAAAGAAGACTAAAGGGAGATTTGAAAAGAGTCTTCAAATACCTGAAAGGTTATTATAAAGAGGATGGGATACACTTTTCTCTGCGACTGTAGCGAAGAGGACTAGGAGCCAGAGCCTCAACCTGGAGTAGAGAAACTTAAGTTGGAAATCAGAAACGACTTTGACTATGAAAGTGGTCAAGTACTGAAACCAGCTACCTAGAGAAGCTATGGAATCTTCATCCCTGGACATTTTCAGGAGCAACTTAGACGCTTGACCTAGATTTCTTAGGGATGAGGCTGCCTTGAGCAGGGGACTGGACTAGGTGACCTCATGAGGTACCTTCTAGCTCTACTTGCCTTTGATTCTCCTAGTGTTATTGAAGTGGACCATTATATTTGTATAATTCTTTATTAAGAAAACAGAGTTCAATGCCTTCAAACAAAACCAACAAAATGGTTTTCAATTTATAAGAATATAAATTCATATATGAATCTGAATATGAAGTCAATAAAATTATGAGTCCAAATACCTGAAATTCCTCAAACTGCAGTAAGACAAAGTATCTTTCCCTATCAAGTCTGATTTTGAAAGTGTTAGCTGGAAAATAGCAGTGCATCCAACAGGGCAGAAGCTTTTGTAAGATGAAACCAATGGGCTAAAAATCTCATAAGGTCAGAGTGATAAAATCATAAAATACTTTTTCCTAAATGAGTCGCAGGTATTCTCAGTGGTAATCTACTAAGAAATAATTAGTTGGTGATTTAATTTGTATAAGGATAGAAGAAGCTATTGGAAAAAAAATGGCCTTACAGACTAAGGCAGTATTTATTATCAATAAAGCAAAGAAAGTGAAAAGGACAGATGTGGAACAACTGGACAAGTTGGTAGAAAAGTGGAGAAGGATGGGGGCAACACAGTAATTTCAAGGCAAAATGTTTGTCTGTATCTTCTGTGGAACCATTCAACCATTAGAAATAGGTTTTTGAAAGTTAAGAATCAGATCATCAAATTGTGGACCAAGTAGTTTTAAAATATCTTTTAAAAAATAATTCTTTGTTTTACCAACCCAGATTTTTCTCATCCATCAAAAAACACACCACAGTACTACTTAGGAGAATACCTTAAAACAGAAAAATGAAGAACTTAAAAAGAAAGAAAGAAACAAAACCAGCAAAAGATTTTAAACACCAGGCAGCAAAAGGAATCATAATAAAGACGTTTCTTCTTCTTCGTAGGATATCTTGTAGGTTCAAAATGTATATCTAAATATGCAAAGACATACTTACTTGGATCATTTAGCTCAGATGGCCTCATGTTCCTCTGCCTTAAGCTTCCTGTAATTTTAGGATTTTTTGGCCCAGTTATAAGAGAAACTTTTCCATTCGGTCGCAACATAGAATGTCCTACAATATCAGGACTCAGTATGGTATCAATTGGACCTTTTCCAATGGCAGAACCATAAAACTTCTTTGTGTTCAACCCTGTACCTGAAGATTTTTGTCCTATTGAGTTTTGATGTATTGACGATCGCGATAAAGGTCCCACGGGTTCATTTAATGTCACAGTTTGTCTCGAGATTCTTTGGAAATCCTTAGGAAAATCTTTTACGCAGTGTTGGCATTTGGTCTGACTTTCATTTCTCTTCTTACACCCACAGCAAAAAGTAGAATAATCAGTCTGTTCCAAAACCTACAGGAAGCGGGGGGGGGAGTCAGTAAGTACAACAGTTCTAGGCATAATAAAAGATCCAAAACTGAATTTTCCTCTATTTTTTTAATAAAATAATTCAAATGTTATGTTACCAATACTAAAGAACATAAGTCAAATACACACATGAATGCATAGCTGGACGCTCAGGGGCTCCTGTTGCAGCTATTTTTTTTTCTTTCTTTCAGTGGTAGATGAATGCTCAGGTATGTTCATTCACCCACCAGACGGTAAAGCCAATGTTAGTATTTCAAACAAGAAGAGCTAAAAGACTACAGCAGGGAGGCAACATAGGCCTGGAAGAGACCTCTTAGGCCATTTAATATAAACACACTTATACCCTCAAAACATTTGGTGACAGTCTGGGGAAGGCAGTGAACCTCCCCCCTCCAAAGGCACAGTAACTAAGGTGGAGCACAGCCATGCCTCCAGAAAGTGGCAGCCTGACCTAATGAAATGAAGTAATGAACAGCAAAGGTAAGAGCCTTGCGGGGGGGGAGGAGGGGAATGGTTCCAGCCTTCCTCCTGGAAGTCAGAGAGAGGAAGGAATACCACGTCCCTCCAAAAGACCAAAATGGCTCATTATTTCTCCCACTGTTGCTCAGGAGACCTGTGCTCTATGTCAATCTCCACGTATTGCCTGCTACTGGCTTTTTTTATTAAAATAGTCTTTAGTATATTGCAAGCGTAGAACCAGGAGACCTTGAAAATCTCTTCCCTAGAAGAATTTGGTGCTTTACTGCCATTAAGTCATTGAATTCCTTGAAGCTGAATGGGACTAATCACTTGTGTGAATTTCTGCAGCAATAGGACCTGAACTACAGGAATACTGTTGGTTATACTAATACTGAATAGTTGTAAGCAATCATAACAAGAATATACTGAGAACTGTTACTAGTCAGATTTGCAGAACCTTAAAAACAAACAAAAACAAACAAACAATTAACTTTTTCCTTCCTCTCCTCCCTGCATATGGGGAACATGCAGATATACAACTCTACTGTAAATTACTAATATGATTCTGGCTTTTGTAGTCAAAAACTTTAGGCTTGTAACCAACAGAGGTATGTGCCTTTTAAAGCCCCAGTTCTTTAAATTTTACACACACACACACACACACACACACACACACACACACCCCCCTCCATTAGGAGCAGAAACAAAAATCTGTTGCACCTGCTCTGCATAAGACAACTGCTGGAAAAAAAAACAAAAGAGGCCAGGCAGAGCAAAGTGAAGGACAAAAAGAGCCACACTAAATAACCTTTTGGCATCTAGATATGGAACCTGGGTGTGGAAGAGACAGAACAGAATCCAAATCATTTGCACCTGGGTGGCTTAGAACTCACTTAATTTGCAGTTAGTTGCTGAATTAAGGATAAGACACTCAGCTGTTTGCTGTGGCTTTTACTTCAACAGGGAGCTGCTTCTCTAATCAACTGGAGCTCATTAATAGCTCCACACAGCCAATCAGAAAAGCTATGCTCTTTGAAGTAAAAGCCACAGCAAAGAGAAGGAGCACCCCAGTCAAGCGAAATTATTTGTTTCAGCACTACAGCCACCACCCTTTAAGTCTGTAAGGGTGCATCTTTAGGGAGCAAGATGCAACATAAACCTACAAAGTATTCAGGTTCCAGTGTGTAAAGATAACTTAAATATCAAAGTTAAAAAATCCACATAGACAGACAGACAGACAGACAGACAGACAGACAGACAGACAGACAGACAGACAGACAGACAGACAGACAGACAGACAGACAGACATAAAATAGGCTTAATCAGTCTGCATTGCGTCTGTCCGTAACACTCCGTAAATGCAAATAGCTTGACAACTGTAAGAGATAGAACATTTGCGTCTTCAGAGAAATGTCTTTGCTAAACCTTAGCATTTGTTCAGTGACCATGTTAGGATGATCACAACTCCCAGAACTGGAAAAAAAAGTCAGGGGCCAAGGCTGTTGTTTCTACTGAGCTCCTCCTGGGAGGATGCCAGGTGCCTGGTGTGGTGGGAATGGCAGAGGGAGGAGCCAGGTGAGGAAACGCAGGAGCCGGGCAGAGGAGCAAGGCACTGGGCGAGCAGCAGCAGCCCCATCCCAAGCCCCAAGCAGGGAAGGAGGTGACCAGGAGTGGCACAAAAGGAAGCCACAGCGTGTAGGCAGCCATTGCAAGGTGCAGAGCTCACCTGCCCTTGCCCAGCAAAAAGGCGCACAGCATGGGCAGGTCTGCCTCCAGCCTGCTGGATGAGCAAAAGTGCAGGAAGTGATTGGTATCTTCAAATGTTCAGCCTATTTTATTTAAGTTTCATAAACATTTAATTTATTTCATAAATAAGAAAAGTAAAATCTATCTATTTGTTTTCATTACTTGAAATTATTCTGTCATTCTTGACAGGCAATTTACTAGTTTTATATAAAAACTAACTACTTAACAGTATATTGTGTTAATTTGATAAGAATGAAATCTGAGCGATTCAACATCTTTACCTTGGAAACATTTTCTCTTAAAATTAGCCCTTAACAGGAATTTTGAAATCAGTAACAATTTCTCCAAGACAAGTGTCAAACATGCAATGCACTTACACTAAACCAACAATTGTAAGGGCCCTGATGCATACTACATTTAGGATGCGATTAAGGTGTTAATCATCATAAACAGTAACCTGGCCACACATTAAAGCCCATTTATGGCATGGCAATATAGGAAATACACCACTAAGATATTCCATATATAATTAGGGAGCTAACTAAATTGCTCCAGAAGTGTGCTGCACTGCCGCTCCTTTGATCGTGCTCTTTTCACCGCATACTCCCTGACCACTGACTGCCTGTAGGACGTTGGCAGCTCTGCCACTTGCTTCTGATCGGCTGGGAGGCAAAAACTGTGGTTTTAAACTATGCTGATCAGCAGAAAACAGCAGGGCTCCTGGCGTCCCCCAGCCAATCACTGGTAAGGGGGTGCACAGTGAAAAGTTCAAGATTAAACGAGCCACTGCTCAGCTCACTTCTGGCACAATTTAGGTAGATTCCTACACGTAATGAGTAACTTCTTTGTGGCTCATTTGTATCAAGCCCTAAAATAAACACGAGACATCAGGGCTGACCCATGACAGATACCAACATCCAGCTGAGCATCCAGCTGAGCACAGGGATCCAGCATGGGGCAATCCCAGGGTCCAGGACACAACCCTCCCCTACCTGATCAACAAGATCAGGCTGTGGGCAGCAGCAGTCCTGGACCCAACACCTCCACCCAATCCCCAGAAGCATAGTAGGGGGAAGGAGGGGTAGTGTCAAATCCAACATCAGGGAATGTCTTCTTGATCTCCAGCACATTGCACTCTGGACTTTTAAAGCGTGGGTATGCAACTGGAAACCCCAGCCACAAGCCTGCTTTTTTTAAGTCTCCTGGGTGTCTGTGGAAGCAGTATTTGGGAACTCACCAACCCCCAGTGGCAAGTGGTGCTTCACAGGATGGGACATGGGCAACTGGGAAATTAGGAGCTCCTACCTCCCCAGGTCCTGTACTGGAATCCATGGCACATGGGGAGCTTGAAAGGAAACACTGAGGCAGCTTTCCTGGGCTTCCTCACTTTAAATCCTGTGCCCAACAGCTCTAGCCAGGTCACAGGGAAGTGCAGGGGATCAGTGGGGTTTAAAGTCCCCAGTGGAGGAGGCCCTTCTCCACCAGAAGCTTCTGACTCCCTGTGCCCCGAAGGCTAGTCACAAGGTTGTGACAATTAGCTAACTATCATCCCAGCCCAGATAGCTCTGATCTCTGAACTAGAAGGGCTGTCCCAGCCAGTTCCCATAATCAGCCAATTGTTAGCTTATCATATTGGGCAGCCTGGGCACTGGGGACAGCCCACCCACACTGGGCAGTCTGGAGCTGGAATGACCGTCAGCTGAGACAATCAACCACATTGGAGGAAGTTTGAGCCCCCAGTGTGGTCCCAGAGGCTTATGCTAACAATCAGCTGATTATCAGCCCCATCTGGATCTGCAAGCACTCTTCTTTCAACTTGCCAGTGCAGGGGGAGCCTGGGATTGTGGTCTCCAGGCTCTCCCTGCATAGGCAAGTAGCAATGGCACAATAGGAACTGATCTCTGATCTCAACAAATCATGCCTCCTGGCATGTACGTGTGGCACAGCACAAGGCATGATTTTTGGGACTGGGGATCAGGTCCCATTGTATCATTAAATGAACATGTGTCAGGGGCCTAAGAGTTTGAACAGGAGGACTTAGTCGCTTCACAAAGTACAAATTTACGTAACACTAACAGTGAAAGGTGTTCAATGGAAACAATTTATCACAAATAAATAACAAAACTATAAACTACTGATTAGACTGTGAACACCAAAATAAACAGGAGTTAGGCTCCTAATACTTCCAAGTATCTGTACCTAACTCCAAGTCTTGCCAACACTTAAATATATACGTCTTCACTATAAAAAGGTGAGAGTAGCTCCCACTGTTCTTAATTAGCTATTTTCATTCTTAAATTTTAAAGTACATGCATAAATATTTTGCTGAACTACAACAATTTAATGAAAAGATTTGCTTAACCGTTAAAATACCCGTTAAATATTGGGTTCTCTCATGTAGCTACAGAAGGAAACAAAATTTGTACTTATTTCTATGATATTTCCTAATAGATATTTAAAATCCAAATGCCACAAAGGCTAATTTATATTTCAGAATAAGCTGAATATCTACCATAGTTCCCCTGTGGCAGGTTAGGGTGTTGTGTCAAGGTTGACAATAGTCTTATGTAGAGTTTAGATTATGGATTGTATTGGATGGTTTGGATAGGGATGTTCCTGCCTCAGGCACGAGGTTGTACTAGATGACTCTGGAGGTCCCTTCCAACCCTAGTTCTCTATGAATCTATGATTCCATGAGTGTCCTGAACAGGTAGCAGCATTGTTTAATTAAAAACTTAAAATTTTAGCTTGCAAAAATTATTTTTTCTTTTCATATTTGTCAGAACATATCATTTTAACTGTTGATAAAACTGTCAGTGACTCCTGCTGAAATTAACCTTTCTGAAGAAACACTGCCTGTAAATAAATTAGTTTTTGTTTTAGTTTTCACACGTTTTATACCCTGCATAGCACAAAGTAAATTATTTAAAGTGTTGCAAATCTCTACAATATATTGTACTGTTCCAACTTTAAGCCAATCTAGCATATAAGTCAACCCTACAGTTTCAGGTTAAATTTTAGGAAAATTAGCCTTTTCCTAAACAGAAGCCAATGACTACAGATAAAAACTTTGCACTTCTACTGTCCTTATACAGTCCCACTAGAGAATCAAATAACAAAGAACCATAAGGGCTTAATGCCCTAAAAACACTAAAAATAAAAACTGCACCAAAAAAAATTCTGGCTTGATATTTTTATTGCATACAAAGAAATTAAGGTCAAAACTGGAAGGGGCTAAATTTCAAGTTGATCCCGCATATAAAGCTTAGCACAATTTATATGAAAATTGAACAATTTTGATGGTTCTTCGGAAGGGAAAACTTAGGCTTATAATCAGAACAGTACAGTGTTGGATCTGAACTAATTTATCATATTTCTAGATCTACTTTCTGCTTACTAATCCAAATTTCCTCCAACATTTATGCTATTATCCCAAGTCCTTGACATGTTTCATCTATTGTGCCTATGTGCATGCATGCAGTTGGAGGCGGATGGCAGAGGAAAATACTTAAAACTCTTCCTCCTAAAAATATCCTACCTGCAGAAAACCTATTGGAACAAACAAATACACACAGTTCTCACCCAGCAGAGTTTATTCGATTCATTAGAAACAGAAAAACACAAGAGATTTAATATCAGATTTTATGGAAGTGCAGTGTGCAAAATCCAGTCTTTAGCCACATTTGAAAAGGAAATAAATCCCTTGCTTTTTACAGGGATCCTAGATTTGCTTCCAATACAGACACCAATTGAGAAACCAGTGATGTAAAGACTTAGTTATGATAAAATTATTGTACAGTACTTTAGAAGCTTTTCCCAAGTCCTGCTGACAGCAGAACTCTATGAAAATGAGGCACATGGACTTTACAAGCAGAGTTCCCATTTTTATATAAATTTTCTAAAATACTTTTGCTTTAACTCCTCCTGCATGCACAGTACACAATATGGTATTAAAGGCTGTATAAAACTCACATGAAACAATATGCATAGATTTGCTTGGTATTTCACAGTCTATGAGAAATGTAAACCCAAATGCACACCAAACACTTCCCAAAACCACAGTCACATAGTCCACACTAGAATGCTCATAGCACCAATACCACACACACACACACACACACACACACACACACACAGAGTGAAATTTGAATCCCACTGAAAATCAGAAGTTTAATCTTGTCTAATGAGGGCAAGATTTCACTTTTTATCTTTATCCTCATTCACACACACACACACACACACCCCCCCCCTAGCCATTTGACACTATTTTTGTAGGGATGGAAGGGATTCTCTTTAGAAGAGAACAAATTTCCCTTATTTAAGAATTAATAAATGTTTCAACTATCTTATAAAATAAAAAAAGAATAGCTTCAGATAAACAGCTTAACAACTTTAAAATAAATAATTACTAAAAATTATACCATGGAAATCCTAACATGTACATGCAAACTATGTAACATCTAATGCATTCTTTTAATTGATAAATGAAAAAATATCATAAAATGAGCCATTAAAATACATCTTTACATTATTTTATAGAAACATCAATTAAGAGGAAAAAAAAATTTCAAAACTGTCCAATTTTCCACTTTAAAGGAAAACTAGAAAGATTTCACCCCTGCCAGAAAGAGCCCGGCCCCGCCCCTACCCTCACAGCAGCAGCCCACCCTCACCCCGTGCACAGATCCATGGGGCACATGCCCCCATGGCTCCCCAGGGTCCATGCAGTGGTGGGAGCCACCCTCTGCCCCACCCCCCCAAAGGAGTTACTCACAGCTCCAGCCCCACTCCCTCCCTCACCACAGGGGCCTCGATCGCCCCTCCACCCCAAGTAGATTTAACAGCTGGATGCTTCTCTCCCAGCTGCTGGGCTGTGTGAGTGCACATGCATGCAGCATTTATCAGCAACATTATCGGCCACATCAGCCAAAAAAAGCCAAATGCAGATAATGTTAATTTTCCTTTCATCAGTGCCAACACAGTGTTGACCAGTGTATCAGTGCACCTCCAATAAATCATCCTAACCTTTACTACAGTTTTTCTTTTTTTCATAGTTTAAAAAAAAATTATGCGACAGGTCTACTTTAAGGCACAATCACAATTAATTATCAATAAAATAGTATGAATGGATACCTACATAAAGCTTATACCTAGTTTGCTGTCAAACCCTCAGGCCCCCTCTACATGTCACAGGTATTGCCCAATTAACTGGTTAACTGCACAATTACCTTGAGACCAGCTACATGTGCAAAGTACTTAACACGTATTAAAAAGCTCCAACCAGCCATAAAGTTAGACACTGAAAGATTTCTTTTATATTAAGAATATATACCCAATAAGTTGCAGTTCTAAATGTGTTTAAGCCCCAAATAGAGCAATTAAGAATAATAGTTTCTGAAGCTAAATAAAACCTCACAGAAATGTTATATCTAACCCACCTCTAAGTGGGTTAAACATTTTTTTGTAGTAGAAGAGAGAGGCAAATCAGAGTGATATGAACTGCAGGAACGTTTCTGTTGTACCTTCCTCTTAATTTCAGATTCTGATTCTGATCCAGACTCTTCTGTGCTCTCCATCAGACTTCCTAAAAATAAAAACAGAATATATATATGCATGCAGATATGTGCACACGCACACATACACACAAAACCAAAAACACACTGTCTTGCAACTGAAGAGCATGATAAATTTATAAAAGGCTATTATGAAGTAAAATTAAAGAACACTGTAAGCCACAGGCATAACAAACAATTAGGCTTTACCTATGCTGAGAAATATGTACCAAATCTGCTAAATAATAAAAATGCAAACACAAAGAATGTTAATAATTCTGGTTTAAAAAAAAATGCCTGTCACTTTCTAGATACCATTGCATGAATTGGATCTGCATTTTAAACACTACTTCCTAGCAGGCAACCTAGGTCTTTAAAATACTGAGTCAACTCCACTCCACCAAAAATCAAATCTTTAGTAGTGGAAAGTCCACTAGGGGATAAGCCCAGATTTACAGTGTGTTCAGAGGCTCTTTGTTTTAAAGCTGCTTTGCATAATGTTGTGAAAACAGTTATTTCTTTAATAAAAAAGAAGTGTTCAATTTACTCTAATAACCATTCATTAACATTTTACGTTGAATTTAAAAAAGCATTTGATGTTGGAACTTTCTTTTAAAAGTTAAATTACCTAAAATAATAAAAAAGGAAAAGCTATGTTAATATATTATTCATAAGTAACAGAAGTAGGTACTGACTTTCCCTACTTTTCTGTGATCCTTTTTAAGGTTATATTTCTATCCAGAAGAATTAATAAAGTTAAACAGCTGACCTTAGAATCTTCCCCAACCACATGTGGATTCCTATCAAGAAAACTCAATACTTCCAATGACTCATTCTCTCCAGCACATTCATCTTCCATCCAGCCATGATAAAATAGTAATTTCCCCTAGTTCTCAGGTCTTGACAAAAAATGTGTACCCACCTTTGGATATTAACATTATTATATTTTACTCATTATATATTTTCATGCTTACCATTCTCTACTGTGTCACAAATAAATGTCACCCTTGAAGTGCTATCAACCTTTGTGACCCACAAAATGGCATCAAGCAAAGGTCTTGTAATGAAGAAACTAGAATATGAATGAGATCAGGAATCTAATCTTAAATTTCCTTACAGATTTTCTATGTGAATTTTGACAAATCACTCAACTGTTTTCAGATTTCTGACCTGTGAAGTGAAAACGGATGCTTTACAACTGTACATGAGTGGTATGACATTATTAGTTTCAGTTCTGTGACGATAATCACCTATAAATTGTAAAGATATTAATGTGATTCAAGTGGCTTATGTATAAATGCATTCACATTTTGACATACCACATGTACCTATGAAAGTATCATTTCAAAACACTTCAAGTATCTTTTCTTATGTCACTTCAACTCACCTTTTAGAAATTATGATCCATACTGAAAATCACTATAAGCATACCATGCATTGTGTGTGAGCACACTCCTGCTTCCCCGAAGCAAACCACAGTAGCAAGACAAAAACACTGAAACAGTTTTCTGGTTTAAACTAAATGAAATCTTACCCATTGGTCGAGACTGAGGTGATCTTATGCGGTCAGTTTCTATTTTTTGAAGCTGAGGAGGGTATTCTTTTCTGGAAAAGATATTTAATATAGTCGTATTCTTGACAGAATTTGTAAGTGAATTTTGACATTTATATTTTAGGTTTTTTGGTAATATATAACTATTTTAGAAAAGTCTGCACATAAAGTCAATAGCTTTTCTTGTTATATATCACACATACATTAAAATATTTTTTCAATCTTTAATAGTCTAAGCAGGTTCAAATGAATAACCCACAGGCAGCTGTCAGCATGCTAAATGCAGCTATTATAAAGGTCATCCAAATGTTTCCAATTTAAATCCATTTTCCTGTTGCTAACAACTTAAGCATCTTTCCCTTTAAGGATAAAATCTTCCAGACCTGTCTTGGAAGTCCTCCTTTTTCCTTCCTCACAAAAAAAAAGTTTACAACTGGACTTATTTTTGATAACAGATGCAGTGGCCAAAATGTTTTCCCAATTAGAAAGATATTCTACTACTTCTCTGAAGCAATTTGATGCCAAATATGGCACAATAACAATTCCTGTTTTCTTGTTAAAAATATTTTGATTTGGAGCTAACAAAAACTATACTTGGTCTGTATTTAAAATTATATATGCATTTTAAATACAGACCAATTAACTCATATATATGACGTGTATGCACCTCAGACATAAATTTAACAATTCTTCAGTCTCCTGAAGGCCTGTAGATGACATACGAAACTTCCCATTTTGGTACCAAGTAAAAACCTGACTGATGCTTACTTTCCATTAATTTCTAATTAGTTATAAGGCATGGATAGCTGACACTTCTGATAGGTTCTGTTCACTGCAATTTTCTGAACCTGAACTTTGGTCTAAAAACTCTCGGTCCCATGAAAAAGTAAATATTAGTGGGTGCATCTACAGATGTTGCAGTGCAGTAGCAATGAGGTACTGTGCCATAGCTTGTTGCTACCATGTAGTAGTACTGCCAGGCACTAACCATGATGTGATGCTACTGTGTAGCAGCTTATTGCTACCATGCAGTAGCATCGAAAAACGCCCCCATGTGGTATGGTACTGCACAGCAATGCTAGCAACTGTCCAGTCCACCGCTCGTGTAGATGCAGCCACAATATGCTATTCTAACTTCAACATTTCTCGACTTTAGACTATACCAGCAATTCACATCATTCACGTTTTGTGTAGTTTATATGTAGACTTGGGATGAGATGAATTCTTCTCTTTTGGTGCAATCTCTCTCAAGGCATTAAATTATTACGCCCCTTGAATTTTTATGTCGTCTTCAAAAAGTACTTGAAATTGGTTTGTGACTGACATTTGTCAGG
Source organism: Crocodylus porosus (assembly GCF_001723895.1). NCBI lineage: Eukaryota > Metazoa > Chordata > Crocodylia > Crocodylidae > Crocodylus > Crocodylus porosus. The sequence goes on along the minus strand of NW_017728918.1, from coordinate 60,078,793 downwards.
GCTTCAAATATTTTATTGTTGTATGGCAGCGGTTCTCAACCTTTTTAGACTCAAGACACCCCTCCATAACTTTTCTGAATTTGGTAGCACCCTGGTTAAGAACCACTATGGTAAAGTCTTTGTTTACCTACTTTATCTCTAAGCTACTGTGCATCGTGGCCAGACAGAACCAACTACATGCGTCTGCTACCAGGAGACGTATGCGGAGCCAGACCAAGAAGCTGCAGCAGCAGCACCAAGTTCTTCTGCCTGCAGTTCTGATTCAGCTCTGAATGCCACACCTGGGAACAGGGCTGTGTAGGCTGATCTATCTGCTCACACAGACAGCATCTCAGCATCCTTGAGAGGGTCTCACAGCACCCCAGCTGGAAGCTACTACTATGTTATCTTTAAAGCAACAATATTTATCTACCCTTTCAACATAATCTAGTCCTTCCAAACATACCAAACCACTATACCAATCAATCAATCTCGCTTTATAGTTTTTGAGGGTGGCAGGAATACGAAGAAGGAAAAAGTTGGGAGCAATTAAGGTATATGATTTATGAAAGGAGCAGGAGCATTGCAGAATTATGATTTAATTTGTTTTCATGTCAGGTAATGTTTCTATAAGTGACAAGATGAAAAGTAAGACACTCATAAGAAATGTAAAATATGCAGTGTATAATTCTTACCAACAAAAGCCACAAGGTCAAAATAAGATTTACCACACATCAGAACTTTAAAAGGCAAAAGTGCCTGTAAAGGGTTACAGTCATATTACTTAGCATCTCATTTGACATCTCATTATCTCTAATATTAGTAGTAATAAGTGCTATAGTATATACAATACAGCATATAAGATCAGACACAGCACAAAGTCGTTTTGCTGTATGTGTACATACATATGCAAATAAACCCCAACAAATCTTTTTATAGTTTTATTTCTTTTTTAACATTCTTAAGCAGCTGAAAATGCAAAGTAAATATTGCGAATGAAAGAGCCAATTACCATAACCTGTTTAAACTGCTGATGCTATATTTGATTTTTTTTTTTTATGGCAAGAAACTGGAGTTTGATATCATATTTTGCTAAATAATGATTTAAAACAAGTTGAACAAAAAAATACTAAACATGAAAAGTATATTACAGGTTCCTCAACTTAGTGCCTGGCACTATGCCAACACAAGACATTACTATACTTTTCAAATGCCAAGTTCAAACCCTTTTCAAATCCCAAGTTACCTAAACATTTTGAGTTATTTTTGTATTTCATTTCACCTTCTGGAACTGGAAACAGTAACTGAGTTATCACATAGCAATAAACCAAAGTAAATAAGCTGTAAAGCAATCAATTCTAAAGGCAGCTAAAACCAAAAATATAAAAGAAACCCCAACACTGCTAATTAGGCAGAAGCACCAGCTAGGTTGCTGACTGCCCTCTCGTACTGCAGAAAAAGAGGCAGTTTCAGCACCTTCCTTGTCTGTTTATATGACGTCAATTGACTTGTGAGGAAATAAATTAGATCAGTCACCTTAATCTTCCAGAAAATCCTAAAGCCAACCCTGTATATCCAACCCTTACTGAGTGCATACATGTGACAAGTAGAGGGAAAGGCAAAAGAGCAAAAACAACACTGAACAGAGATAGCAGCAAGCAAAAAGGGACATATTTATATCATATTAGAACAAAGAAGAATGCATTTCCCACGTTTCTAACATCCATCAAAAATAACACATCAGAGAACAGGTATTCTGAAGGTGTTCTGTTACCTTGTCTAGATTCAGTTTCAACTTCGACTTTATTCAGAAATTTAAAAACAGAGACTTTTTGAATAAACAAAAGTTACAAAGTATATCATAAAAAGGCTTATCTGACACATACATACATTCTCTCTCTCTCAATCATATAATAAACAAGGACTGGAAAGTCCAAAACTAAAGGAGAAACAGAAGCTGTGACTTTATGCTGGGCTCCATTATGCATAAATATAAGGTTGCTAGTATAATGAAACAGGGTTTTTCTTTGATTATACTAACAGCTGTATACTTATGCATAGCGGAGCTCAGCATAAAGTCACAGCTTCCATTTCTACATAAGTTGTGGGCTTTCTAGTCCCTGTTTATCATATGATTTAGTCAGTGTTATTAACATGATAGTATCTCTCAATCTCTTCTGGCTGATCTACTCAGCTAAAGACAGTTGGGGCAGGGTCAGACCTCAACCTGAGTCCATGATCTAAAATACAGATCAATACAGTTTTTATACACAAAATAATACTTAACTAGTTAACTAGCAATTTGGTGCTTCAAGGGTTCACACATCCCTCATTGCCATGGCTTTCCACCAAAGACAAAGTAGTGTTTCCACAGCCATTTATTTCTTTAGCTAAATCAGTTCCTGCCTTTTTCCATTACCTGTACGCCAACAATTCTACATAGAAAGCATCCGTTCATTCATTAGTATGATGGTGGTAATGCTCTATTTCAAGCTGTTTCTAGCCTTCTATTTCTAATTAGTCTTTCCCGAAGAAAAGGAGGTTTTAAAATGACTGCTTTTGTGTAAAATTTGAGACCTTCAGAAATAAACCCTGTGTTCAGACTAGAATTGTCACTGGCTGGCTAATTTAATGAGTTAAAATGGCAATAATGCAGAATAATGGCACAAATTCAACCCTACAATATCTTAAAGCTTTTTAATGCGAGTTGTTAACCCAACTCAGAATTAGAACTGTTTAGTCTTCACTGATGTTTTAACTGACTTTTTTTTTTTTTTTTTTTTGCAGTCCACTCTCAGGAAAACGGTATCTTGGGAATAACAGCAGCTGTTGCATCTATCCAAAAAGCATGGCAGCTTTTGGTTTTGCTTTCAAATAAACCTTTAAGAACTTAAAATGTTTGCCATTCAGGAAATGGTGATTTGAAAAAATGGGGCATCAAGGACAGGTTAAACATAGGTATTAGCAAAAGCAAGTCTGCACCTTGTGAAGCAAGTACTGAGAGACTGAGGCTAGGGAAAGAAGTTACACAAACTGGTTTAACTGATTAGACACTGGTTTAAACTTGTAACAGAATATAAATTTAGTTCACATAAACCAGTTTCAAAATGGCTAAAACTAATTTAAGATGAACCTGGTTGAATGTAGTATCAGACTTAACTGATCTGGGTCAAACTGACTGATGCAACTTCTGTCCCAGACCCTTTCCTGGTTTAAATTAAACCAGAGTCCTCCAGCATACCAGCATGCTCTCTGGGCTGGGCTATGCTCTCTGCTTTAGAGAGCAAGGCTGGCCCCACCCCTCTGCTCTCTAGTTTGAGCAGGGGTGGGGACATGGTGAGACACTGGCCAGCATGGCCCTATTAAGGCAAAGTGGGAAAGGAAGGAGTTAATTCTTCCCTCCTTTCCCCCTGCACTGTAGTCAGGCACCTGTCTGCTGGGAAGTGGCAAAGGGGGCGGCCAGGACTGGCAGACCCTGGCAGTGGGGCTAAAGGGACAGAGGGAGGAATTAGCCCTTTTTCTACCCTCTGCACCTTAACAGGGCCATGCCAGGATGGTGTCTGGCCACATCCCACCACTGGAACAGCAAGGGGAGGGACAGCAGCCTCTTGCCAGAGTGCCCAGGATGGGTTTTATTCCCTCCTCCCTTCCCTGTTCCACCAGCAGGGACTGCAGTCGTTCTGACACAGCCCCGTTAAGGCTAAGGCGGCAGGGAGGGAGTTAAATTCCCCCTCCCCTCCCACAGGGGGTGGGGGACACTGTAGCTGGGGCAGAGCAGCCCCCCCCCCCCACAGAGTGTGGGGGCTTCTGTCCAGGTCTGCCCAGCTCCAGAAGGGTCCTCTTCCCCCGCTCCTCCCTCCCCTGCCTACTAGGCAGGGAGGGGAGTTCTGTTCAGTTAGGGGGAGCTCTTCCCCCCCTCCTCCTTTCCCTCCCTTGCCCCTTGCCATGAGTGGGGGAAGGGGAGCTCTATGCAGTGCTGCCCAGCCTGGGCACAGGAAGTGGCCATCACTCAGCCACAGCCACCAGAGATGGCCCCCATGGCCCAGGCTGGCCCCACTGAGCCCCAGCCAAGGCAGCCGCACAGTGGGGCTGAGCCAAGAAGCCAGCCCCAAGGCTTCGCAGGGGCTCATGGGTCCACACTGATCCTCGGCAGCTTTAGCTCAGTGACAGCTGTTCCCTGCACCCAGGCTGGGCTGTATTTCCAGAACGAAAAGGGAACATTCTAGCCACTTGCAAACTGGTTCAATCTTTGCAGGTTAGATTAACCTGCAAAGAGTGAATCAATTCAAGCTCCAGCTTTTGGAATGTCTGTCCCTAGCCTGAGTGATCTAATAAATTTAATAACTCTAACAATTAGACATGGTACAACAACTGCAAATATTCCTATAGAACATAAAACTTCTTTGTCTGTTAGGTCCCCTAAAATAATTCTCAAAGGTACATATTTTCCTAGAAAAAATCCTTAGGTTCTAGACACTGAATTCATTTGAAATTTTCCATCCTTTTTTTTTTTTTTTTTCCCCAGTTTCAGGACCTCAGAAAGGGAAGAGGATGAACAATCAAAAGATCACCCCTCTCCCTAGAACACTTAGGCTGAGAATCTGGACTGTGGACTCCAGGTTTATCCACATGAGCAATGAGCTAAAAGCAATAAGCTCGAGGGCAGTTTGTGCCAGAGAAAACAGCTCCCAGACATATTTACACATGTGCCTGGGACTGAGGTAGTTAGAGCCAGGGTTACAGCCCAGTTAGAACCCTGGGCTGGTATGAGTTCATCCCTGGGCTCAGGAGTTCATCCCTGGGCTCTGGGTGGCAAAGGAGGGGGCTGGCTGGGGCACAAGTGTGCCATAACTGCAGAGCCATGTGGCTGAACTCCTGAGCCTGCTGCCAGACCAGGGCTGCTCCATCCCAGCTCTGAATGCTGCAGCCCTGGGCTGGCAGCAGTTCAGGGTGGTCGAGTGTTTAGCACACATGGCTCACAGTTTCAGCACTCTCATACCCCAGCCAGTCTCTCTGCCACCCTCCACTACCACCCACAGCCCGAGCCTAGTGTCAGCCTGGGACTGGAGCAGTTAGAGCTGGTGTGGAGCAGTTCCAGACTGGCAGGAGGCATGCGGTCAGCCCTGGGCTCTGGGTGGCAGCGGAGGGGCTAGGTGGGCCATGAGGGTCAGGCTCCAGCTCTGCAGGCTCTTTCCCCTGGCTGGCTGGGTTGACCAGGTGCAATCTGGGACCATGACCCCAGGGAGATGGGAGTTCAAGAAGAGTGGTTGTTTCTCAAGGAAGCGATCCTCA
>NW_017728918.1:60054763-60073422 GCF_001723895.1 Crocodylus porosus | reverse complement strand
TTCAGACCTGGCTGACTGTTCTTCCCAGCAGATGTCTGGTCCCCCATGACTTCCACATCCTTAGCCTTCACTACCTCTGTGAGCTGACCCAAGAATTCCTGGTCAAGCTCTTCTCCCTGATTGGGAGGTCTGTAGTAGACTCCCACCGTTAAGTCCCTTTCCCCTTGACTACCTTGTACTCTAACCCAAAGTACTTCAAAGTGTCCCTCCCCTGACTCCTTGCTAATTCACGAGGGTGTGTATTCCTCCTTAATATAGAGCGCCACACCCCCACCTCTCTTTCCTATCCTGTCCTTCCTGTACAGCCTACAGCCTTTGACATTGACAGCCCAATCATGCGTTTTGTCCCACCACGTTTCCGTAATCCCCACTATGTCCGGGCTGGTGTCAGCCAGCAGGAGGGTGAGTTTCTTCTGCTTGTTGCCCATACTATGAGCATTTGTGTAGAGGCATTTGAGGCCTCCTGTAAACATGGTACTCTAGACAACAATCTTTGCTAACAAGTTTGGGCAGGGAGAAGAATGAACCTAGGAGTAACAGGTTATGGAGTAGCAGGTGGCTATAAGGGAGAAATAAAATCTACCTGAAAGACATCCTCTCCTCCCCGTTACTTCTGTTGCAGAGGCAAAATCATTTAAGCCAGCAGGAGTTACCAAACTCTCAAATGCTTTTGGTTTACCTCCCCACAATGTGCAAAAAGAAGTCCCCCCCCTCCCCCCTTCTCTTCTTCCCTCTGAGTGGTAAAGAACTTTCAGCATTTAGAAATTGAGATCCCACTGCTGCTAGTCTTCACTCTCAGGGAAAGGAAAATTGAGCGCTCTTCTTAAAAAGAGAAAATGAGAAGGAAGTAACTGCTGCCTACCTGAAACCAGTAAATACATGATCATCCTCTGCTACAAGAGCAGAAAGGTATAAAGAATTTCCAAAACAACAGATTTATGGACTACAGTACAAAAAGGACTCTTCTTCCATAGAACCAGAGTCCTAGTCAACAAGTTCATGTAGCTAAGGAGTCTAGCTGCTGATGGCTGTTGTGCTCAGTAGTCATCAGCAGGGATCCTTGTTTTCCCTGATTAAAAAAAACAAAACAACCCAACCACACAAATTAGCTGATAAAACCCCCCAAAATCCATAATTCAATGAAAGGCCAGTCACTCCCACCCCCAGCCCCGCTCATGCCCCTCACCCCCCACACTAGAGCCCCCTGGCCCTGCTTGTGCTCCTCACTCCCCACCCCCAAACAGCCCAGCTGGTGCCCCTCGCCTCCCATCATTTAACTGAAACGCATTAAATACCACAAGAAGTTAAAAACCAAGACAGAGAAGGTAATCAAGCCCCTTATAATAATATAATAAAGGCAAATGCTACTGTCAGCATCCCTTCGCCTTTCCATTACTTCCCGTAAAAGTAACAAGGAATCAATTAGTCATAATAGATCATTTACCAGAGAATCAAAATCAGTCACCAAATTCTATATATACACAAAAGAAAGCTACATTCTGTGCAACTTATTTTGCAATTTAAAATATTTTTTAAATTTAACCAAACTTTAGTGTCAAGCTTATACATAATGAAAGAATCATTTTCTTAAGCAATAAATGACATCAATGTAAAAGACCTAAACAAGTTAAAGCATTATTAAACAACAAAACAGTCGCATGTATTGGAACATAACATGAAATATTATGTGGGAAGCACCAATGTTTCTGTGTGTACATGCACACACGCAGTTTGAAAAATCAGCATTAAAGTGGATTTCTTTGCCCTGTGATTTTTGTTAGTTGCTACTACTTCCAAGTGCACAACACTGAAATCCAAACTCTTTTGGACTAAAAGCCAGATTTCTGTATGATTGATAAGGTAAAATTATGAAACAGTTAAAAACAAATCTGAGTATGGCAGTTTCCTTCAATATAAGGAATTTAAAGTAAGATTCCATTTCTGCAGAAAAGTGAGTCCATCTCCTTCTGTAGAAAATGTGCCCAATATCTACATATGCAAGTAGTTTGTCTCACAATGCTCCCTTTTTAATAAAATAGCCCACTTACAGCAGAACTGACCACTGATTTTACTAATTATCCTTTAGCTATAATTGGTAAAGTTCTTATTTATATAATTTTCTTATTGCTCATCGTCATGCTCATTCTATTAACATTGAGCTTACCTTTCCTTTCGGTCCAGATTGCTTAAAACATAAAAAAAGAAAAAAACGTAAGATGCAAAGACCCACATGTGTGTTGCATATCACTAAATTTCTAGTAGTTATCAAACAAATTATAACCAGCTTGTTGCTGCTTGAACTCATGCCATAATCATTTGCTAGTTAAAGAATTCCATTAGTATTTTGAGAAATAAACATACTTATTAACATTATTCCTCAAAACAGTAAGAAGTCAGTGGGCCAAGTTCTGCATTGACTTGAATCCTGTTCAAGCCCACTAAATAATTCATTTTAAATTGTAACCAGCAAGCTGCCTTTCCTCCCTCTATTATGGAAAATGGCATAAAAAATGGAAGTGTGAGATAAAAGTGCATTGCTCTGATCTCACTGGATCACCATGCAAAATAAAAATTTTGCCATTTATTCATATTACTGTAATACATCAATCAAATACCCCACAAAAAATGTATTAAAATCCAAACATTTAAATTGAGAAAAACATATATAAAATTCCCACAATAACAAAGTACCGTCTGAGTACCCTTCTGGCCACATATGATCAACTACATCACTAGAGAGAGAAAAGCTAAATGAAAGCAATTCTCTCTTCCAAAAGCAGAAGTTTAGAAGAAGCTTCACGGGCATTAGATAGATGGGACCTATTTTTAAAGGTGTTTCATTTAAATTTAGAAGGTGTAGATGCACAGAACTTCTGGGCTTCTAGTCCTGCAAAGCTGATATGCAGAGTTTTCCAAATTAAGTACAACGATAAGGTCCTGAAAGATTCTTTCCCATCCATTACTTTTCAGAAGAGAACTATGTAAAATGCATTTGGCAAGGATTTTTGTGGGCAATACTGTATGTAATTGAATACAAAATGAGATGTCCCACCCCACTGAATATTAGGGGGATGGGGGGCACTCATCTTGGCTTTGAGTACCAGCCTAGGGCCAGCAGCTGCTCTAGCTCTGGCTCCAGCCATGACCAGAGCCTGAGACCAGAGCTGGAGCTGCTCTATGTCCCCAGGCTGGAGGCAGAGCCAGAGATGCTGCATCTGGTAGGCAGTAAGCAAGTGGTGAGGGAGAAGCAAGTGGTGGTGGGGACATGAGGCAAGCAAGTGGCAGAGGGAATAAAGGGCGCGGGTGAGGTTGCTTGTATCCCTGTTTACAACCTACACCTGCCCCCACCCCACTACAACATCACCCCAACACTAATAAAATTAAATGTTCTGGCCTTTTCATCAACATGCTTCTTTTTCCCAACCAATCCACATTTTTTTCCTATGAACTTGGTCATGTGTATTATGATCTCAGTATTGAAAAACTCTGACTCTAGTTTTACTTCAGTCAACTAAACAAGGCCCATAATAGTAAACAAAAAGGGAAGTGTATAAGGTGCATGAAGTGCTGATACACAGAAGCTCACTGTATGTTATATGGGTTGTAAGCAGGGGTGCAAGCAACCTGACCCTGCCCTTTATTCCCTCTGCCACTTGCTTGGCTCCTATGCCCACCACCACTTGCTTCCCCCTCCTGCTTGTTGCCTACCAGATGCAGCCTCTCTGGTTGTGCCTCCAGCCTAGGGACAGAGCAGAGCATGCAGTGGCTCCAACTCTGGCACTGACTCCAGGCTAATTTTTTATAGTTATATATTTAGTTTGTAATTATAAATGCACAATATTATTCATTACAAACTATATATTTGTGTATGTATATATTTTGTTTGTAATGAATAATATTGTGCATTTATAATTACAAGGTAAATACCTCAAGCATTTGTTGTAAGTGTTTTTCTAAGAATACACACTTGTAAATTTTACAGGTTTTCTCATAATTAGAAAAAGATATTCTTTGATGCAGTCAGGTATTGAGGCAGAAAGTGCTTACAGACAGGGCAGGGGGAGGACTTTTTGGCACTTTTATCTAATAGCCGATTCAATCAGCTATTACATAGAAGCGCCAAAAAGCCCCGCTGATGCACGTCACCTATATAGACACTGGGGGAGCCGGACCAAACTGACGCTATTCCTCTTCTGGTAAAAGCACAATTTGCTTGTTTGTTTTTCAATGTCCTTCAGCACCCATAGCACCCACAGAAATTGCTTCCTGTAGCTCATACCTATGAAATCTGGTTCAGAAATGCAGTACATATATACATACTACGCCAATCCTGACACTCAAAGAAAACTCTCTCATTGGTGCAAAATAAAAGCAACGTGGTAATTACATGAGACAATATTAGTATGAGAACAGATACGTACCAACCACAGCTCTAGTTTTGCTAATTTTTAAGAATACGGTTCTTCAAAAATTAACACCTTGCAAGTTGTGCTCTGGCTCCTAATCAAAACTTCATTTTTTATAAAATAGAGGCTTGCTAAAAATACTTCCAAGTTCCTGATATTGTTTTAATTAAATCACTTTAATTAAATCCAACAAGACATGAAGTAAAGACTAATCTGGCTCAAACTATTTGGCTTTCATGTGCGACTAAGCTAGAAGAGGGGATAAGCAAAAATGACAAAATTCTATCTATACCCACTTGTATAAGAATAAAAAGAGTGTTCAGTTTTATAAAAACAATACGAGATTATTAATAATCAGATGCCGCAATGGTTGCTCCCTCCCCACCCCCACAAAAACTACCAAAAAAAGAAAAAAAAAAAAAAGACCTGTGACTTCCATGCCAGAAATATAGCCTATGTACTATTAAATTTACTCGTTTTCTGTTTTGATATAAATTTATCTATCATTGCAATCATCAATACATTGAATAAATTAGTCATTTTTTACAAGTAGTAATTAGTTATGTTGCCATACAGTTAAATACTTCTACAAAATAAAATTAGCTCAAAGAATGACACTACTTTGTGTCTGCAACATAAGAGTAAGACTGGGTCCTTCAACCATTTGTATTGGCTACTTTTCTCTCTATATTGAATTGTATAACTAGTTTAATGCATTCAATAATTTATTCTACGCATGCCTTGTATTCCAACTAAAATTCCCTTCTGATGACAAACTACAAGCATTTACTTATAAACTACTGATGAATATCTGAAGAGTTCTTTAAAGAATTCAGCAAAGAATTATCCCATATGTATCTATATACAACAGGATATTGTAATGACTTATGTTTGGGTAAACAAAATTGTATTTATTTTTAAATATATACCCCCCAAATATTCCTATTTATAAAACATAAATTCCTAAATTAAATGAAGTCACCCTCTTACAGGGACAGACTGTTCAATTTGGCATTCAGGGTAAATCATTTTTTAGAAGGGTCAAAGTGATTTACAAGCCTATGCCTCCCCCCACACCACCCCTGCCACCTCCAAGAGAAACAAAACTTAGGCAGCTACTTTTCATTGAAAATTGGGAATTAGGAGCTTTAAGAAATTACTTATATATTGTCACATTTTCATAGGATCACTTCAGATCCTTTCAAAAGCCTACTCTCCAAAAACAGAAGTTACCTCAGTAAGTTCATACTGGCTAAGACATTCTCTATAAGCAACCAACACAGAAAATGACATTATTCCCCCCGGCTTAAAAAAAACCCAAAAAAACCCACACACTTACTTTTGGTCTCATTCACCTTTTATTACAACTGAAGGCAAAACAACACCAGTAAGTGGTGCTCAAAAACAAGTTGGGCTAGTTAGGCCTTAGTTACTGTCATTCATGTGTCATTCGTGGTATGCACTCATCTAAATAGTAGATGCAAAACAAACTAAAAATAAAAGTAATCCTAGCAGAAGGCGCCATTCAAATATTTTTCCACTTTTAATGTTTTCCCAAGTACAGAATCTAAAGATAAAAAAACCTATTTGATTACTTAGTACATCAATGAAGAATTGTTTCCTAGTGTACATTTGCTAGGGTGTTTCAGAGTCAAATCTAGTTTTAAGTATCCCCACCAATAAAGAGAGGAAAAAAATAGAGGGGCTATTTCACAGCCAGACACCTCACAATCATGATGTTTTCTATAATATTCAAAGCATTTCCTATTAATTTCACCTCGTTACTACCTGTTGTATCTCAGTCATTGCAGTATAGAATTAATTACAATTCTCAATCTAATCTCTAAGTCTCCATCTTGTTATTTTTTCCTCATCACAAAAACTCATCATGTTTTGGGGTTTCCAGTATGTCACGAATGTTTTACTGTACAGATGTGGGGTATGTAGCCTCATTGGAAAGTCTATGTTATGCTGTATCCATCTATGTCGCTTTGATTGTTGTATAAATTATATTATGATGCTTATGTATATATCTTGATAATTCAGGCAAGAAACTGATATGCATACTTAAAGACAACTGACACTTCCAGACACAGGCAGGAGACATTAATGGGTTGGGCACCCCAGGGTATGGTCTGCCTGCAATGAATAAAATCCACTCCACAGTAGAGAGGCAACAGAGAAATGGCTCTTTTGCCAGAGGGGTTCCAGGTGTCTCAGGGAGACCAGAACTTCCTGGAGAATTTGTGATTAATGAGAATGCTGATGAAAGGAGGGGAGCAGGGGGTGCTGGCTGGAGGTGATTTAGGAAGCTAGCTGTGGGAATCACAATTGGGTCCACTGTGTTTTAAGATGCAAATCGGAGTATTACAATTTCAGTTGCTCCATCTCTTACTGAACATTCAAAAAATAGACAAATTGGAGGACTGGACCAAAATAAATCTCACGAGGTTCAACAAGGACAAGTGCAAAGTCCTGCAATTAGGAAAGAACAATCCCAGTACCAGGACAGGCTGGGAGCTGACTGGCTGAGCAGCAGCTCTGCAAAAAATAGGACCAGGGGATTACAGTGGACAATAAGCTAAATACAAGCCAACAGTGTCCCCTTGTTGTCAAGAAGGCTAATGGCATACTGGGCTGCATCGGTAGGAGCACTGCCAGTTTGAGGGAAGTGATAATTCCCTTCTATTCAGCACTGGTGAGGCCACAGCTGCAGTATTGTGTCCAGCTTTGGGCCCCTCACTATAGAAAGGATGTAGACAAATTGAAGAAAGTTCAGCGGAAGGCAATAAAAATGGTTAGGGGGCTAGGGTACATGACTTCTAAGGAGAGGCTGAGGGAATTGGGATTATTTAGTACGGAGAAGAGAAGGCTGAGAGGGAATTTAATAGCAGCCTCCAACTACCTGAAGGGTTCCAAAGAGGATGGAGCTAGGCTGTTCTTAGTGGCCACATCCAGATGAGCGTGGCTATGCAGTATGTGGCACCACAGACACGTCTGCAGAACCATACACTACACATTCAGTTCTTCTCTGAGCTGCTAGAGAAAAGTGCAGAACATCCAAGCGTCAAAAAAACCCACAGAAAAAGAAACGAAGAGTAGAGTAGTGCACATGGTGGAAGCACTGGATGAAGCCTGGCCAGCTGGAGCAACACTTGCCAGACATACTCTGCACTGCAGTATCGCTACTGCTGCAGCCCCAGAAGGGCCCCAAGTAAGGCTGCTGGGGATAGCCAAGTGCTGTCCCCAGCCTGTCGTACCACATCCGAAGTAACTTGCATACCAGAGTGCACATGGCACAGGCGTTACCTGGGGCAAGTAACAGTGGCACAAGGTGCACCACCATTAGTTGTCCCCAGGAAAGCAAATATCTACACATGGCTGGATGTGATCTGCCACCACTGACAACAAAACAAGGAGAAATGTTCTCAAGTTGCATCAAGGGAAATTTAGGTTAGATATAAGGAAGAACCTTCTCACTAGGAGGGCAGTAAAACATTGGAACAGGTTACCTAGAGAGGCCAGGGAATCTCCATCCTTGGGAGTTTTTAAGACACAGCTAAACAAAGCGTTCGCTGGGATGATGTAGTTGGGGATGATCTGCTTTGAGCAGGGCGTTGGACTAGATCACCTCCTGAGCTCCTCTGCAACCCTAATTTTCTATGATTCTGTATGGTTGACTTAGAACCCCAGGCTTTGGAGGTTCCAGGGCTAGCAAAATCAGAAAGGCTTTAACCTTAGAAATACTGGCAGGACTCTCAGGAGAGTTAGGATGTAGCCAGATGAGCAAGTAAGAAACTTTGTTTTGTTTTTCTGCCTTCAAACATATGCTCAGTTTTGCTTGCATAATTCATTCTCCTACATAAATCCTTTTGTTGTTTTATCTTACTACCTTCAGAAAGTGATTTCTTGGAGAGCAATATTACAGTAATATTTCCATGGAAAAGGGAACATAAAATTTTTTTCACAACCCAATGGGAAGGCCACCTAGAGCTAGCAGAGATTCTCTTGCTGCTGCTGTGAGGTCCAGTATAAGGGCAGTGGAGCTGATGCTTGCTGCAATAAGGAGTTATGCCAGGGAAAATTCAGTCTGTTCCTTGAGGACAGTGCAGAGAAACTCAAGGCACTTGCTGACCCCTGTAGATGGGTTTGTGACACTGCTCATGTATTCAATTTGACAAGGTCTACATGCTTTTAGCCTTTTTCTCCTTACTTATAAAAGACAATCCCTACAGCACCCCATCTCAGTTGCTTTTTTAACATTGTTCAGACAGTTAAATGAGTTAGCCTTCTCCAGCAATTAATGGCCCAAAAGTGGACACAGTATACTAATTACCACAGTAGTAGTACCAAAGAGAAAGGGACTATACATCCAATTACAAAAGAAAAAAAATTGTGCTACTCTTGCATTTGTTCTCCTAGATCATTAATGAACATATTAAAGGTAAGACTTAACAGACACTTAGAGGGAATCTCAAAATACTTCCCTCCAACAAAATGACTTTATTGGCTAGTGTAATTGTTTGTTTTTAAAACGAGAGAGGAAGTCAAAGAAAGGACAAGGATAAAGCTATAGATCAGAAAATTGATTATCTGAGACAAGAGGTATGGACAAGCTGTGCATGTGGCACACAGCAGATCAGAGAGGACAAGCAGCACAGTGGCAGATAGGGCAGGAAGCAGAAAACAGAACAGAAGATGGAGCAGGGGAAAGGGATGAAAATGGTACTTAGGAAAAGGTGTGGGCTAATTTGCAGCATGCCTGCCAAAAGGTTTGGCCTGCATTTGTCTAAAAAGATAGATAAAAACCCAGTTTTCAACCAATGCATTTTATGTGCATGTAATCCAATTCAAATATGTGAATTTCAGGGGCTGAATTTTGTGGGAGATTTAACTAAAACCTATTATACAATTACCAGTTGCCCTTTCCACTCATTATGACCCTGTTTCAATGAACATTTATACATACCCACAACCAACCTTACTAATTTCAGCAGATACTGAGGACTGTTTTTGTTCAATTATTTTTAAAGCAGTGTTTAATGTTTTTGTCATAATCACATTTGGGTCTGCTGTATTTTTTTAAGATGCAAATCTGATACGACTTCAGAGATGCATCTGTTACTGAATCTTCAAAAAGGTCAGGAAAAACTGGGAATTTTGCGCATCTGTGTTCAACAGGGGTGGGCAAAATACATACTGCAGGAGCGAAAGCGTCAAGGTGAGCGTGTGCGTGCCACCCTCAACAGCTCATCAAAACTCAGTAAGTAGCCCTCTAAGTCAAATAATTGCCCACCCTGCTCTTAAATAAATAGCATCCAGTGGAGTTTCATAATCAATAGAAAATGATTTTCTAAAACACTTCTACTATCCCAATGAAGACTGTATTTCATAAAATGCCTTAGAATGAGTACTTTGTAAAAATAAAAGACAGTTTCACACTGTAGTTTAACAGAATAAGATTCATGATTCAATTGATGCTAACAATCTAAAGGATTTGGACAGCATCATGTTCTTTGCTTTAAGATATTTACAGGACTATGAAAATTGTCCTGTATGAAGCTCAAGAGTGAGAAAGGACAATAAGAAACTTCCTTTGAAAACCACACACCTGTACAAACACCATAAAAGGAGATGTGTATTTTAAAAGGGAGGGAGGAACAAAAACCTAGTTACTTTAATTTTACCTCTGGGCTGCTGTTTTTACTACTGGCATCTGGGCATGAGCATGGTGAAAATGTCTACCGAGTACCACTGTTCCAGTACAGGATATATTTTGAGCATTTTCACTGTGAAAAGAAAAAAGAATTAGGTAAGAAAAAGTTCCAAACCTAAGCAAAACTCAGAATATTTTTTTTTTTTTAAAGGAAAGTGTCATGAAGCTAAAATGTCTATTTTTTTTTAAAAAACATTTTAAAAACCCCCAGCATAACCATGTAGGAGGGTTTTCAGCTTCCTCTCATCTGTTGGTTCCAAAGTTATGGTCTTGTGTCATGACAATAACGTTCTGCAGTTAGGTTCTATAATCTTTTGTGAGCAAAAACTTTTGATTTGACCATTCTATAAAACTGCAAAACAAAAATCATATAAAATCTAAACTAAACTGTTATACCAAAGACCTGGAAATTCAGAGGTCCTAAATTCTAATCTTGCCACAATCTACCTTTGCGAACACAACTGCCATGCAGAACAGAACATCTGCCATCTACCCCAGCATCAAATGTCCAAAAGCAGCTAGTACTGAACTCTTTAGAGGATAGAACAGATTTATGAATAAAATAGACAGTTATGAAATATTGTACCCAAGAGGAACAATGTTTTCTTATGTGGCAGTTGGTAGTCTTGTAAAATCCCTTTTATTTTACCTACTCTGGAGACAAGCCTTTATGCATCTTGCCAAGTTCTTCATCTCAAAGACATCTTGTAATAACGACATTCCAAATTAATGATACACTGAATTTAGAAAAAAGTATTTACTGATATTTAAATGTTGCTACATCCATAATTAATTATCCTTTTGTAACTGCACTAGGAGAAGGACAAATAGGAAAGCTTAATTTTAACTGCAATTAAGTTATATCCCATTGCATTTTTTTATTTGAGCAGTTTTAATGTATTCATCCGGAAGTCTCTGTATGCTTTAGTCATCTGCTCATCTCTGGACCTGTTATACTTCCGTTGTAGATTTTTTTAAAGTTTACTAGAACCTAAGAAGAACATTAACACTTAATAATGAAACAGTACTTTAAATTTTTCTCCTTTTCCGCATAAATACTATAATATGTTTCTCAATACATGGATTTTTGGTGAAACACATAATGGTAGTCAACTAGCTCTTCACAACAATTACCAGGTTTTTCTAAGCTATTGCAAGAAAACTGTATGTGTGTATGATTGCTTCAGATTATTCATCTATTGAAGGCAAGGTCTTTATCCCTTAAGTATTGCTCATCACTTTTTTATATCTCGACTTATCTAAGTATTTTGTACAATCCACAAATACTGTTATCTCATTATTTACTCCCCCTCCTCTTTTCAAACTGTGGAATTCCACTGTTAACCTCTTCCACATTTAAAAACTGACCACTTACTTTTGTTCTTCGCACTCTGTGTTACTCAGTTTCTAACCCATTACAGTGCTTTGGCCTCTGTATTAGAACTATATATTTTCTTATTGTCAACTTTCTTCATGAGGCCAACAGTTTTTGGAAGTCAAATAAATGTGAACTATTTTTTATCCACTATTTTGTCCATAAGCTTAAGAAACTATTTTAAAAGACAAAACTCTCTTTTAAAAACCATATTGGTTTGTATCTACTGTTGTATGTTCATCAATATATGTTTCATTATTATTTAATTACCTGTTTCAATCAATTTACTAACTGTCATGGGAAGGGTTTCAAAGCAAAAAAGGCCCTTGAGAATAGGAGTAATTTTCCTGTACTCATCCCAGAAGAAAGGAAGACTGGGGAAAGCATCAGCATGCCACATTTCTGGAAGAGTATTCACTCTGGATTGGTGGCAGGTGAGCTGCATTTGGTACTTCTGATCCCAGAGAGGGGCAGCCAGCAAGAGACTCCAGTGTCAGGAAGCCTGAAACGCCAGAAAACTCTTCTCTCAATGCCTGTCTGCAGTGTGTCTGGCAGTGCAGAGGTGTGAATAAGGTACAGGTGCTCAGAGGGCCACCGCTTCAGGAAGCTCTGCCACGGGGAGCTCAACCAATGGTGCAGCAGATGAGAAGCTGCCTCCAATAAGTGCTGGCAAGTGAAGTAGGAAGACCCAGTGAGCTCAGCCCTCCTTGAGGGTAGGACTGCTCTACCGCTAGGCAGGCTGCGACAGGGGTTTTGGACTTAAGGGCTTAGAACTGGCTTATGGGTAGTGCGGAGGGGAGTGGGAAACTAGAAGGCTACCAGGTTTGGTTCCTTCAACCCTGAGGTCAGGTGACAGAACACCCCCTGCCCAGGATAAGGGGTTAGCCCCTGAGTAATTCACTCTGAAACTGACAACCAAAGGTGTGGTCAGGACACGGTGTAGGGGAGGAAGAGCCCCATAAAGCAGTTTTGCTGGGTAGTCTAAAGTAATTCTTCCCAGGGAGCCAACTCCCAAATCAAAAGAAGAAATATTATGGTCATGGCAGGCAGAAGACAACATTGGGGGTGGAGGTAGCCATAGCTCCTCCTTAGCCAAATTACATAAAGGGAGAAGCTAGGTGTTATACCACCTATCGTCAACACTAATATATTTAACAAATGTTCACTGCTTCAAAAGTCCCAGAACAGACCACAATCCTACTTTGAAATTACTAATACAATCTTTACTACCATGCATTACTTTTGGGTAACAGTTAAAGATTATGTATTTTTTGACATCTCTGTCACTTTCTTAATTCTTGGAGTTGCATCAAATCCATCTTCTGTTGCTCTTTGTTTTTACTGCCTCCTTTTTGACATTTTAACTACTGAAAACACTCTATTCTTACTACCTGAAGACAGTAAAACTTGCAGAAGTTTACTTTTCTAGCATCTTCAATGATGAAGACTGGCACAAAATGCACACACCTCTTCTCCAATATTATTTCACTTATTTGTTGATCCTTGAAACAGTTAGATTAATAAAAAGGCCCCACCAAGTCTCTTCCAAGCTCATGATATATTTGAAAAAAGCTTGATAAAGCTTATTGCAAAATATGACAACTTCAGAAGAATTTTATCAAACGTTGTCAGATTCTGTAGGGAAATAAGTGCCTCACTCCGCCAATGTTTCAGGATGATCATGCACTCTAACAAATCCTTCTAAGAGTATTTACTTGAATATAAGACAAGGTCCCCTTCCCCACCACCCAATTGGCATGGGGAAAATTGGCATTTATCTAACTGCATACAAGGAAATCACACAAAATACACTGTCCGTCATTAAACTGCTGCCAAAAGCAGCACGTGCTCAGCAATGGAAACCAACTATGAAAATGATTAAGTGCAGTCAACACTGAGCATCAGTGTGCACACACACATATGCGTGTGTGTACACACACGCGTATGTGTGTGGCCCGTTAACCCCCCGCCCCCCCAAAAATAGGCAGTTGCTGCCTCAGGAGGGAATGAGCACCAGACCTGAAGGTACTGCAAAACCAGGCTGGCACACAGTGATCAAAGCAAGCTCCAAGACCCTCTCCTGGTGCCAAAAATGTTGATAGGAACCTACCACAGGAATAGCTTAGTGCAAGCCATCTGAACAAAATATATGATAGTGCCTGTTGTATGCAGTCTCCCTCAGCACCAACTCTTTTTTCAAGTCATGGTGTGCCACTACAACGAATATACTTTGACTTCCTCTTCACACCCACAGCCGAACTGCGCCTTTCTTTCCCATTTTCAGTTACTCTCATTTCTTCACCAGCCTTAAGGCTAGGGACAGAAATTACACATAAACCAGTATAAGTGATCAGAAACCAGCTCAAATCTGTAATACAACAGAAGTTATATGCACATAATCTTCTCTCAAAACAGCCAAAACTGGTTTAAGATAAACTTGGATGAATGTATGCAACAGGGGGCCTTCCCAAGGCCAATTCAATGTTGGCCCACCCATCTGTCTCTGAGTTAACCACCCACGTCTTTCTTGCCTGGCACAGACAAGAAATGGTTATGATGTTACTCATGTGGGAGGCTGCTTATTCAGAACCCCAATGTTAAGGGGAATATCTGCAGCTCTGTTCCACCCATACACTGCCTTGCAAATGGCATTCCAGGCAGCTAACCTCAGCTATTCCCTTCACCCACTAGTTGTGTTCACCTCTCTGGGACCTTCAGCTCCCCCTTATGCTCTTGCTCTGTCTCAGGCTAGTGAGGATCCCAAGCCACTTTGCCCTGTGGGCAATCCCTTGATGGGCCCCTGGCCCTTTTGACCCATCTCTGGGTCCTGGCCCCAGCATTGACCAGTCAAGTACCTCAGAACCTCCTGAGCTGCTTGCCTGCTTTTACCCTCACAGCTCCACTGGAACAACTGAGCCGCAGGTCCTTCTACAATCTCATAGGTCTGGCATTACCCAGCTAGGACTGTGAAGGGGCTGGAGGTTATTAGGAACCCCTGACCTGCCTTTCACCAGGGAGGTTTACAGCCCTAGCATTTCATAGGGCTGCCACGCCACCAGCAACCCCATCAGGCCTCCATTCCCTGGCAAGGTGCAGTTTTAGGTCATGCCCAGGACTCAGCCTCCTCCATCCCCATAGGCCTAGCCCATAGACATCCAAGTTGTTCCTTGCAGAGCTCAGCAGGCAGGTGTTTCTCCTCTGCTGGCTGATTACAAACTGCCTTCAGCTCAGGGAGCTGGGCCTTAAAATGGCTGCCCTAATCAGGCACCCAGCCCTTAAAGTGGCAGGTACCAACAGTGCCCTGCCACAATGTAGTATTAGACTGAACTGTTTTAGGTTAAGTTGTTTTATTGATCTTCTGTCCCAGATCACCTCCAGCGTCAAGTTAACACATTGTACCCCAGCATCCCAGGATGCTTTGAATCTCTCCTACAATCTTCCCCCTCCCCACACAGGGTGGGCAGGCTAGCCTTAGCCCAAATGGCTGCTCCAACCAAGCAGGGAGGCATGTTCTAGAGCCACCCTAACTTCTGGCCTGGGCCACATCAGGCATGTGACTATTTCTGGAATCAAAAGTGATTATCCATTCACTTGGCTTATCAGTTCAAACTATGCATCTTAGACTAAACTGCAAAGATTGAATCAATTCAGCCTCAGGCTTTTTAAACTGTCTATACTTGGCCCAAATATCTGGCAAACATCACCAAACAGGGCCCTGAACAGCTTACCCAGAACCCTCTATTACCCCTTTTCTTAGCCTGTCACATGTGATTAGCATGGCCCCGCTTTCCATGAGGTGAAGCTGGACCAGGTTGCCCAGTATCTCATCTACATATAAATTTCTGGAGCATCCCAGGACTCATGACAAAAAACACCTGGTTCCAGTCGTGAGTGGGGGCTGAATAATGGATTTTTTTTTGCAGACGGGGGAGGGGGGGTGCTAATCTGGAGTACATGCACATAAAACTGAGCCGTGCTAAGCTGTGGGGTCACCACAGTTTGAAATGCTGTTGACTCCGGTGGGGCTTGGCCCAATGAACTATGCAGTAAAATCACAAACCTTTGGTTTTGGACTAACATCATGCATAGTTTTACTACGTGTAAGTTGGTGCCAAAATGCTGCCCAAACATGTATTTATGGAGTACCTGTGCTAAAACTTGTGAGATCAAAACCTTTCGGCCATCAATTAATTTTCCTTACTGTAGCAGTGTGAAGGGGACAAAATTCAAGGCAAACCTCCAATGATTAGATTATATTCCTGGAAAACAAATTTATAAATTTTCCATATAAAGAATCTGATTATTGGAGGGGTTGTCTTATAATCAGGATCATCTTCTATTCAAGTAAATACAGTGTGTCAATCTGCTGTCCCCAATATAGAAAAGAACACTGTTCTTACATAGAGGCCCTTATGCTGCATCTGATAAAGCAGGCTGCAGACCACAAAAGATCATGACTCTCTGAATCAGTCTCTAAGGTGCCACCATGCCCTGCCTTCTGTATTATACAGAATCTCCCCTCTGTATTGCATGCAAGTCAGATCCTCCTGATCTACCTCCTGCTTCTTCTACCTGCCCACTTAGTGTGGATACCCACTGTTCTTAGTGAGCAAGACAAAATTAACTGCCATCAACTATATAAAGTTGATAATTCCAAACTGTAGCAGTTCATAATACTGCTGAGTATCTTTCCTGGACAAGGAAGCTCTTCAAATTCAAAAGTACAACTCTGCTCAAACTCTGTATCCCTATAATGGAAAATTCTCAGTGTGCTTGGAATTTTCAGATACTCATTTGACCTTGGAAATAAAATTATGTTCAAGCTGCATTTTTGGGAGGTCTATAAAATGGTCATATATTTAAGCAGATGTTCATGAAATTGAACAAAAACTCTCACAACTAATATGCGAGTAACTCTCTACCAAACATCAAATCCTCACTGCAAAGCAAGAGGCACTGAGCTTTCCAAATAACTAAACACGGCCAAAACTATGCATTTTGTTCTGACCTTATTTGCAGGACTGCTGAACTTGCTTAGAAATATTTAAAAAAAAATAAAATCCATACCCTGCATGGCTAAAGTATGGCAAACTTATAAGCAACTGAAAACAGGGTTTTATAGTGGAATGCATTCACTAAATTAAGGTTTTGCTACCATATCCACTTACAATATATACACTATAGTAGCTACATCGCAAAACACTCATTATGTGAAACCTAAGACCTGGAAAATAAAAGAGACACGCCTGTCACTGTCCACCATCCCTTCGTGCCTCCCTTATCAAGGCATTCCCCACACACTACCATGCTATTACAGATTCTAAAATGCTTTCTATCTGAGGTTCCCCATCTTACAGACTGGAGAGAAAAAATATAAATACAGTAAAGGTCACAGACTACCACTGACAGGTTCAAGATTTTCAGATACCCAATCTGTTTTATATTTAATAGTGATTTACTGTATTTTTTCCACATATTTCACCCCCCAAGTAAAATACACACCTTGTTTTTCAGAAGGTAGAAGAAAGGGAAAAAATATTTTCTGAGGGTTATGGCTGCATAGGGCAGGGACAGAGCCTAATCTTCAGCTCACTCACCCTTCCTTTCCTGCTTAACAACAAGATGTAACCCTAGCTGCTGTGAAGACTGGTATTCACAGGTGAATCTACAAATTTTGAAAAGAGCTAAAACCAAATCTACAAGGCTATGACAGAGGAAGAGAGACCAGGACTAGGTAAAAGAGAGCAAAGCTGCCATAAGAAAGGTTAGCTGGTCTAGTGGAACCTCAAGGCCATTAAAAAGAGACAGCTGTTAACACCTATGAAGTGAAGGACACAGAGCCATTACCATCAATGGACTCCCTCAGCTGCTAAACAGAAGTGCCATTGCTGCTGCAAGCAGGAACGAAAGCTAGATCAGGAATAAAAGCATAGTACTTCTACTCCAGACAGAAAATCACTATCCCTGCTTAAAAAGGCATACACCCCAATTTTGGGGGGAAGGGTGTGTGTGATATGCAAGTAAATGTAGTGAACTGTACAACTAATTTGCTCAGTTTGCTGAGAATTAGATGTTCAAAACTCAAGAGAATAATTACAGAACACCCTCCACGCTGTGTGTCAAAGGGCACACATTACTACTCTTTACTGCAGGCAAACTGTGAACTGGTCACAGTTATGCATATGCAAAATACAAGTGATTGAAAAATTAAAATTGTAAGGTTCCTTATGATACACGTATTATATAAACAAGTTGTTATGCTATTGCAGCTCCAGTATTAAATCAAGATAATTACTCACAGTATAATCACATTATTCAAGCAGATTAAAAGATCAAAGTTGGAAAAGTAGTTAGAAGTCAGTCATAGCACTAGGCTGAACAAGAAAAAAAATTTCACTGTACCAAGGTGGTCCTGTTTTTTATAATTCCCCTCATAAAGTAGGTTAGGCTAATGAAAATATTTACTTTTTCAGGCTATTTTACACTAGTTCCACTTATAATAAGGATATAAAATTATTTTTAATTTTGTTTCAGAATTTCTAAAATAAATGAACATGTTTACTTATTTTGCAGGAGGGGGGTGATTTTGTTTTGATTGATAACTGTGTGAAGAGAAGAAAAAGGAGTTTTTAATTTCTGCTCAGCTATCACTAGTATATGTAAGAAACAGTACTTTTATTATTTGAAATAGCTTACTGCTGAAATCCACAGGAAAATGTTTTGAAAATCCAGCATCATGACCACAAATGTGACTACAGACCCTTTCAATGAGGGTCAGACACAAAGCTGGTGAGTGGTTATTTCAAATACTTATTAAAGTTTAAGACTATGAAGTATTTTTTTTTACCGCTGGGAGTCCCAGTCCACCTAGGATAAGAACTGCTAAATTAAGAAGTCTAAGGCCATTGACAGATGTTCATTTAAATGTGTGATGGGCTCTCATCCCTAATCCCCTCAATTGCACCTCTTGCCATGCCATGGCATGGCAAAGAGAGAGAGAAACACACCCAAATTCTGTAGGAAGGGTAGAATCTGTAGCAAACTCCATCACTACAAAGGCTCTTTCAGTAAGAAAATTCTAGTTTTTGAAGAGTTAAAGGAACTGTTTAAGTGGTTAGAAGTACTCCAAGTAGACAAGGCATGTTTAATATACATGCAAAAG
>NW_017728918.1:60044750-60054663 GCF_001723895.1 Crocodylus porosus | reverse complement strand
ACATGCAAAAGGCTTTTTCTCTAGTAAAACATAGCAAAGAAACTGCTTGTACCTTTATAAACAGGCATTAAAAAAAAAAAAAAAAAAAAAAATCAGGTTCAAGAAGAGACTCCTGGAATGGAAATAAAAGGAATGGAAATGAAAACAATTTCATTAAATGTGGTCAAATAAGAAATTTAAAAAAGTTTTAAAAAAATCTGTAGTCAAGCAAATTTTAAAACTGGTTGCTAGTAAGCACTCAAATCATATTAAAAGATGATGTAATGGAAACCTGTATTTGTAAAGTACAAATAAAAGATAGCCAATATGGATCGAGGCACAGCAAGCCATTACTTTCTGAAAATATAGCAACAAATATCATCAGTGTTCTATGTTGCTGATAGCCACATAATGATTATTTTTAATGAATGAGAGTACTGCAGGATAGTCATACAGTAAAAACAATTTTAGCACAACTAAACCTTTTGAGAACACAAAAAATTTACAGTTCTTAAACTTGTTAAATGAAAACAAAACGCCACATAAAGAAAAAAAGAGAGAGAGACTGATGACAGTAAAGTTAGATTAGCAAATATTCCAGTTTAAAGTGCTGCAGTGTTGATAGGTTTTTATAAGTGTAGCAATGCAGTGCAAAATGAAAAAAAATTATATATTTTGCAGAGCTTCAGCAATATTCAAACTGGCTAGGAATCAAGGACAATAAAAAGTCCTTCTTCAAATATGTGGGAAGTCAGAAAAAGAACAAGGGCAACATCGGACCCTTGCTGAACCAAATGGAGCAACTGACAACTGACACCCAAGAGAAAGCTGATCTCAATGATTATTTTGCATCGGTTTTCCACCAGCCAAAACATACACCTATAATTGGTGAAGATCTTGTGAGGGAACAGCCTGAAAGGCTAGACATCTGTAAGTCAGTTGGCCTGGGTGGAATTTACCCGAGAGTGCTAAAAGAGTTGGCTGACATCACAGCACAACCAATACCAAGGCTATTTGAGAACTCATGGTGCTTGGCAAAGGTTCCTGAAGATTGATGCACCACCTGGACAATGGAGAAGAGGCTAATGTCACATATTTGGATTTCAAAAAAGCCTTTGACTTGTTCTCCCCTAATTTTACCATGAGGCCATCATGAAACTGCAGACTCAATAACTTTTGGTCCGATGGCTGGGGAACTGGCTCTGTGGTCAGAGCCAGAGAGTGATAAGTCAATGGAACTGAGTCAACATGGCACATGGTGGCATCCCCCAGGACTTGGTACTCAGACCAGTATGCTTTAATATATTCAGAAAGGATCTAGATTTGGGTGTCAGAAGCAGATTGGCCCAGTTTGCAGATGACACCAAATTATGGAAGTGTAGTCACACTAGAGGATAGTATGGCAATTCAGGTTGACTCAGACGGGCTCACAAGGTGGGCGAATCAAATCCTGATGACATTCAACACTGAAAAATGTAAGGTGCTCCACCCTGGTAGAAAAAAACCACATCATACTTATAGGCTTAGCAGCCTCTAAGTATAGGCTCACTAGCACCATGGCCAAAAGAGGCTTTGGTGTCATGATCAGCCACAAGACGAACTTAAGTCATCAATGCAATGCCACAGCCAGAACAGCAAATAAAACCCTGGCATGCACCTATCAATACATCTCAAGCAACACCCAAGAAGTCATCCTCCCGGTTTACTCAGCCTTGGTAAGGCCACAGCTGGGATATTTCATCCAATTCTGGATGCCACACTTTAGAAAGGACGTAGAGAAGCTTAAAAGTCCAGAGGAGAGCCGTGCACATGATTATAGGTCAAAAAAACAGGCCTTATGAGAAGAGGCTGAGAGACATCGGACTCTTCAGCCAGGAGAAGCGAAGGCTTAGCGGTAACTTGGTGGCAGCCTAAGTATAAAGGGGGTGTGCATCAGGAACTGAGAGATCATCTGTTCACCAGGGCACCCCAAAGAAAAACAAAGTCCAACTGTCAAAAACTGCTAGAAGACTGTTTTAGACTGGACATAAGGAAAAACTTGTTTACCATCCGAGTCCCCATAGTTTCATAGTTGGTAGGGTTGGAAGGGACCTGAGCAGATCATCAAGTTTGACCCTCTGCCATGGGCAGGAAAGAACGCTGGGGTCAAACGACCCCAGCAAGGTGTCTATCTAGACTCCTTTTGAAGACCCCCAGGGTAGGAGCAAGCACCACTTCCCTTGGAAGTTGGTTCCAGATCCTAGCCGCCCTGACTGTGAAATCATGCCTCCTGATATCTAGCCTGAATCTACTCTCAGTCAACTTATGGCCATTATGACTTGTTACTCCCAGTGGTCTCCCTTGGCCAGTTTATAGATGGCCACCAGATCCCCTCTCAGTCTTCTCTTGTGGAGGCTGAACAGGCTCAGGTCCTGTAGTCTCTCCTTATAGGGCCTACCCTGCTGCTCCCAATCATGTGAATGGCCCTCCTCTGGAACCTCTCCATGTTGCCCACATCCTACCTGAAGTGAGGCACCCAGAACTGGACACATTACTGCAACTGTGGCCTGACCAATGTCATATAGGAGGGGGAGGATCACCTCCTTGGACCTGCTTGTGATGCATCTGTGGATGCATGACAAGGTATGGTTAGCCTTCCTGACTGCGTCCCCACATTGGCAGCCCATGTTCATCTTGAGGTCTATAGTGACTACAAGATCCTTTTCTGCCTCTGTGCTGACGAGAAGGGAGTTCCCCAGGCTGTAGGTATCCTGATGGTTCTTTCTCCCTAGGTGCTCCCTGTACTTGTCTGTATTGAATCCCATCTTATTCTCATCCGCCCACCCCTGTAACCTGTCCAGATCCAATTGCAGCCTGTCCCTCCCTTCTAGCGTACCCACTTCCCCTACATCTTGGTGTCATCTGCAAATTTGTAGAAGGTGCTTTTCACACTCTCATCCAAGTCGCTGATGAAGATGTTGAACAGTGTGGGCCTGAGGACTGAACCCTGGGGGACCCCACTGCCCACATCCCTCCAAGTAGAAAATGACCCATCCACCACCACTCTCTGGGTGCAGCCAACCAGCCAATCAGTGACCCATCTGACTGTGTAGGCATCAACACCACAATCTCCTAATTTTTTTAATGAGAATGGGGTGAGAGACAGTGTCTAAGGCCTTCTTAAAGTCCAGAAAGACATCTACTGCGACACCTGCATCCAAGGATTTTGTGACTTAGTCAAAGAAGGCCACCAGGTTGACAGGACCTGTCTCCAGAGTCTGGAATAAATTCCCCCAGAAGTGGTACAAGCACCTACTCTGGATACCCTTAAAAAATGCTTGGATGCTTATCTTCCTGGGGTGATCTGACCTCCTGCCCCTTGGGAAGGGGCTGGACCCAATGATCTTCCAAGGTCCCTTCCAGCCCTGATGTCTATGAAATCTATTCTAAATTTAAATCTATGCTGATAATTGACAAAGTCTTTCCATCTCAGGGGGTAGGAATTAGCAAAGAAGAAATAATGACTTTTTACCATGTTTCCTTAAATTCTAGTAAAATGCACTTTAAACTATATTCATAAATTATATATTTTGTTTAAACAGAAACTGTTAGCCAAACAATTTAGTAACCTGACAACACTGTACCTCAATTTCTTGCTATGTCCAACCATGTTGAGTCCAATTGCATTCCCTTTCAAGTCTTTCAAACCTCCAGTTTTACCTCGTCTTGTATACGTCTTTAAGGAGTCGCCACTGGTGCCAATAGTTCCTAGCCGACAATGTAGTGACTGTAAGGAGACAATAAGCAGATATTAAGAGGTGACAAGAAAATAAAACCAATAACTTACCAAGTATTTATTATGGTCCATGTTTACTATGTATTTGCACCGATTTTTAGAAAAATAAAAAAAGACATCTAAAACTAACACAATCAACATTTTTGTAAACTCACTGTTCAAATTAAAAGATCAAGTAAACTTTTTAGAACACTCTCTAAAGATTGCTCAGTTTATTTTTTCTGAAGGGTACAACTGAAGGAACTAGAGCAGGGATGGGCAATTATTTCAGGTGAAGGGTTGCTTACTGAGTTTTGGCAAGCCATCAAGGGCTACATGACAGGCAGCCAGGGGCAGATGTATATTAATTTTCTAAATTTGTTAGGGTCCCTGCAGGCCAGATAGAATGGCTTAGTGGGCCGCATCCTGACTTTGGGGGAGACATGTCCTTTTTTACTGAAAATGTGTAAGCCTAGAAAAATATAAGCTTCAAAATATATATTTAATATATATTAAAATTTTAATCTAAATGGAACTTTCTGGTCCCAGTTAATGTTACTGTTAAAATTTCTTTTTTAAAAGCAATATATGAATTTTATGTTAAATAATGTAATTCTACATCTATCAAAGAAACAGATTTGCTACAGCTACCAGTTGGTGTTACTAGAGTTCTTCAACACCTACAAATTCATCATGTATGGACATATGATAAATTCTACATTTGGTCCAATTCACTGAGTTGCTCTTTTTTTGTAATCTATTAAGAAGAAAGCAGCCTCTCCTTTGGTACATATTTCTGCTACTGAGAACATTCAATTTTTCAAGAGCTATGAAGTATCTTCACAACAAGTTACCTTAGCAACTGCTGTCAAAAAGACAATTACCACACTTCAGTGCCCACCCTACCCACAAAACCCAAATGAATATAAAAATTAGGAAATGTGTCACCAGGAATCAGGACTGTCCAACTTTAAAGAAGCCAGGGGCCATATCAAGGTAAGCCACATTACTCCTCCACCAGCCACATACTCCCCAACACTCCTCCCCCTCCAAAAGTACAACACACACCTCTGCAAGCACCACTCTGCTATACCATGCACCCATGTCCCCCACTGCTGCACCCTGTGCTCCAAGGCCCATCCTCAGTCCCCCGAGCTGCTGTGCAGCCCCATTCCCTGGGATGAGGAAAGGAAGTAGCAGCCAAAGAAAGCAGTAGAGAAGAGCCCACAGTCTTGCTACTGTTGCAGGGGCAGTGGATACTAGAAAGGAGTCTGGAGAGCTGCAATTTAACCTCTTACAGGCTCCATGCAACCTACAGGCTGCCAGTTGGACAGTTCCTCTAGGTATCATAGAGAAAGAAGAGGGGAAAAAAAATCTATTCAGGAGAAAATCTTTATAAGCCTGTAACTGGTACATATCTAGAATTAAAACTGACCATTCAGGTTAATAATTTCAGACTACAGGACAGTAAGCATGTTTATAGAACAGAGAATGAGAATAATAGTAAAGATATGTAACAAAGTAATTTTTCAGCATTTTCTACACAAAATATATACACTGATCTTCATTTTTGTTTAATAGATGGGATCATAACATTATTTAAAAACACTCGATCTTAAAATAATATATATTAAATTAGATACACATATATTACTTACCTTCTTTTCTTCATTGGGAGTGAAGGGCCCATCAATTTCATCTATGCTGAGCAGATTTGCCTCACTACATAATTAGGGATGAAAGAGAAAAGTGGATATAATGTAATAGAGCTCAATGCCAACAAAACATTTTAAGCCATACACAGGGCCACAATACACAAGTTAACATTTTTGGATTAGAGACAGGCATTTATGTAGATACCTTACAAATGATCCCAAACAGCAGGGCACTTTATAGTGGGTGGCATGATAGTGGAAAAATATTAAAATTAGTTTGACAATTTATGTGAGACTTGTACAAAGAAAACCTAAATGCAAACAAAAGGGGAAACATGAGGGGAAAAAAGTATTTTAAAATGCCATACAATTACATAAATGTGAATATTCAAAAGGCAACTATAGTTCACAGAGGTACGTAAATGGTAGGAGTGCATCAATATATCAATTGGCTACTGGATCAGCACCAATAAAAGGAGAAATTATGTTATCAACTTTTTTTTGGTCATTGTAGCTGACAGTTATGGCCACATGCCCAGAACACCTTGTCAAGTGCAGTCTAGTCCCCATTCCCCACCCCTGCCCTGAGCCCACAGCAGACTACAAGTCCCAGCGAGTAGAGGGAGGAGATGCCAGGATGTGATCACAAGGTGCTATACTCAGCAACGAAGGGATAGTTACCGGCTCCTGCCATGACAATGCCGTGTGTGCAGCAGAGGCCTGAGTGAGGTATAGGAGGGGTGGCTCCCCACCACTGTGCACACCCCCCGCAGGGGAGGCATGGGGGTGGGGGGGGCATGTGCTCCCTCCCAGAGTTGTCCGTAGGGCAGACATGGGCTGCTTGCTGTGGGCTCGGGACTCTGCTGCCTTTCCCTCCAGAACCCCACCCTATCATGCCCCCTACCCACCTGGCAGGAGGAGTGCGTCTCATCACCTCCACTACTGCCAGGGCTCCCAAGGCAGAAGAGCAGAGAGCCCCAAACCCACAGTGATCAGCCCATATCCAGTCCACACACAGACACCACCATGCCTGCCCCAGGAGGTGTGCACAGTGGCAGGGAGCTGTCCCCCCCCCACCTGCTAGATGATCCACCCATCAGGGTGGCCGGACAAGGATAGGATGGGATTCAACAATGATAAGTGCAAGGTGCTGCACCTGGGGAGGAAGAACCAGCACCATACCTACAGGCTAGGGAACAACCTTCTCGTCAGTACAGAGGTAGAAAAGGATCTTGGAGTCATGATTGATGCCAAGATGAATATGGGCAGGTAGTGTGGGGATGCAGTGAGGAAGGCCAACCGCATACTGCATCCACAGCTGCATCTCAAGCAGGTCCAGGGAGGTGATACTCCCCCTCTGTGTAGCACTGGTCAAGCTGCAGCTGGAGTACTGCATCCAGTTCTGGGTACCGCACTTCAGAAGGGATGTGGACAACATGGAGAGGGTACAGAGGAGGGCTACTCGCATGATCAGGGGGCAGCAGGGCAGGCCCTATGAGGAGAGGCTGAGGGACCTGAACCTGTTCAGCCTCCACAAGAGAAGGCTGAGGGGGGATCTTGTGGCCTGTTACAAACTAGTCAGAGGGGACCAGCAGGCATTGCAGGAGTCCCTGTTCCCCCGAGCACTACCAGGAGTGACTAGAAATAACGGTCACAAGCTGGCAGAGGGTAAATTCAGATTAGACATCAGGAGGCACTACTTCACAGTCAGGGTGGCTAGGATATGGAACCAACTTCCAAGAGATGTGGTGCTGGCTCCTACCCTGCGGGTCTTTAAGACAAGGCTTGACAATCACCTTGCTGGGGTCATTTGACCCCAGTACTTTTTCCTGCCATGGCAGGGGGTCAGACTTGATGAACTGCTCAGGTCCCTTCCGACCCTACTAACTATGAAACTGTCCCATTCCCTGCCCCGGGTCCCATGCACCACCCTGGCTAAGCAGCCCCCCAGCCCCACTCCCTTCCTCACCCTGGGCGCCTCAGTCTGCCCCTCCCAGGTCCCTTCCCCTCCACAAACTTACCCACAGGAAGCTGCTCTCCATGCTGCCTGGCTGTACTCTTGGCCACATGCTTGCGTGCAGCCACTTACATGCACACAGCACCCCCTGCATCTTGCTCCTATCAACCCCAAGCAAGACCCCTTGCAGGCTAGAATGCTGCCCACCTGCAAGGAAAACCTGCTGCTTCTCAAGAGAACTTGGGCATCTGGGAAGCCCTGGCCCTGTGGGGGAGAGGGAACTCAAGTGTCCAGGGCACTGGCCAGAAGGCATACTTATCGATCAGCATTATCAGCTACAATGGCCAAAAAAAAAATCCGATAATGTAAAATTTCCCCTTTTATCAGTGCCAGTCTGACAGGCAACCAATAAATCGGTACACCTCTAATGTTTAACACTCCTGGCCTAAAGGAATGAAAATAAATCAGCACCCAAAGTGACAGGATACTAGTCTCATCTTCTGTCTAGGGGAATCATGTGTCCTGGATTGGCTGGGACAGTCCCAGATTTCACAGACTGTCTTGGTATCCCAGCCATTGAAGAAAATTGAATCAAAAGTCCCATACTGATGGGAAGCCACCTGCCCAGTTCCAACTGACTCTACTGAGCAAGGCCAACAGAATTGGGACCAAGGAGCAGCCCACTGTCTGGGCTCCCTGGAGAAACAGATTAGTGCAAACCCATGGCACATGCATGACTGACTCTACTGGGCAAGCCACTCCCAGCTCACAGCCGAGCGGAGTCGGGACCAGGGAACAGCTGCCACTGCCACCCAGAGCCCAGGTGACATAGTGTAGCTGGGGGTGGGAGCAAAGAGGGCACTAGCCACAAGTGCCAAAATCCCCATCAGGAGCCTTTATCATAGCAGTGGCAACACTGTAAAGCAGTGCATCTGTTAGGGGCACAGGGGTGAATGGAAGAGTACTTCCTTTCCCCTGGGAATTTCTTTCACAGTAGGCACAGCCCCATGCCTCGTAGCATATCTGGGGGTGGGTGAAGCAAATGGAACCCCAGTGACAGGTCCCACAGAGCCTGTGCCACAGGACTACTACCATCAGACACTCTCTCCACCTCTGCTGCCTGTGATCTCTGCACAGGAAAAGCAGCTACTGTTGCAGTGGTAGTAGCAGCTGCTGTTCCTGTTCAGAGAACTTAGGCAGGTAAGAATTCCCTTTTTAGCACCCCTCTCCCCACATTCCTCTTGTCAGCATATTCCACCTGTCCTGGACACTGAATAAGCTCACTGTGCCTCCATATTTATGGAAAATATGCAAGTGTGAAAACAACGATGAAATACATGTATCATTGTTCAGTGATAGAATGTATATTTCTGTTTGCCTATTTTCGGGTCTCCAGTTTCTTTCTGTATACAATAAATACCTTTCAGACAGAGACAGACTGTCCAGAGAAAAATGGACACCTGTGAGGATTTAATGCCTCCAGTCATTTTTAAATGAATAGGAAGGTATTCCTTCTTTCCAAAAATATTAACATTCTGCTAATTAAACCACAGGACATACCAAATTTTGTATTCCTATACTGTCATTTAAAAAAAAATGTGGGGGGAGGGAGGAGAGAATGACAATAAATTCAATTTATATCCATTACCAAACAATCAAGATAATTTTTTCAAGAATCAATTCAAGATGCTAGATTTCTACTAAAAAGGTCTTAATACTATATTAAATCCTTGACAATAAGCAAGAAAAATACATATCTGAATGTTCTCATAATTTATCCTCATTCTCTCAAACAATGGCATTATATTTCCAAACAAAAATCCAAGTAAAGTAAAATCTAGTAAACTTGCTGTATTGTTCCACAACCAAAGTACTTAATTATGACCATCAACAATACTCTCCAAAAAGGCACAAGCAACACCATTCTAATGTCAATAGATCAGGGTTGTCCAACTGACTGGCTCAGGGCCACAGGACCTGCCCCCCATACAAGCCAAGCATGTGCCACAGGCTGTACTGTGCATTTCTTCCACTCCCCGTTACACCTCTAACGTGCTACATGAGCCTCGCAAACCACAAGCTTCTTCTACCCTCTCCTTTCCATTGATGCATCATACAGCCTCCCCCATATTATGTGGACGTGCTACAACAAGCCACCCACTGCATCAGTATGGATGCTATGCTAGGTTCTCGGGCCCTGGAACACTTCAACCATGGGCTCCACGCAGCCCTGAAGGCAAGGCTGCTATGTGCTACCCCCATGGGCAGAGGCAGGCAGCAAAAGCTCAAGAAAGAGCACAGGGACTCCCACATCAGAGGAAAAGTGGGGAGGGAGGGAGGAGAGCAATGCCTGGACCAGAAGCCTAGAGGCCACCCATTATCCACCCCCTTAGGAAAGGGGTAGGCAATGTTTTTTGGCCAGAGTGCTGAAAAAACCACAAAGTGTCTACCTTGGAAAGTGCCGGAGTCCCGACACGACAGAAAAACAAACTTGGGGGGGGGGGGGGAGAATGCACTGCATATTAGTATACTTAATAATCATAAATGTTGCCTTTATGTATTCCTTTT
>NW_017728918.1:60035500-60044650 GCF_001723895.1 Crocodylus porosus | reverse complement strand
AGAAAGAAAGAAAGAAAGAGAGAAGGAAAAAGGAGAGCAGAGAGAACCAGAGACACGCACACACACACAGAACAACCTGCACAAAGACTGAGAACGAAAACACACCCAGAACAGATACATGCGCACACACATCCAGAACCAGATGTGTGGGCACACAGAACCAGAGGCAGACAAACGCACAGAACCTGGGCCACTGGACAAAGTCCGACCCAACAATGCCTTGGTCCCGTCAGAGCCCCTCTGTTTCCCTCAGCAGCCAGCCCCCAGGCTGCAGCACAGCTGGCCAAGGCCCCGGCTTGGAGCCTGCCCATCAGCCCAACCACCAACCCACCCTGAACAGCTAAGCCTGCAAAAGGTGTGGTACTCCTGGTGAGGGACAGCGCCAGCCTCATCCTGGGTGGGGCGGGGGCTGGGCCAGGGCTCGACTCAGAGCAGGTGGGAGTCAGGCAGGCTCAGCTGCAAGCCCTGCTGCAAGCAGCCTGGGCTCTGTGGCTGGCAGCAGCTACAGAGCCTGGGCCAGCTGCAGCCAAGAGGCTGCAAACAGCTGCTCTGGGCTCCAGCATCAGCTTCGTACTGGCAGGTGCATGTGTGCCTTGGAGCAGACGGTGGGAATAGGGCCTGAGGCAGCACTGAGGTGCACGTGCGGTCGCTGTCAGCATAGAGCTGATGCTGGGGCTGTGGAGCCTAGCGCCGCTGTTTGCAGCCTTCCTGCTGCTTGCTGCAGCTGCCCAGAGCCCAGGCTGGCTGCAAACAGCTGCGCTGGGCTCCGGAGCCCCGCCATCAGCTCTGTGCCAGCAGTCGGGGAGAGGCCGGAGTTGTACTGCCTCAGGCTCCTACCCTACCATCCACCCCGAGGCATGCATGCACCCGCCAGTATGGAGCTAATGCCGGAGCCTGAACCAGATGTTTGCAACCTCCTGGCTGCAACTGGCCCAGGCTCTGGGTAGCTGCTGCCAACCATGGAGCCTGGTCTTCTTGCAGCAGGACTTGCAGCTGCCCAGCCACCTGCTGGGAGCAGCCCAGGCTTTGTGGCTGGCAGCAGCTGCCTAGAGCCTAAGGTGGCAGTGGTGTGCTGAGCAAAGTGGCCTTGCATGCCATGCTCAGCACACATGCCAGAGGTTGCTGACCCTGCCTTAGGAGATGCATGCAGCATATGAGCAGCCAGTTGGGACAGTCCTGCACTAGATCACGCTTCAAATAAAATGAAGTTTACACTCTGTAAAAGCCTTTCTACCAAGGACCAGGAAACGACTCCTTTATTTTCTACGTGAAGATACAAAGTTCAACATACTTAAAAAAAAACAACAAAAAAAAACAATGTGGTAAGAAGCAGCAAAAAGACAGAGGTGTGTGTGAAGCTGTGATAATCAAAATTAAAACGTCAGAAGAAAACTCTGGAAATTAAGTGGGATCACATCAAAATAACTGCTTTGAATAAAAATTTCCACCAAATTAAAAGACAAATACAAAACACCATCAGGCATTTGAAACAACTATCCTATCAGAAAAAAACGCAAAAGAAAAACTAAGTAGCAGCAATTTCTCTCCAGTTAAGAATACAGAACAGCAGTAGTATTCTAGCTTCCTCAAAGGAGTAGCTTTTCAAAGCTCTTATAAAACTCTTTAGAGAAATAGGTAACATGTAGGAAAAAGTTGTATATTATCTAAATAATTGTTTTCAGTGTTTAGAAAAGATATGATTATACAAATCGCTCAGAAAGGACCAAGTATGAACTATAAGAAGGATAAGAATTGGTCCCAGTTAGTTTACAACTAAATTATGTAACTAGTATAAGTGTCAAATGATTTATGAAACAGAAGATTGATACAATTTTCACAGATACGCTGAATGAGAAATTAAAAGGGCAATATATACTAATCACCTATTTTGGAGGCTACAACAAGTGTTTTTCCTAAGCCTAACAGTATACAGATCAATTTCTTATCAGACACGTACATTCAGAAAAAGGCAAATCTCCTATCATCTTTCCTTAGTCTTCCATACCCTCAGGTACCAGGCTGCTCAGGCTGTCACCACTGTCCAACTTGCAGGCTTGGATGCCCATAAAGTAGATCAGAGTTGGTGGAGTTTCTCTCTTAACAGCATTCCTAGGTTTACTCCAGAGGCCATATAGATATATCCTATGTGTCTTTCTCCACTACTTAAATCCATTTGTTATGCTTGATGGACTATTGCTTTTATTAAAAAAGCATCGTTCATTGTAGCAAGGCACTAAGGTATGCCTGCTCATTTAAGGTTGAAGCAGCCTAGCCCACAGAGCTCCCCAGCTGCGGGTTCCCAGGGTAATACCTGAAGGAGTCACATGGATGCATGGCTCCAGGATATATAGGCTCAGGGCTGGAGACAGCAGGACACCTTCTCTCTGGCAACTGCCAAAGGAGGAGCTCTTGCATGTGAAGGCTGCTCAAGTATGGGTGCTTTATGCTTTGTTACTCAAGTGCTGTGAGACTTTAGGAACCTCTCAGGTACTTAAGACTATGGGAGCATGCTGTACTAAAGGTGTAAGTTTGACCCTAAACGAGGCATAGTACTGTTGATGATACTTAAGTTATAACCTAGAGGCTTTGTTTGTGTTTCTGTTTACACTGGAGGACCAGGATGAGGCTGTAAGGGGAGGTTTGGAGGCCTCATTAGTGCCTGGAGATACGATCCCAGAATTTGGGCAGTGTTAGTGATAGGCACATAGAGAAAGAGAAAAAATTGCCCTAGTGGTGCAGATACAAGGGGTGCAGAGAGCCTGAGCACCAGAAGGGTGCAGATATAAGGTTGCAGAGAGCCCTAGAGCTAGAGGAGCACAGCGAGCCCTAGCCCAGAGGGGTGCAGATATAAGGGTGCAGAAAACCCTAGAGCCAGAGTGGTGCAGATACAAGAGCACAGAGTGCCCTAGTATCAGAGGAGTGCAGGCACAAGAGTGCAGAGACAGTTTAGTGCCAGCAAGGTGTAGATACAGGGGTGTAAAACCTAGCATCAGAGTGGCGCAGAAGTGATAGATGGTAGTAACACCTGCAAGGCTTGGGACACAAAGGGTGGAGTTGTATGTGAACCCTAGACATTGGGATATTAAAATGAGTAGCCTCTTGCTTAGAAATAACTTAGTCATTACATCAAAGGCATAGCAAGCAAGATAGGCGAATGGCCCATTGTGGAGATCAGCCTTGAGATATACACACCTGTTACATTCATACAGAGATGAGATACCTGATGATAATGATAGAGGGATAGCTAAAATTTAACCAGTTTTTCCACTTCAAAACAGAACTCAATCTCCATTTACTTGATAGAAAAGTGAGGCACCCTCTTAAAAATTATGGCACTTAATCCAAATTATTGAAAATGTACAAGTAAATATATTAGTCCAGCAGTGCTCAGCCCCTGGCCTGCAGCACAGTGCCATCTTGCACACGCAGCTCCCCAGAAGTGTGTAAGTTTGGTAATTGAGGAGCAGTGAGATCACTCTCCCTTTGCCAAATTTCCAAATCCATGAGGAAACCCGGACCTGCACTCTGGATCATATCCCTGATCCCCAGTCCCAGTGCACAGGGCCAGGTGGGGTGGTACCAGGCTCCAGGACTCAATCCCAGGGCATGGTGGCAGGAGGAAGCGGGGCCAGGTTTTAGATCCCAATCCTGGCTTGTGGGGCTTAATTTAGCTGATGGACTGGTCCCACTCAATGCATCTGGCCCACCAGGTAAAAAAGGTTGAGCACTACTGTATTATCTATTTAAAAAAAAAAGCAGCAGAAACAATTAAGAAATTTAGAATCCTAATGTCAGACTCCCTAGTAGGTTATTTTAAAAAACACAAGTGTTTCTACACAGAAAAAACTTGTTGAAATTGTATGTGTATAGATAGTTTTTGGTTAAGTAATCACCTTCCACTAAGGTTCCTCACTAAGCTGGCAAAAAAAATCCCATGAAATTTATCCTCCTCTTTAAAATATCTGTCTTTTCATGATTGCCACTACCATTCCCGAAGAGTTAGATTCAGGGTGAGAAGACACCCCAATAAGACAAGGATGAAGTAAATGTTTTAACTACAAACCCAAGAAATTAAGAATTAAATGAAATCCAAACATGTAAAAAAGATAGGAAGCAAATAGCTGGGAAATAAAGAAAACTGCAGTTCTACATAATTAGAAAAAGATGTGAGGAAATCCTGTTTCTTTAAAAGTAATTTTTTATCCTGTCTGGAATTACAAAAATTAAATATGTTGTCACTCTAGAGTTATTGCATAATAACATTATTCTGTGGCAGAATTAGAGTTGTTTGGCTGCTTTAACTTGATTTGCTTACCTTAATGTTCACATTTAATTTACATTTTTAACTCTTAATTTCCCCAATATACGTTGCTTGTTTTGAGAATAAATACAGCATCTCTGAAATGATGACTATGTATTTCCCATCATTTCCAATTTAATATAAGCTTTTGTCCACTAAGAACAGCTAAGAACAAACAGTTCAGTTATTACAAATGAGATTTTACTTGTTCAGCATTAAATTACTGAAGTCTTCTTAAAAAACAAAACCAAAAAACCCACTAAAAAAACAGATAGTTATAATACTGTAGCCTAGTAATAATGATAATTTACAAAAAAATAGTAGTGCTAGAGTGATGTGACAGGTATGATGGTCTAGAAAAAATGCAAGAGGCCAGGGTTTTGTCAGTGATATCTTCTATTGGATCAACTATATAATTGAGAAAGATGAATTACCCATTGTCAAGTCTCCCTTTTTACAAAAAGCATATTTTTATAATTAAACATTTTTACTTTCAATATCTTAGATAAAATTATCCTTACTCTTTCTCTGCATCTCCTTCGCTTTCTTCTCCATGATCAAAGCTCCAATTATTTTTGAAACCTCCATCTCTCCTGGACTGTGATCTATCCAGGGCTGAAATGAGAACAAGTTAAATCTAAGTCTTGATTTCAAACCAGGTCTCTAACCAATACAAATCCAAAAGCTAAAGTAACATGGCTGATTTTCCAAGACACTTTTTTCAGCAATAAAGCATTTAAATATCCTTTAGCACCCTGGTGTCATAACCCATCTGTGCACCAGATAGGGCTCAGGAGGCTGAAGCTACCCCCTGCATGCTGGGATTAGACCCTGAGGGCCCAGCACCACCCCTTCCAACCCATCAGGACTAGGTCCCAGGGAGAAGGCAGACACCACCCGCTTCTGTGCCAAGACTGGGTGTCAAGGGGTCAGCACCCCCCCAACCCTTGCACCAAGATTGGGCACTTGGAACCCGAACTGCCCCTGCCCAGCTCTGTGCACTAGGATCAAGTGCCAGATTCACAGGACCCAAACCTACATGCGTCTCGAGTTTTCGCAGCAAGGGAAGGGACAATTAATGCTGTCACCACTCCCCCATCGCCAAGTTTCCAGGCTCATGGGGAACCCCACACACTGGATCACGTGGAGCTGTAGGCCAGACCTGGCCCACAGGCCAGAAATTGAGCACAATGGATTTAGCAGAATAAGTTTACAGATGACATGGCTAGTTTTTAAATCGTATATATGATTTAAAAACACGTACAACACCTGTGAACACCTTTAACAAACTAATACAATGCTTTTTCTCTTTCATCTTATATCCCACCATTACCTTCAGTAGCGATGTACTTATTTAACAACACATTATTAAAAAGAAAAAAACACTAAGTGAAGCACAAAAAGAGATGGGAACATGCAGCAACTGCTGACTTTTTTGACATTTGTACTTTCAAAGTTTCCCTTCATACGTACTAAGTTTCACTGGGTCTTTATTTACCATCATATTTTTTCCCCATAGAAAATGTGCACCTTTCCCAACTCTCCCATCACCCTCCTCCCCCACCCACCAAAGAGTCAGATCCACAAAATTGGAGTGCATGTATTAAGTCAGGAAGCTGACTTTCCGCCCAAGATAGAAGTGCCTTCCTTTAATTCCTGTCCAGTGCAACAGGTCTGGTATTAGGATTCAGGGAGCTGAAGAAGTTGATTGGTACAGTGGCACCACTGTTCTTCACTCCAGAGGTATTTACAATGGTCTCTTTTTTAAGGGTTCACTAACCAAGCTACCCATTCCTAAGACAATTTTGCTGTGGGCTAGGGCTCCAGGTCTATTCTCCTATTGTACAGCTCATGAGTTCTTTTCAAAATCATAGGTGTGGACATACTGAAGGCAAACCTCAAGAAAACAGATACCAACATCTAGAGCTAGAAGGAGCTGGCTGCCAGCTGACTCCAATGATGCCACAACCTCAACTAAGCAGCAGCCCATTTTGAGGTAAAGCAACTTGCCCTTGAATTAAAGAAGAGATAGTAGAGGAAGGAAAAGCAGAGGAATCTCATCTTATAGTCTCCCCTGCAGAAAGACATAACTTTTGTGGACAGATACATGGCTCAAAATTAGACTTTTAAATCACCTCAAGACCCATTAATGAGCCATAATATATATGAATGTTGAATCAAGGAACTGCCAACAACATATGATTTTGGATAAGAAGCATGAATGAGTACAGACACTACAGCATTAGCAATATATATATGTCAGGAGAGATTTAGGCTGCATACAGACATTCAAATAATCTAGGAGAATTCTACCAGGTTTGTTCTCCTGGTAGAGAAACTTACAGTGTGTACAGACATTCAAATGCTGAGGCCCTGAAGAGTGGTATGCTTGCAGTGCTGACACTGTGCAGCCAGAGGAGGGCCCTGTGCACACATCTCTGCAGACTCCCTTTGTCTGGGAACAGATGGCAGCGGTGCATTGGCTGCCCCAAAATGCCTATGGTCAGCTTTTCTTTCCTTGCAATACAACATGGGGATTTTCTGAGCAGCAGAGTTCAGAAAGTGACACTCTGTCTCTTATGAGCAAGGGAAGGCAGGGGGTGGTCAAGTGAAAGCTGGAGGACTATGTTCTCATCTGAGAGGAAATTCACAGCATATACAGACATTTGCTCTCTCAGGGGAAATTCTCCTGAAAGTGACTTAACCCAGGAAGTTGCCTAGGTTATTTTTTCCTAGAGTGCTTATTTTTACTCTGGGAGCAGAAGTTCAGATTTCTTCATGTTCATGGTTTCTCCTGGGAGAGCAGCATTTCTCCCAAAAGAAACTGAATGTCTGTTTGAGACTTTCAAAAGCCTCCTGGATTTCTGATTTTACATTCAGAAACACAAACATACAGTTTTAAGGCAAGTAAAATGCATGGCTGGAATGTTGATGGCTAAATTTGGTAGGGGTGCACCAACACAGATTTTGGGGGCCAATACCGATAGCCAATATTTAAGGAGGCATATCGACTGATACCTATCCAATACAGCTGCCTCCAGGTGGTAAAACCAGTGTGGTGGAAGGGGAGGGAAGGGGTATGGGGGGGTGGGCCAGATCAACAGCCCCCGTGGTGAGGAGGGGGCAGGGGCAGATGCTGCCCAGGTGGGATGGGGGCATGGGACAGAGGTGCACCTCGTGGGGGTGGGGGAGGCACCTACCACTGCTCGCACCCCAGGAGGACACGGGGGCAGGCTAGAGCTGACACTGCATGACTATTCTCAGCGGAGGCTGGGCTTGGAGTGGGTGCCAGCAGTGCTGGAAGTGGCTGCAGCCACCCCAAATTTCACTGCCACTCTGCTCCCAGTCCTATGACACCAGATGCAAACCCGGCTCTAATCCCACCTCCACCCATGCGCTGGGAAGAGCTGAGGCTGCACTGGGCAGCTGGAGGCAGCAGCGGCACTGGAAGTAAAGCTGTAGTGAAATCTCAGGTGGCTGCAGCCCCTCTCTAAGCACCCACTCTGAGCCCAACCCAACCAAGAAGAGCTGCACGCAGTGCCAAAAGAGCCTCAGAGCAGGCATCAGCAGCACTGGAAGGGGGCTGCATCCACCCTAAATTTCACTGCAGCTCCGCACCCAATGCTGCCGCTGCTACTAATCACCCAGCACAGCCTCAGCTCTTCCCAGCGCATGGGTGGAGATGGGACATGGAGCCAAGCTGCACCTGGAGGAACGGAACTGGAAGCTGAGTAGTAGTGAAATTTGGGGTGGCTGTACCCCCTCCCAGCGCCAGCAGAGCCTACTCCAAGCCCAGCCCCTGCCAAGAAGAGCTGCACAGCACCAGGTCTAGCCCACACGCTAACTCTGCATAGATCCGGGGGAGGGGGACAGCTCCCCCACCCCCCTGAAATGCAAGCAGCAGCAAGAGCTGCCCCCCCCCGGGCAGTGCCTGTTTCTGTAGGGTCAGAAGGGACCTAAGCAAGTCATCAAGTCCTATCCCCTGCCATGGGCAGGAAAGAATGCTGGGGTCAAACGACCCCAGCTAGGTGATTGTCTAGCCTCCTTCTGAAGACCCCCCAGGGTAGGGGCAAGCCTCACTTCCCTAGAAAGTTAGTTCCAGCTCCTAGTCACCCTGACTGTGAAGTAGTACCTCCTGACGTCTAGCCTCAACCTACTCTCAGTCAACTTATGGCTGTTATTCCTTATAACTCCCAGTAGTGCTTGAGGGAACAGAGACTCTCCCATCGCCTGCTGGTCACCCTTGGCAAATTTGTAGGTGGCCACCGGCTACCTTTCTCAGCCTTCTTTTGTATAGGCTGAACAGGTTCAGGTGCTGTAGTCTCTCCTCATAGGGCCTACCCTGCTGCCCCCTGATCAGGTGAGTGGCCCTCCTCTGGACCCTCCCTATGCTATCCACATCCCTCCTGAAGTGCGGTTCCCAGAACTGGACTCAGTGCTCCAACTGCAGCCTGACCAGTGTCGCATAAAGGGGGAGGATCACCTCTTTGGACCGGCTCATGATCATAGAATCATAGAAGTAGGGTCGTAAGGGACCTTGTAGATCTTCAAGTCCAACCCCCTGCCTGGGCAGAAGAAAAAACTGGACTCAAAAGAGTCCAGCCAGGTAGGCATCAAGCCTCTTCTTAAAGATCCCCAGGGTAGGAGCCAGCACCACTTCCCTTGGAAGTTCATTCCAGCTCCCAGCCACCCTAACTGTAAAGTAGTTCTTGCGGATGTTTAATCTAAATCTACTCTCTAATAACTTGTGTCCATTATTCCTTGTCATGCCAGGGGGCGCTAGGGGAAACAGTGTCTTCCCTAAACCCTTCTGGTCCCCCTTAGTGAGTTTATAGACAGTCACCAGGTCC
>NW_017728918.1:60033827-60035489 GCF_001723895.1 Crocodylus porosus | reverse complement strand
TCCTGGCTGACTTTCTCCCAGCAGATGTCTGGGTAATTAAAATCACCCATGACAACTACATCCCTTGCCCTAAGTACCTCTGCAAGTTGGCCCGAAAATTCCTGGTCCAGCTCCTCACCTTGGCTGGGGAGTCTGTAGTAGGCCCCCACCGTCAAATCACTCTCCCCACGGTCTCCTTGAATCTTAAACCAGAGCACTTCAGCCTGCCCTTCCTCTGACCCCATTGTGCTGGCAGAGGATGTGTAGTGCTCCTTGACATAGAGTGCCACACCCCCACTTTTCCTTCCTTCTCTATCCCGCCTGTAAAGCCTGTATCCCCTAATGGTAACTGCCCAGTCATGGAACGAATCCCACCACGTTTCTTTTAGCCCTATGATATCTGGGTTTGATATTCCGAGAGTGAGTTCCTCCTGTTTATTCCCCATACTGCGAGCATTGGTATATAGGCATTTAAGGCCTTGCAAGACTGTGTGCCATCCCCTGTTGATGCATCTGTGGATGCATGACAAGGTGTGCTTAGCCTTCCTGACCGCAGCCCTACATTGGCAGCCTATTTTCTTCTTGGAACAGTGACACCAAGATCCTTTTTTGCCTCTGTACTAACAAGAAGGGAGTTCCCCAGCCTGTAGGTATGCTGCTGGTTTTTCCTACCCAGGTGCAATACCTTGCAGTTGTCCGTATTGAAACCCATCCTATTCTCATCCACCCACCTCTGTAACCTGTTCAGACCTATTTGTAGCCTGTTGCTCTCTTCTAGCATGCTCACTTCTCCCCACATCTTAGTGTCATCTCCAAACTTGGACAAGGTGCTATTCACCCCCTTGTCCAAGTCGTTGATGAAGATATTGAACAGTGGGGGCCTGAGGACCGAGCCCTGGGGAACCCCATTGCCCACATCCCTCCAAGTCGAAAATGACCTGTCCACCACCACTCTGAGTGCAGCCCTCCAGCCAATTAGCGATCTGACTGTAGGTGTCAACACCACAGTTGCCTAATTTTTTAATGAGAATTGGGTGAGAGACAGTGTCGAAGGCCTTCCTAAAGTCCAGAAAGACTACGATTTCATAAATATCAGGGCTGGAAGGGACCTCGGGAGATCATTGAGTCCAGCCCCCTGCCCAAAGGGCAGGAAGTCAGCTGGCGTCATAGGATCCCAGCAAGATAAGCATCCAATTTACTCTTGATTTATTTCAGTACCGATCCGATATCGGACCGATGTATTGGTGCACTTCTAGAATTCAGTTTTTCAGAAACAGGTAGGTTTGAGCACCTCAAAATAT
Source organism: Crocodylus porosus (assembly GCF_001723895.1). Lineage (NCBI taxonomy): Eukaryota > Metazoa > Chordata > Crocodylia > Crocodylidae > Crocodylus > Crocodylus porosus. Next base: position 60,034,209 of record NW_017728918.1, on the reverse strand, counting down.
ATTGTATATAAGAGTAGGTCGCCTGGCCTTTACCTACCTTTTTACATATGTGGTAACACAAGTGATCGGGCAAAATTCACTTATTAACTAGAAATTTTATGGGACTGTGCAACTTGGAATTTACCCAGCCGCAAACTGGTGGGACTCAACGCATGACTGGGCGGTGAATGTCACGGGCTATAGGCTATACAGGAGGGACAGGATAGGAAGGAAAGGTGGGGGCGTGGCACTCTACATTAAGGAAGAATATCCATCCTCATCAATCAATAAAGAATCAGAGGAAGGGCACTCTGAAGTGCTTTGGGTTAGATTACAAGGCAGTCAAGGGGAAAGAGACTTAACAGTGGGGGTCTACTACAGACCTCCCAACCAAGGGGAAGAG
>NW_017728918.1:60032648-60033642 GCF_001723895.1 Crocodylus porosus | reverse complement strand
GGGCGACAGTGATCATTGCCTGCTGGAATTCACCATCCAGCGCAAGGTGGCAAAGGCCTACAGCAAGGCAGGAGCTCTAGATTTCAGGAGGGCAAACTTCAATGAGCTAAGGAGAATAGTCAGGGAAGCACTGAGGTCCCGGAGGGGAGGGGAGCCGGGTGTCCAAGAAGAGTGGTCGCGCCTCAAGGAGACGATCCTCCAAGCCCAAAGGGAGGTAATCCCAACAAGGATCAAAGGGAGCAGGAGGGCACACAAGCCCCATGGCTCACCAAAAGCATCCGGGAATGTCTCCTAGCTAAAAGGGAAGTGTACACCCAATGGAAAGGAGGGGCCATCACCAGGAATGACTATTCTGCAGTTGCTCGGGGATGTAGGGGGGCAGTCAGGAAGACCAAGGCAGAGATGGAACTGGGACTAGCTTCCCAGATTAAGGACAATAAGAAGCCCTTCTTTAAATACACAGGGGGTAAAAAGAAGGTTCCGGGTAACGTAGGGCCCCTGCAGGACACGTTAGGAAATTTGGTTGTCATACCAGATGACAAAGCCAGGATATTTAACGATTTCTTTGCCTCCATCTTCCTAAGCAGGGACTGGAACAGCCACCCCCCCCGCTGCGCCCCCCTCAGGCCCCAGGAGAGGCACACCTAGGCCAAGGGTTAGTGAGGAACTAGTTAGGCAGCTTCTGGAGGGACTGGATGTATTCAAGTCAGCCGGTCCAGACGATCTCCACCCTAGAGTACTAAAGGAATTGGCTGAGGTCATTGCGGGACCCCTGGCATGGCTTTATGAGCACTCGTGGTGCTCTGGTGTGGTGCCAGGGGACTGGAAGAGGGCCAACGTGGTTCCCATCTTCAAAAAGGGGAAGGAGGAGGACCCAGGAAACTATAGGCTAGCTAGTCTTACTTCAATCCTAAGCAAGCTGTTTGAAAAAATTATGCTGGCACACATCTATGAGGGGCCAGCAGGGGATTTCATGCTTAGGGGCAACCAACAC
>NW_017728918.1:60015619-60031828 GCF_001723895.1 Crocodylus porosus | reverse complement strand
GGAGGCAGTCAGGAAGGCCAATCGTACCTTGTCATGCATCCACAGATGCATCTCAAGCAGGTCCAAGGAGGTGATCCTCCCCCTCTATGTGGCACAGTTCTGGCCGCCGCACTTCAAGAGGGATGTGGACAACATGGAGAGGGTCCAGAGGAGGGCCACTCGTATGATCAGGGGACAGCAGGGCAAACCCTATGAGGAGAGGCTCTGGGACCTGAACCTGTTCAGCCTTCACAAGAGAAGGCTGAAAGGGGACCTGGTGGCCATTTACAGACTTACCAAGGGGGGCCCTACATCTATGAATTAGCTAGACAATGGGCTGAAATGACACTGATACACAAATAATAGCCCATTTTGCATTTTATTGAAGATACAAAAAACATTCAGAAAATAACTAGCCTGGACTATTTAATAATGTTCATAAATTCAAGGACTGATATTCTGAGGTGATGCTTTGTTATCTGTATACAATTTTTTTGAGGACAAATGTCAGACACCGAAGACTTAAAAAGTGAAGATTAATACCAGAATGATCATCTATTAACTCTACAATAAAGGTTTAACACCAAAAAAAATCCATGGGGCAGAACGACAAGATTAACAGATAACGCCTCTTCCTATGCCATAAGGGAAAAAAAATTGGCAGCTACATTTAACTGTTAGATCAATACTGAGAGTGAGACAATAGATCGGGAAATTCTATATAGGCCACCATAACAGAAAAAGATTATATAGCCCAAGAAATGGTAATGAATGACACAATCAGCTTTCAGGCACATACCTGAAATAGTAGGCATCAGTACAGAGTCCATGAATGCCATTTTCAAAAAACATCTGGACATGAGAAAGGTTTCAGCAGGAGGGGTGGCTCAGAATAAAAAAAAAGCTTGACATTTCCAGAAAAACTTTTGGTATCAAGAAACCTCTTGACCAAGCAGTAGAAATAATCTCCACCTTCCAAGAAACTGAAGACAACATCAATTAATATCATGGTGATAGTGAGACAGCGAAGTGGTGACTAAATGATTCTCTCTCAACAGACTAGTGGAGACCATCAATAGACCACTGACACAGCAGTTTACTAGTATAGACTTGCTAGAAGTCATCAAGAACAAGTGTCAGGAATGTTTACTCAAGGAGCATTTCTTCTTCCAGACAAGGCATCAATTTGCAAATTCCAGACTGCAGTGACCACAACAACAAAATGTGTGTCTGAAATGTTTCCTCATCCAACTCATTCATCAGATTTGGCTCCCTTAGACTTCTACCTGCTCCTCAAGTTGAAGGTAGACTTTGTGGGAAGAGTTGCAATACTGATGATAATACCACAAAGCAATTGCAGGAATTTATGGACTTTCAGGACAAGGACTTTTGCATGACACACATTGTGCTTCAGATGCATTAGATGAAACTGACTGACATCAAGGGAGTCCATACTAAAAACAAAAACAAAAAAAAAGGATAACTGAACACAAATTATACTTTTTTTCTATTTTTGTAAAGCCAGAAAAATTCTGAATATCCCTTCATATGAGCTGTGTTAGTCTTAAAAGTTCTGCCAATCTCTAGCAGAAATAAACTGGAAAAAGATCTGTTAGCCAGATTTGAACTCAGAATACTAGTCAAAATTCAGAAGAAAAATGCTTCAGAAAAGAACCTTCTCATCTATTAAACATTTCTGTTCTATCAGTAGCCCATGTTATATTCCAGAAGTGATATGTGACCTCTTGATTGAACTCCACAGTGACACCAAAACAGCCCCAACAGAGGAAAAGTCCTCCTCCTACTGCAACTTGTCAGTTGACCTTTTCTTCCCCGTCACAGTTCTGGGCACAGTGATCAATGTATTTGTAATCTCCACTCACAAACAACTGCAACTTTTACCTAGGAACAAGACACACATCTTGGAAAAGCTCCATATAGAAATGCAGCAACTTAGGAACACAACACACTGAATGTATTGTTTCATTCTAAGTCACATCTCTATTTGTGTGCAGATGAACCTATTCAAGGTAACTATTCAAAAGTCCCAGAATAGGCTAACTACCTGACAAATCCTCTCACTCCTTCATGACCATGACTCTTCTTGATGGGACCACTAACTAAGAACAACCAACCAAGTGTTCTGATCCAAATGCATTTTTTCCTTTACTGTAGTTCCCACTCAGTCAGCTTCACTTAATTATATGCACATAAAGGTAAAAATGAGTCTCCAGGACCATCTAAGTTTGCTACCTTCATAAATTAATGGGAAGGCTGTCAGATACTAGCTATGAAGGCAATAAATATATTTTTTAGAAGTAGTCTGGTGCAATAGTGCTTTTCCCCAACTTCTTCAGTTTCCTGCTAGACAAGTCCTCCCCTCTTGATATGCAAAAGGTTAACATTCTGTCCAGGACATTTATTCAAAGGAAGACTAACTCATATTAAACTGAAAGGGCTGTTTAAAGTAGGGAATCATTTGTTGGTAAAGGCTTCAAGTTTGATTTATTTGAGGAAAAGAAAGCAGCTGTCAGGTCAGTTTCCTATACATTGAAAGCAGAGAATAATCTTAAATATATACAATTTTAAATACATGTATTTAATGGTAGTATGCGTGTTACATGAACCCCTTTAAATAATCTTTAAGATATTGCTGCATGATAATAATCTGCACTCTAAAGAAAGTCTCTTGTGTTAGAACTTTGGCTCCCAATTTAAGACCTGAAAAATGAAGGGGAGAGCTAGAGGAAACAAACTTTGGGTCAATGTCCCTTTCCAGGAGATAGCGTGGAAGAGATCAGGACATTGTTAATAGCCAAAAATTAGTTTTACATTCTGACTAGAACTTTAAGCAAATAGACCACAAAAAATGAACATGTGCTTTAACACTTTTAGATTTGAAAGGTACTTTAGTTGTACACATGGTGTCAGTATACATTTTCTCAGACAATGCAAGTCACCCTTACACAACTGTCCCACTTCAGATTTAGCACTATTTGTACATTAAGAAAAAATGAATGGCATCAGTCACATTCTGTTGCTGTTCTCTCCCATCTTTTCTCAAAGAGGTCAAACAGGAGTATTATGGTTTTGGGGAATGGTGGATTGTTAACATGCACACTGTGTTTTTGCTAAAGACGAGGCTGAAAAAGCACATCAAGCACTTGCAAATCCGGCTCTTGCAAAGATAAAATTTACTCTTACAATAAAAAGTTCCAATGTTATTGAGGCAGGGCAGAGCAACACATCAGAGACTATCTGGTTAAAAAAGGAGAGAGGTAGGCAAGTTGATCTGAGGTCAGGCAGAACATGGGGCAGGGTGGTGCCTACAGATTAACTGGTTCAGAGACACACAGCATCTGGCAAAGTAACCTGTTGGCTATGGAAACAAGCCTTTCTGAACAAGTTTGTCTCTAAGGTTCCTGCCCTATCTTCTCTCTGCCTATGTGCAGAGAGGCACATAGGCAAGGGATATTATGAATGGACTTATAGAGCAATTTAGGGAAAGAAAAGTAAATACAAAGAATAGGGGAAGGGGGCACTGCCAAGAGAGAAAATGTGAGCTGAATATGTCAACAGGGATAAACCCAACATAGGTGATACAAAAGTAACGCAGGTATTGGGATAAGAATCCAGGGCCTCTATTGAGACCATACTTAATATGATCCAGTCTGTGGATGGATGATTTCTTGTTCTGTGGTTCCATATTAAAGCTGTTTTTCTAAAAGTCTGTTGTTAAAACAGCTACTCTGGAATGATGAAATGTTCAGGGAGGTTAAAAGTGTTCTTCCACAGACTTTTATGTCGGTCTTTCTGGAATCCAATTTCAAGAGGTGTTCATTCCTTCTTTCTTCACACAGGGCCAGTCCTGTCTTGTCAAATATAGCCAGCAGAGGGGTATGGTGCATACAAGTCTTGTAGAAGAGAGCGTAAAAAAAAGTAAACCTTGAATGACAATCTGTGTTGTTTGGTCCAGTGTTGGTATGATGTGTTGGGGAAGGGGCACAGCTGGCAACAGAGTCTGGAGCAAGGTCTGGTAACTTAATGAGATCGGAGTTAGGCAGTTTATTTCTGGAGAGACGTTATTTGAGATTGAGAGACTGCCTTGTAGGCCAAGACAGTCTTCTTTCACCAAGGCTACCTTGAGATGGTCAGCATTTTCCAGAAGGGGTTGGAGGTCATTAACAAAGTATTCAGAGTGTTCAAGCTGAGCAAGTAGCAGAAGGATTTTGTTATCCTTGTGACAAAGGTTGGTAGTGTAGCAGGTGAGAGTGGGGTGCAAGTCTGGTTCTGCTGATTTCAGTAGCTACAGTTTTGGGACCGTAGGACACTCCTTCAAATACCTATGGTATGTATCCTGCTTGGCAGGGTCAGAGCAGACAGGACTGTAACACAGAGGTTAACTATAGATGATGGATTCAGTGGCATACATAGGATGAAAGCATGGAGACAGCTGCAGTGGCAGATTAACAATACAACATGGTGGTAATGTAATCACTATGAAGTTTCATTTCCAATAAATGAATCTGCTAAGTGGAGTACTCAGGAGCAAGTTTGATGCAAGTTATTTAAGTTATTAAAGTCCTGGTTGAATCTCTATTGAGTAGTAGTCAGAACACTTCTAAGGCTACAGGCCAAACTGACCCAATTTGGGTCAGAAGAGGGAAGGTGAGTAGGTGCCAGAACTCAGCTGCCACTGGCACTTTTACTGGTAGTGGCATAGGGTAAGTGACTGCTACTGAAGCAGCCCAGTATGCCACCACCAGTAAAAATGGGCTGGATTAAACAGCTCCATAGCTGGATTCCATTTGCAAGCCTTAAGTCACAGACAACCCTTGCTCCAAAGATCCTTGTCCCTACGATGAAGGGGTTATCAGTGTTCTTTAGCCGTATCAATGACAGGGCAGCTGCCATAGAAGCAGACTTCAAGGTCCATCATAAATGTATTAGTATACTGGGAAGAAGAGGAGGGCTGGTGCATGTACATGTGCCTGGCAGTGCTGTATAGGTATAGTTTCCAAATCTGAAATAGTTGTGTGAGGACAAAGCAGGAGACTTCTGTTCTTGTAACATTACTCAGGAGTAGAGTGGTCCACTGATTTCATCTTGGAGCTTTTGGTGATCTTTTAGCTATGCTAGGCCCAGCCACTGATCGCCTTAAACAATAAAACTTAAGGCTTCAAACTTGACTTGACAGTCTACATGAAGCCAACACAGAGACCAGGACAGGTCTTCTGAAGCAAACAGGCTGTAATAGTTAAAAGTGAGCTTGTGCTCATTAGCCGATGAGCTGATGACTTCATGCTCAGGTAATATATTGCTTTAGTTCACATGGGAGGTAATGGATTGTGAAACAAAAGCCAAATAGTCAATTCCAGGATGGAACTGAATCTTGTCAGAGAAAGTGAAAACACACACTGGTGCTACTGTCAGGGCAGTGAGAAATCCAGCAGCACCCCCAAACTAAAGGCTGAGTCAACCAAAAGAAAGTTCTTCAACTAAAAACAAATGCATCAAAGTTATAAGTTCATCCAAAAACATGTTATTAAAGTTTCTCTCACCTGTTCAAGTTTGCCATCTAAATCAGGAAACAGAAGTAGCATGTTTATTCGCATACCACATATATCTTTTTTTCCTAAAAATGAGACTTTCAAAATAGAGGTGCACGTCTTAAGCATGGAAAACTGATTTTCTTTGCTAGAAAAAGAACATGGAGAAATAAATGAATGAAAAAACTGTGTTGTAATAGCTGCCTCTTCTGTAAAGGCCAACAAGCAAGCTGCCACCAATGCAGCAGTGGATGTGAAAGAATTAAAACACTAGTTTTTGCCTGAAGCAGGCAGTAAGCTGGCAAGACAGTGAGTGAGCTATGCAGTCACCTCTTTCAGCCATGACTTTGGAAAAATCTTTCTATATTCTGCCTTACAAAAACAAGCTGCATGGCTTATTTGGCGAGTACACGTTAAGTGAGAAAACATGGTATTATGAGACTAAGGGACCAACTGCATACAAAAGAGGAAAGCTTGTAAACAATAATATTATTGTTCAAACTGGCTAAAATCATTTTACATGAGCTATTAATCAAAAGCTTAATACATTCTTAGAAATCATGATCCAACCATAGACTAAGTTTACATTTCTAGTGATAGAGTATTTTAGACATGTATTCCTTACTCCCTTGAGACCTTTATCACTGAGCCCAAGTGCTGAGCTGAGGTCTGGAGTTGCACAGGAATATGAAAAAAATTACAGAGTCACCTACGATCAAAAATTTATTCTCAAAATTTGAAAATGGTACAAGGAGGAGCAGAGTTAAGGAACCCTTTTAAATAAGATGTCACATGGCTATCAGCATTAGATTAGGATTTCTGAAACAAGTCAGCAGATGATCTCATTCACATCTCATTTAGAAGTATGACCACCACAAGAAATTAAATGCATTAAGCAAATGTGGTATTTAAAACTGGAGGAAAAGTGACTTTTTCCATCTGAATTGCAGTCTACAACAGTAGACCTACTTGCAAACTCTAAGACCCATCAAAGCAATCAAAGAGACAAGCTCCTGCAACTGCAAACACAACAGCAATAACCAAACTGCAATCTATTTTTAGAAACTACTGAATGGCATTATATATAAAATAGGATTAAGAACCTCACTTTAAGCACCTACTAAAGCTACAAGTGAAACTGAACTAAGGTTTCCAGAACTGCAGACCACAGCGTGGACTGTCAGGTTGAAATTAAAAGAGCACAACTTTTTTATAAAAAAAAAAAAAGTCAGTCAAGAATTTGTTCAACTCTGTTGAGTAGCTCTCATTCAAATTGTTCAATGGCCTTTACAAAATGGTGTTATCCTCGTCTTTAAACAGAAAAATTAAGGTTCAGAGGCTTCAAGAAAATCAGCACTAAAAGAAACAACAAGGTTAAAGTCTACTGATTTCTCAAAACCTCTCTTTGCTGTCATTTTGTTACCATATTACATAGACAATTTTCTCACCTTGTATGATAAAAGCATTAGCCCTCACTAAAGAATTAACTCAGGTGACCAGAACCTGTTATCCTCACCTTGGGATGAATAATCATCCCATAAAGCCTCTAAGTCAACAGTGCCAAACTCACCTCATGCCCACGGGCCAGATCTGGACCATGGACAAGATCCAACCTGGAGTACGAAGCAGTGGCAGTTCTGGTTACAACCCAGTGCAGAGACAAAGTGGCCAGAGAGCAACTAGGGCTGTATCAGCCCCTTCTCACCCTCCTGCTGCTGATCGCTGTTTCCAACAGGGGGCCCTGGATCTGCGGCAGGCCACTCACTGCTGGCTGTGCCACCTAAATTTCAAGGGCCCACCAGTAACCTAACAGGCTAGACAGTGGCTCACAGAGCTGAATCTGGCCCATGGCTGTGTTTTACATTCCTGCTCCAATTTATAGTGTTTTCTCTGAAGCTGCACTCAGCCATGTCTTTTATCCTGGACTCCAGTCAGTTTTTGTTGTCTGAAGTTGGGAATCATTCTTATCTGGGTCAGTAAGAAGCTGTTAGGATTCTTCAGTCTTTGCAAGACAAACATATGGAGAAGACATTGCTTGGAAACCTAATCTTTGGCCTTCACCATGAACAGACTGGTAACTTCTTGTTCAGGTGGGTGGAAGCGATATTTACTTACTTCTGCTCTCTCTCAGTTGAAGACAATGATTACTTTGTATCTGTATTATTGCAGCCTCAAGTAACCTAACTTTAGAACCACTGCCCAACTGTTCTAAGCACATGCAGTTATCTGGATCATGTGGGAGGGTAGGGGGCTGGAACAGAATGTAGAAGTGTCTTCTCAATAGCAAATTGTCCTTGAACGGCCTCTTGACTAGTGCAGCTTGAAGATTACCTGATACCAAGATGTGATGTAAAGAGCCCCCAAGATGTGTTTTTCAACATATTGCAGAAATTAATGCAATTGTAGATGAGACACCACTATCCACTGTGCAAGCGGCTTGTGCCACTCACCTGCTAGCTTGTGCATATCCTTTCTGGTGGACCCATGACATTTCGGATTTTGCCCTGGGGAGAACTTTTATAAATTGCTAAATATATCCCATTTTCAGAATTTACCAAATAAGCTTAGCATCATGATTTACTATGCCCACAAGAGAAATATCAGTAATTATGAATCTTATAACATGGAACAGAAATAGAGTAATGACCTTGACCAATACCATTTCCATCCCAATCAGTATAGGATTCTTGGAACAGTGCATTTCGAAACGTTCATCTCCCTCTTTTGTTCCTGGCATGACACAAATCATGATGCACTCGCATATTAATAAGAATATTAGTATTAATAAATCTCAAAAATCTGTGACAAATCTTACCAATCCCCCTTTAGGTGCTCAGACTGCTCTGAAGAAATCCAATAACTGAATCTCTAATTTACCTAAACTTGTCACATCTGAAAACAGTCCAGACACTGGACCTGAGGTCCCTGGATACACCTAAGTACAGGGTGCTTCAGAGGGGTTTGCACCCATCCTGAGAACTGGAACCCAAAGACTACTGCTTACCACCTTAGAGTAGCATTTGTGTGTTAGGCCAAGGGTGGACAAAATACAGCCTGCAGGCCAGGTGCAGCCCATGAAACTATTCTACCTCGCCCACAGGGCCCCTATAAAAAAAAATTTAGAAAATTAATATTTCTCTGCCCTTGGTTCCTGTCAAAAATGACAGGAAACAGGGGCAGTAGGACCCAGGGGAGGTCTGGCAGGCTCCCACAACAGCAGGGCCCTGGGACGATATAGCTGCCACACACCAGAAACTCAGGTAAGGGGGAAGGGCAGGGAAGGAGCCTGGGGAAAAGTGGCTAGGGGAAAAGCTGGGGGTGGGGAGGAGGAGGAAGAAGCACCAGTCACAGGGCAGGGGAAGGGCCGCTTTTCCCCAGGCTCCTTCCCGGCATGGAAGAAAGTGGCCTCTTCCCCAAACCCATGGCCAGAGCTCCCTGCTGCAGCTGCTCGCAGCCCAGGTGGGGCTGTCCGGAGCAAGCACAGGCAGCCCCAGGTGGGCTGCAAGCAGCTGCAGCGCAGGGTGCCAGGCACAGGGTGGGGCCACTCCCCCCACCCAGCACCACTTTGAAACCCAGTTCCACTACCAGCCTGGGCCCTGCGCCGGCTCCCCTTACTAGTTTTAAGCAAAATGGAAATAAAAGGACAGAGGACGTAAGGCTGACCATGCAAAATGGGAATCTGCAGCATGAAAAGGATACACAAAGTAAGTGCATGATTTCACACAGAATTCACAAGTTGTAGAAATAGATTTTCTAAGTCATCAATCCTGTACAAGATAAAAACATCTCCACCACAATTATTTTAGTACTCGGGGCAGTTTTCCTTAAAAGCATTATTTCTCCTTTTTGGTACCTGCCTGCTACAAATTATTCCTCCTCAGTTTAACTACAAGACATCAATGCTCACATTCTTTTACTATAAAATGTACTTACGTACATATAGTAATGTGTAGAATTGGTTAACAATGAAGTATTCCCACATATCTATAGTAACAACTTCATTGTTAACCAATTCTACACATCACATATACTTCTACACACACACACACACACACACACACACACACGGGATGCATGGACAAGGTCAATTTTTTCCCCATTTAATCTAGGGCAATGGTGCTCAACTGTTTGGTTCTGAGGGCTGAATGAGTGGTGCAGGGCCAGCCCCTATGTACCTGGATGGCTCCTGTATCACCTGGGTCACTGCTTCCCATCACCCTTGTGTGCTTATCCTAGCATGCAGTGCCAAGCTACCCAGCCAGCAGGACTCCCCAGGGGACCAGCAGCCAGAGAAAGGCAATGAATGCTGCCACCACACCCCCACCATGAACTCCAGAACCATGGAGAGCCCTGTGGGCCAAATGGCAACTTTGTGAGCCAGATCTGGCTTGTGGACTGGGGACTGAATACTCCTGATCTAGGAAAATAGCTCTCCCCCCAACTACTCAATGATATATAAATCTTTTTTAACTCATGGCACAGACCATCTTAAAACAGCTCCTAAGAATAAGTAACATTTCTTAAGCACTCCTGATATAGTAACTAAGTAATCACAAATCATTCTGTACTATTTTGTATTGCGCTCTAACCATGGGAGGGAAGATCTCGTTTGGTTTGTAGTCTGCCTAGAAAGCACTAGAAAATAAAGTATACACAACCTTAAAGCAATTCCCCCCAATGCCACCACATTCTATTAATAATATTCAATAAAGATGAATCCCCAGAATTATATACATGTAATTTATGAACTAAAGACTTCCAACTAAAACAAGCCTGAAGTCAGGAAAAATAATAGTTAACCCAACAAGTAAGCTCTTCATCCCATGAAAATATTCACTGCATCATACTACTGGACATCCGTTCAGAAACTAATTTATATTTAAGGAAACAATCAAGTAACTAATGATTTAAGCTCCTGAAGAAAAAACAAACAAAAAAATCATCCTCAGTAGTTGCTGGCAAAATATAAGCACCACATCTTGAAAAATTTAAAGCTATTCTTTATATTCTTATAGTACATACAGTATTAGCATAGCGTTTGAGTTTCTAATATAACAAAGCAATTTGATCAGTTATGCACTTCATATTTCAGCAGTGATTTGGCTCGAGAAATGACGCGTTGATGTTTACAGTACAGTAAAAACTGACTACCATGTTGCTTTACACTAACTCGTAAGTATTTTGCGCCTTGATGCATATTATATTGTTGAACTAAAAAACATGTAAAGAGGATGTTTAAAGCTATTTATATTTTAAAAATTAACTTTCAAAAGTTATGAAAATAATGAAGCATTATCCTATGAAAAATGGTATAAAATATTTAGTTGATTCGCCTAGAGCTAAATTCCAAGCCCACTCCAAGAAAAATATCAAACAATAGAGATTGATGAACAGCAAAAAAACTACTCTAAAATAAACAAATAAAATTCAAGGTTAAGAAGGCCAGGTGATAAATAAGATGCCAAGCATGACAGAAGCAAGGATTTTTGTGGGTGATCAGGGATCCTGGTTTTCTCTGTTTAAAAGTCTCAAATTCTCTGATTAAAACCCCCCCAAATTTGCAATTAAAATAAAACACCACTATACATACGTATACATATATGCATCAGTTGAACACAATCTTTTATTGATATTTTTATGATTTTAAATAAATCTGAAAGCCTACCGGTGCCTTGATCACTATAATAAAATAAATTCTAAATGCCTATAAATGCTGGCAGGTGATTTGGGTTTTTTTTTCCACAGGAAAAAAAGTCAGAGCTTCCCCTGCCCACTTCACTTACCAAAACACAAGTCCAAGCCCCTCACTACTCAGCCACAGCCCCATGATGAACTCTGCCAGCCTGGAAGGGGAAAGCCACCATTTCCCCAATCCCTGGTGATAATCTATTATCAGACCAACTGCATAGCTGGGATAGATTTAGACAAGCTTTCAACTATAAAGCATTCTTCAGGTCAAAATAATATTCTATAGCTTTGGGGAGGATGACAAACAGCACATTTTCTTTCTAATAGAGAAAAAGATGTATTTTGTATCAGTAATAAATTTTACATGAAAGAACTGGTTACAAAACATTCATGATCACCTGTGGACTTTGAATAGAACAACTGAACCTTTGAACACCAGGTGATGTGCAAAAGTATATTGATAAGCATCTAAAAAAAAAAAAAAAAAGCAAGCCCATAAACATAGCAAAAGCCAATATTTTTTCCTGACATGTAGGACAACAATAATTCTAAACATCCACTGTATGTTTCATACTTTCTTATAAAACTAGAAGAAATAATTATTATAGAATATGTGAACTGGTTTACTACCATGGTATCCATGTAATCCTAACACTTGTTTAAAACCAACACCACAACCACCATGACAGAAAAAACACCACACACACCCTTGCATCCTTACTATCATGGCAAGGATGCTCATATTTTTATGATTTGGCACAAGGCATTAAAAAGGTATACAAACTTAAATAAACAGTGGCAAATACTTTGTTTTTATACATGTTACATCCGGTAGGATTTCGCAGTTTCATCCCCTTCCTGAAAAATACAACTGCACTACCAATATTTGGTAAGTGAAAGCTTACCTGCAATAACTTATGCTTCTTTTATTTGAGGGCTAAGCTACTACAGGTAAACTTCCACTGACTGAAGGCAAGAGCACATGAAGTATAATAAAAGCTTTTAATACTGCAGTAAACAGTTCATCTTACCATCCCTTGTGGCTATTGATGCTGGAGATGTTTCTCTGTAAGGATGCCTTTTAAAAGAAGTTTGAAAAATAGATACTCCAACAAGATTTATGTAGTGACCAGAAGCATCAGAGAAGGGCAAAGTATAGACAAAAAGAAAGCCTAAAAGCAGAAAGTAAGACTTCTCCTGGGGACATAGCCTTTCATTCTGCAATGCTGAAGGTACAAACCAATGGTCCCACTTCAAATACTTGCAAGTATCCAACACCCAAGCTAACACCTCCCCGCCACTTTCCAAATGGAGTTCATTCCCATTCAAGCTGTAATTGTCCCACACCTGTTTTGATTAAGTCAAAGCAGGGGATAAATCTTTTTTTAGCAAAAGTGTTTCCACTCCCCTTGGAGAAGACAGCATGCATTTGGGAGTGCTTTAAACTTACTGATAACAACATTGCCCACTGTATACAAGATAGCACTGTGTTGAGAGTGAAGAGAAGGTATAACTGAACAGATATTTCCTTGCAGCTAAATAAAATGTTAGGGCTGCAACAGCAGTGTTGAACTTCCAGCCCATAGGCCAAATTCCACCCATCGGACACCCCAGTTTCCAGATTTCTGGACCCATGGGGAGCCCTGAGAGTTGGATGACACAGCCCACATGCAGAACCGCCCCCATGAGCCAGTAAAAAGGGTTGCACCTGTAGACCAACCACACACTACATCAGGCCAATGGACCAATGTAGTTCATGGACTGGCTCTGCACTGCTCATTTGACTTGCAGGGCTGAAAGGTTGGGCACTGCTGGACTAGAACATAACATGATTATTCCTCTCTATTCAGCACTTTTGAAGCCACCTCTGGAGTACTGTGTTCAGTTTTAGGCCCCCACTACAGAAAGGACGTGGACAAATTGGAGAGTCCAGCAAAGGGCAACAAACATGGGGAGGGGGCTGGGGTTCATGACATAAGGAGAGACTGAGGGAACTGATCTTATTTAGTCTAGAGGAGACTGAGAAGGGACTGAATAGCAACCTTCAACTATCTGAAGGGGGGCTCAAAAGAGGATGGAGCTGGACTGTTCTCAGTGGTGGCAGATGAGCGAACAAGGAGCAACAGTTTCAAGTTCCAGCAAGGGAAGTTTAGGTTAGATATCACGAAGACTGTTCTCACTAGGAGCATAGTAAAACACTGGAACAGGTTACCCAGAGAGGTGGTGGAAGCTCCATCCTTGGAGGTTTTCAAAATCCAGCTAGACAAAGACTTGGCTGGGATGATCTACTTGGGGATGGTTCTGCTTTAAGCAAAGGTTTGGACTAGATGACCTCCTGAGGTCCCTTCCAACCCTAACTTTCTATGTCTTCATACATTTCCCCCTCCTGGAGAGGTGTTTAGTGGTGTGCCCCATTTAGGACACAGAGAGAAGAGACTTAACTTAATCATTTTCTTCAAGTCAACTCCAAGTAATCCTTGGAGACAAACTCCAAGGTATTTACAACTATGAAGAGAAAATGAGTGGCAGCTAAAAGTTATGGGACCTTTCTGTGAAATCTCTGGTCTTACCTTTGAATTCCACTGAAGGTGGGACTAACTACCACACCTCTTCAAGATACTAAGGTAAACAGAATTTGGAGAGCATACACGTTTAGTGCACAAGCAGAGCAAAAGCAATACCCTCCACACCCGAAATAATTAGACTCTAAGGAAATTCCAAAGCCAGAACTTAGATCTTCCTCGGTCTTTCATATGGAAGTACCAATTTGACCTGGAGTTTTCAGTTCATATGTTCAAAGCTTTCACTAATTTACTTAGAACACAGCATTTTACTCACACTATTAAAACGTGAAGACACTCTGTTATTTTCATTTACAAGGTACCTTTACAGTTAAAAACTCCTTTCCCAAACCACCTGTAGTTGAAAAAACCCCATCTTTTTCCATGTGTTTAAAGAACCTCTGGATCTCAAAAGCATCATACTTCTATTTGCAAGATGGTCGGTTACATATTAGTCTAAAAAAAATGTTGACCATTAAGTGAACAATGGCCATTTTAAAAATCAAATTTTATATCCATTATACCAAATGAAAGGAAAAGCAACATCTTATTTGTGGCCTATAAAAACCTTCATGCCTACACTAATGTAATCCTCGTTTTTCTCCTGTATTTTATCTCTTTCTTAAATCTGATTGATGGATGTCACTATAAGCCTCACACAGTATTAAGAATGTACATACACAACTTCTTTTAAAAAGAAAAAATATCCAAGTTAAACTGTTTTCTAAATAACCCACTTTAAATTAGACAGACCTAACAGCCAACTACCATATATACTTCTGGTTGCATCTACTTTGCAAAGATCTATACGGAATAGGAAGGGGAAAGAGCACCTCTGAAGACTTTGGTTCTCTATCTTTTTTGCAAATATGTTAAAAATGAATGCTTTGCAACTTCTTGATTTTAGGATTTTTTTATTCAGTGGGTTTCTTGACATTTGAATTCTGTCTTAGATACAAGATTCCTCTTCAGCAGATTTGCCCATTTCACACATCGAGAGCCAAAGACTGACCATGCAAGGTCTAGAAACACACGCTGTCTTACTTCCTTCATTTTATCTTAAGGTGTCACACTGCCCTGCTATCTATCAAATGTGAGACTGGCAAAAGCAGGCATGAAACCACCTTTGTTTGCCAGTCTCACATTTGTCTTACTCTTCTCTCACACACATGCTTTTAACGTGTCCCAAGTCAGAGCTCTAGGTAATGGCAGTTCTAATACCACAAACTGGTCTGAAGCACTCTCGTTCATTTCCAGATTACAGACTGCTATAAACAAGACGATGTATTTTTATTTTCACCTACAGCACCCTAAAAAGAGATGGGGATAGACAGCTAACATTTGTAAAGCCTCATTTTTGTTTTTGCCTCACATTAAAATTGTCATGACCCCATCACAGGAACACTCTTAATGTTATTACAGTGTAATTCCACTCAGAAGAATAAACTATTTTTACCTACTACTGCTTCTGGTACAGTCTTTTCTTCACACAGACCTCATTACTGGCTGTTAATTCACCCACCTACCTACCATGGACTGCTATCACAATTTTAGATGTTAGCACATCTCCCAAATAATCTGAAATACAAGCATAAATGCAGCTGAATGAAAACCAATTTCATTCACTGACCACAAGAACGCCATATTTTTCTAACAGGCATGCTGAATGGGCCAACCTGGTACTGTGGTGCAAAAGGGACCCTGAAAAACAGTTACATTGGACATCTTATGTGTTGCCCATTTTGCTTGCCACCTGTTTAAACAGCATGCTCCTCTCACCTCCGGCATGTGTGATGCTTAAATGATCAACATCTGTTTGCTCATGGTAACATCAGGCAGTAGCACCACCAGATTTTGGGGAAGAAGAAGAGTGATCAGGGAAAAAGGCACCGTGCTTTAAGGAGGGAGGAAGAGAGAAGAAAGGAAACTGCCTGCCTGTTGGATCAGAAATGAGCAGCTCCTTGGGATCAGATGAACCACTTGAAGCCACAAGCAGCGTTTACTCCCCGAGCACCTCCAAATGCCTGGGCTGCACCAGAGGAAGCCTGTGGAAAGGGTGCAGTGCACCAGATGCATCCTGCCACACACAGGGTGGAGGGGCTGAACCCTGTCCTCCCAGACTTGCCATACTCTGTCCCCATGGAGGAACAGTATGCGACTCTTGTTGGGATCCCAAAGGAGAGGACCTGGTGGGCGGCCTGTCAGCAGCTGGTTGGGGGGGAGGGGAGGGACAGTTGGGTCAGATGGCACCACCCGCTGCTTTAGTCATTCCCGTCCAGGCTCCTGCCATGACTTTAATGGGTACCCCCCCATTATAAACGTATTACTGAAACCTTCATGCAGCCCCCGCCCCCAGCGCAAACTCCAAGCTTTTTTGCTTTAAAAAGAGCTCTAACTAACAGAGAAAAGCCCTGGGCTCCCCCCGCAAGCCG
>NW_017728918.1:59987727-60015421 GCF_001723895.1 Crocodylus porosus | reverse complement strand
TGCCCGCCCGCCACACGCGCCCGCCGCTTCGGAAGGCCGGGAGGAGGCGCCAGCCCAGGCCCTTCCCTCCGCTCACAGCTGCCCTGCGCCACGCCTTCCGCCTGGCTCCGCGGCCGCCGGCCCCCGTGTCCGCCTGCGCTCCTCTCAGCGCGGCGGGGCCGCTCAGCCCCACACACGGCGCTGCCGCCTCTCCGAGCCCCTGGCGAAGAAAATGGCCGCAGAAAGGGCTGCGCTCGGGAAGGGCTGCGCCGCGGCCCTCTCCCCCCGCCCGAGCCACCGCCGCCGCCGCTTTTCGGCCCGGCGAAGTGGGGGAGGGAGGAAGGGAGGGATTGAAGCCGCGGAGAGCCCAGCCCCGGAGTCTTTTATTTTATGCTCTTTCAGGCCGCAACAGCCCCCAGAGGCCTGAACTGGCCTCGCTTCCCCAAGTGACAGTGGCAGGACCCTTTTGTGAGCCCGTGGGAGTTAATGTTGGAGCCTCAGCCCCTCTCTCCGCACCTTCACGGCAGATACTAAATGCCGCTTGCTGGAGCCTTTAGGATTCACCCGCTTTTGAGGCTTTTCCCGGAAACGGCAAAGGCAGAAAACCCACAGGTCTTTAAGAATAGAAGTTGAGTTTCTCCCAGGACTCCAGGACCTGGAGCTTTATAAGGAAGAAATTGGGGTGTAGGGTCTTATGCCTGTGGAGGACCTGCCTGGCTTTCTCCACTGGTACAAAGTTTTTCATGCAAGGCAATCTGCTGGTGTCTCATTGAGAGCACCCACTTTGAAAATCCTGGCTTTCGTATGCCCTGAGTTATTTATAGAGCCAGTGGCTCTCACTGGGCCCTTGCAGTCAGGCTCTACATTACAAGCCAAGGAAAAAGAGCAAATTACTCAACGTCTAAACCAAGGATTCTCACCCAGGGTGCAGTGGGGGGGGCTACGAGATCCTTTCAGGGGTGCTACGGAAGCCCACACAGCGTTAGCACTGTTAGGTGTGCAGACAGTTTCAAATAAGAAATAAGTTTTAAAATAAATCCTACCTGTTGTGGTCTTTCTGAGTTCTTTACAATAGAAAAATGGCTGTATTAGTTTTCCACAGCCAAAAATGAGTGAAAACTTAGCCGGCATTTTCTGAGGGGTGCCTTGAGCCTAAAGAGGTTAAGAACCCCTGGGCTAAACACATACCAGGGCAGATGATAATCCTCTAAAGCAGCGGTTCCCAAAATCTGACAGATTGTGCACCACCAATTTAAAGTGATACAACCTTAAAGTACCACTAGCAAATTTTTGTCACATCTAAAGTCATTATAATAAATTGGCAAACATGTTCTGCTGACAGGTGGTTGTCTGAGTACCACTGGTGGTACCCGTACCACAGATTGGGAACCGCTGCTCTTGAAGTGCAAATTACCATCTTGCTGCACCGTATTTGAAAGATTTCTGGCAAAAAATGTGGTTTTAAGCACTGTTTTAAGAGTTGATGGCCATTTTGCGCACACCTAAGGGGAGAGGTAGAGACCTGCCACCCTCAGTCTCATCAATTTGTTACCTGATATGACAGTAGCTGAACTAATAAGGGCACCTGGAATGATACTCTGAAAGAAATAATGCATAAGTAAACCTAAACCCCTGCTCTTTTAAATATGCTTCTCAGAGACTGGTTTTGCTCAGACAGGGGTCACAAAATGACATGCTGCTGTTTTGTTACAGTGTAAATGAACAGAGAACATTTAAGGAAGAAACATTTGAATGTGGGCAATTTCTTTTAAAACCCAGGAAAGAGGCTTTAATTATTTCAATGGAATATAAAGAACAACATTACACAAACATGTAAGAGACTTAGACCTTGATTTCCCATGGACACCCATTATGTCTCAGTGGGTCTCCACATGGACATAAGGGTCTACCTGTGTGAGCCCAGTTTCAGGACTGAGACCATCACCTTAATCCAAACTGAAGTCTCCCTTGAAGTAAAACCAGGTTGATTGTTTTAAGTCTAGGTCTTCAACTTTTTTTCCCGAAAGTAGGAGTTGAAAACTCATGACATGCTGGGATTGTGCTTTATTGTTGAAAGGCAGCAATGTGATTTCATAGTACTTGTTTATTTGCTTCTAAATTCATAACAAGGTAGTAAAAAATTAAAATGCTCTTTAGTTAAACCTCGGAAGAGAAGGGTATAGTCCCAAATTAAGCAGTAATCATATCAAACTGGCTCAACACTGGGTTTTAGACTCTACTGATGTTACAGTTTGTTTATGTAGCATCCCATTTTTATGAATTATATACAGTACTAGTAATTAAGTTTCTTGTTATCCATCTTTTTTCTGTTGTTACTGTTGTGTTTAAAAATAGAGCAAAGGTTAAGAAAAGGTCATCTCTCATTAAGCCCCCTTTAATTAGTAATCCATTCTCTACTGTAGGAATTCTTTTGCAGGTAAGCATGTGTTAGTGAATGTGGTGCACTGAGCCTGAAACAGAATTAACTGTTTCTCTTCCTTTTTAAATTGTTGAAGCATTTTCTTAACTTACTCAGAAGCAGAATAAAAGAACACCCCTCTCCCTTTAAGAGTATTTATGAAGAAGAAAATATCAGCATTTCACACTGAAAAGATCTTACAGACTTTGTTGAATTTTTTTTCTTTACTCCTTACCTGGGTAATTACAGCTATGTTCTCTGTAGCAGTCAGACAGTGAATAAATCAGGTAGTTACTTTCTGGCAAATAGCAGCTAGAATCTGACTAGCCCAGCTCTTGGTAATTAATAGTTACAGCTGCATAACCTAAAGGCCTGATCCCAATCCTGCAAACACTTAAATATGTGTATAGTCATGTTATTGATGCGATGAATACATAGAAGTGTTTACAGAATTAGTATCAAAGACAGCATAGAACTTCTTAGATATGTATATAAAAGGCTTGAGTCAATGAATTGGAAGGAAGATATAACTAGCTTTTCTGAACAGACAGAAATTTCAAGAATTGGAACTGCAAAGTCACCAAGTAGTGCTTAAAAAACCAGCAGAAATAACTTGTGTTTTTCTTTAGTATAGTAAATCTCATCTTCTATATTATTTTGATTTTTTAAAAAGTTTTTGGTATGTGCCCACACATTTCATTCACTTTTTCAATTAAATATATTAAAACCTTGCTAAATATTGTCTTGCTCTGCAGCAGTTCCTTGTGCATGAAAGTCTACCACCTTAGGTGTGACCTGCCCCTTCACTTTAGTTTGTACATTTTTACCTTGGTTCCAGAAAGATGATAAATTGCATGACTTCACGTTTTCCATTTATTGGGGAGGGAGGGGGGAACCCATCTTTTTGACTTTTAGAAGACTTTTACAAAAACAGTAACCATTTTATAGTCTGAAAAATGGATGGCTTGATTAGGAACTGTGGTTTAGACCAGAATTCTTTTCTTTTTGTAGTCATTTAATCTTTTCTGTCCCTTGAGTTGGTATATAAATTATGAATATACTGCTTTATTGTATGGTAGTCTTCTGGGCTGCAAAAATGTGATCTATATAACCTTTTACAGGTCTTCTGTCTTCTTCTAAGATTAGCCAGATAGTTTGCTGAAGAAAAGGATTGGTGTGTTTTCACAGAAGCTCTGACATACTGGTAAGGGAATAAAATTTGATTAGGACTGTGTAGTCCTAGGCACGGGAACTTCACAATCAATGCTGTATTGATATTCTGTTTTTTTTCTTTCTTTTTTTTAGGCTGGATGGGCACCATAGCTTCATGGTATTTTTAGCAACCTTGATGAAAAAAAAGAGATTTGCACTAATTTATAGCCTATTAAATCATAAATAATAAATCAGCACAGAATTTCCCCTGGGATTTTCTTTTGACTATTATCCTTCAGGGAATAGAGATCGTATTTTATACTTGATTTTTCTTTCATGAATATTCTTGGAAATCTTTTTGTAATGTATTATTTGTGCTTAATCTTTGTTATATGTATTTCTTATAATATTTCTTTCTCTTTATTATTCTCTTAGGTGGCATCTGTTGCATGGTGTTTTCTAAAGCAATTTAAAACTTGCTCATTGTTAGGATGCCACAAATGATTTGAGATAGCTTTGCCTGGTGTTATTACAAAGTACTTGGCAATATACTGTTGTGAACACGTTAGCATAAGCCCCCAGGGTTCAGGGTGGAAAAGATGACCTAATCAGATTTTGCCTCCCTATCATTATTACACTGACTAGGCTTTATAACAGGGGTGGGCAAAATGCGACCCACCAGGCCATTTTATCTGGCCTGCGGGGCCCCTAAAAAATTTAGAAAATTAATATTAATCTGCCCTGGGCTACCTGTCATGTGGCTCTCGATGGCTTGTCGAAACTCAGTGAGTGGCCCTCAACCCAAAATAATTGCCCTCCACTGCTTTATAAGCTAGACTTTATAAGCTAGACTTTAAAAATATGTTCCAAAAGTCCTGATGTTTGGGGATATCTGACCTGATTAAAGACAATCAAATTTTCAAGGTTTGTCTCTTCTTTTTTTTAAACTTGGGAGGAAAAAAATTTTTTTTTTACCCTACCAGGCCTATTAAATAACAATAGACACTGAATTGTAAAGTGTTGGCCAGTATTTTTTAATCAGACTTCTGTTTATCTGCTGCTGTGGCTTATGGCTAGGGACAGAAATTATACATAAACCAGTAAGAGTTATTGGAAACTGATTCAATTCTGTAACATGACAGAAGTTCAGTACAGATGAGCTGATTTCAAAATGGCCAAAATTGGTTTAGGTTAAACCTGGATGGATACAGTATCAGGCTTAACTGACTTAGGTTAAATTGGTTTATTAAACTTCCGTCCCAGATTCCCTCCAGATTCAAGCGAACTCCAAGTCCCCCAGCATCCCAGGATGCCTTGCAACTCCCCTGCATACTCCATTTTGCAGTGTGGTTGGGTTAGCCTTGGTTGTCTGCTTCAGTCAATCAGGGAAGCATGCTCTAACACCCCCACCCCCAGCTTCTGGCCTGAGCCATTGTAGGCATGTGGCTGCATTTCCAGAATCAAAAGTGAATGTCTGATCACTTACTTATCAGTTTAATCTATGCTACTTAGACCAACCTGAAAAGATTTAATTGGTTCAGTGCTGGGCTTTTTAGCTCTCTGTACTTATCCTATATGTTTATGTGATGCGGTTTTGTTGCACTTTTGACTATTCTTCTATTAGTAGGTGGAAAGAAACCTTTTTTTCTGATTTAAATATCCTGTTATAGAGCCATGGGCCTAAGTGAAATAGCACTGGGCTAGAGTAGTCTATGCTTCATTAACTATCAAAATAAAGTCAATTGATATCAGGGGTTGAGGGAGAAGAGGTGATATAACCAGATATGTTACCATATGTCAGTGTACTGTTATGATAAAACACTTTCTCTGTTTTATAGTGACCTAACCCTTTCCACCAAATGACCCAGAACACTGGGGCCTATCTTATCAAAGGGGGAAAACCAGTAGAATTTGGTATATGGTCCAGGGCACTAAGTCAATAACCAGTAAGTAGCATCACCTACAAAATAATTAAATCTGTAGATAAAATAATGAGGGAACCTGAACTGTAATACGAGAGGGATGTATTTAAAATTTGAAAAAAGACTTGGAAAAAAGTGAGATTTTTATTAATCTAAATGAGAATTAAAGCACCTGTATGTGTTTTCCCATATGAATAATTTGACAGAAATTGCAAAAGACCTGGGAATGGATAATTAGCCTTAAAATAAATTATGTCACTGACTGTATCTTGTATTACTAAATTTAAAGCAAATAGAGATAAACAGAATTGTGGAAAGTACATATTTCCTTACAGAAATATTAAAAGAGAAGGATCAAATACAAGAGACAAGGAAGTGCATCATAAAATATGTATGCTTTCTGATAGGAATTTGCAAGGAAGTGCTCAGACTGAGACTCAGGTGAAGGGACTGAACAGTTAGGAGTCTGCTTGCCTGGAAAGCTGGGAACAGTGGCAGCTGATGGCCAGTAAATGAGGGTAGAGTCAGAGAGGCTGTTTTGGAGCAGAGGGTAAGAGGGGGAGAAAGTGTGTTTAGGGTGAAGTATTAAGCCTGTGTAATCCCTCCTAGGTTCTGATCAAAGACCACAGTTCTTAGGTTTTGTTTGTTTGCAGTTTTTATACAGTACCATAGCAAGCAGGGTGGGGGTGGGGAGGGGGCAAGTGAGCAGGATGACTGCCCTGGGAGTCAAAGTGAAGGGGCGCCAACAGGGGCGCGGTGCAGAACAGAGCTGTGAGTGACTCATTTGTGGGAGTGCGAAGAAGTGGGGGGGGAGGGCAGCTCCCATCGCTGTGTGCACACCCATGTAAGCCTGGGGGATGTGTGTGCCGCCTGGATCTGTGCATGGGGTGAAGTCAGGCTGCCACTGCGGGCTTTGGCCCCGGTACCAAACTTCCTTGCCATGGTACTGGTTTTATACACTTTCTTATTTTATTATTTCTCTTCCGCTATAGGGACAAGGTTTTCCAAGTAAAATAAGCAGTCTGTAAACCTGACTATGGAGTTGATTGGCCTCAGAAAGGAAGCTGGGTGAGTGACCTGCTTACAGTATTTATGTTGTTTTAGTGAACGTTCCTGCCCTATGTCTTTTTGAAAACAAGAAACCACACTTGAATTATCTTTCTTGATATAACCCAGTCTTGCTTATAACTCTGGCTTTCAGACCACTTCCCCCTCTCCCCTTCATCCCCAGTGGGTCATGGTTTAACTCGTTGTAGGCCATCACTTACCTATAAGATGATCCTTTTGTACCAAGACGGGTAAAATATATTTATTAACTAAAGTCACAAGCATTCTAAACATTCTCTGTACCCCTTAAATGTTTGAATCACTTTATTATAATTGGATCAAAAGTTATAATTGGCTAGCGAATTGCCCATCGAGAATGACTGGGGGGAGAGGGGAGGAGGACAGGGACAGAGCACTGCCACCTACCACCCTGTACTGCCTCCCAGGAGCAGGTGGAGCATGGAGCTTGCCCATCACCCCTCTGTCCCCCTCTGTCAGCACCCCGGTCCACTGCTGCCTCCAGTGCCACTGGTTTCACCCCCCTTCCCACCGTAGCCCTGCTCCTTAGAGGCAGCAGAGCACTGCCCCCTTAGCCCCGGTCCTTCCATCCCCACAGTCATGGCAGTGCCTGCACTCAGATTGACTGTTTCACTAAACACTCAGAGTGCTCCAAGAGCATTTTGGACAGACAGATAGACTAAGCCCTTTATTATATAAAAATGTATCATTTATAGGGAAAAAAGGGATGTTTCCATTGGTGTATATATCGGTATTATTTGTAGGTTTGCCTTTATAAAAGATATACTGCTATTTATAATAACCTTTTCATAATAATTAATGGAGAATTCTCTTAGAGTAAATATATCCATAGCTTAAAATAATGAAAAGTTATGTAAGTAGGAAAGTAAGCAATAAACAAACAGTCTTATCTATATCAAGAAAATACTGCAAAGTGCTGAAGAAAAGAGAGAATGGAAAAGCTCGTTAGGAAAGAGAGAACTGGTGAAAGTTTCTAGGTTTCACTTAGTGTTAGCTATCTTGCTTTAAATCCATATATGAACAGAGACAAATGCTCCAACATGCATTAAATTTAATTTGTTTTATTAGCATTTGAGTAAACTTGTATAGGCTTTTTTCATATATATAGAAAAGTGCTTTTAGTTCATGTATACTGTTTTATTTATTTTCCCCGTACAAAAGCATAAAATTATTTTCAGTTGTGGTTATTAAGAAATTTAAACTGAAAATAGCCTTTGTTTAATCGTCCTCAAATTTCTCAAAAGAGGAAAAAGTTAGTTTCTTCCTGAAACCTTCAGGTTAGCCATGTGAGTAGTCACCTGGCTCTAGTGCTTCATTTTAATAAAGTATCTGTATTGCGCTAGTTTGTATAACAATTCAGAGAAAAAGTTTGCTTCTCAAATTGCTTTTTGAAACCTTAGGTTACATAACTCTTGTAGGATCCCCTCTCCACGCAATCCAAGCTCATATCCCTTTATACAAAGCTCTGGTTACATTTTTGGACAAAAGATAATGTATGTACACATTTTACCTAATGAAAAGATTTTACTTCAACAGCTTAATCAAATTTCAGAATTGTAAATAGTACAGACCCAGGGCACATACAAATGGTAAGTGCAAAAAATGAAAGTACAGAAACAGAAATACGTGTGTATATATAAAAACAGAAATATATTCAAAGGCAGAGAAACACCTTGTATATGTGACTTTATAAGTTCAAGTAAACTAAAACAATATTATGCCAACACATTCATCTACAATAGCAATATGCAGCACATATGGAGACATAGCTACATGTTTACACATACACAGTCAGACTTGGGATTTTTTCAGTATTAGTTTATGGAAAATACACACAGCCTACTTTCCAAGAATATACACTATGAGAAACGTGCAAGACAAGACAACGTTTAAACTTATAGTCTGTACATTTACTTTTAGTTGTACAAATACTATAACTTCTAAGTAAAGTTGATTCATATATCAGTAGTTCTTTTGTATAAGATAAAATGCAGCCCTTACTCTATAGTATCAAAGAGTAGAGAGAGCTTGCTGGCTAGAAGGTAGGGCAATGTAGCACCTTTATAGTAGCTCCAACTTGGAGCACAAATGGCACTGTGTGTGGCATGCAGCAGATCACCAAGAGGACAGGAAGCACAACCAGAGGTAGGGCAAAGAGCAGGAAATCAAGCATGAGATCGGGCAGGGAACACAGGGCAGGAAGAAGAAAGCAGCAGAAGAGACTGGGCAGGGAACACAGGGAAGGGAGCAGGAAAAGAAGAGCAGCTGGGGCAATAAATAGAAACAAATAAAGTAATTTAATTTTAAAGGATAGGGAATGAGGTAGAAAAGGATGGAAGAGGCAAAACCAGGCTGAAGGGATCAAAAGGGATAAGAAAAGCTGCAAACCTATTGAGGGATATAAGGGTTATAAAAGCAGTGGAGGTAAAACGGGATACGAATCCAGAGGGTCTGTTGAAACCACACTTAACATAATTTAGTCTGTGGATAATTTCTTGTTCTTCAGTTTCACATACAAGTTGGTATTTAAGATTCTGTTGTTTATAACTTCTACCCTGATGTCAGTGATGAAAGGTCCAGGGAGGTTAAACTTTTCTGCCACAGGCTTGTATGTCTTTTCTGGATCTGATGTAAAATAACTGTCCACTCATTCTTTCACACTTTGACTGCCCCATCCGTCCAAGTTCAGAGGCACTATAAGTACCTGACAGCATATTTGACATTGGTAGAGGAGCAAGTGAATAAACCCTGGATGTTTATAACCAGTGCTGTTTGGCCCAGTGTTGATGAGGGGGCACAAATGGCATCTGGGTCTAAAGCAAGGCCTGGTGCTTTAGCAAAAATAGGAATTACTAGTTTGTTGTTCGAGAGACTTTATTTAAGATCTGGGGGACTGCCTGTAAGCCAGGATAGACTTGTCCCCAAAGGCTGCTTTGCAATGGTCAGCATTTTCCAGGAAGGGTTAGAAAGCGTTCAAAGTGTTTAAGTTGGACACTGTACGTCATGATCAGATGGATTCTGTTGTCCTTGTCACTGGGTTGGTATTGCAACCGGTTGGAGTAGGGTCTGAGTCTGACTCTGTTGATTTGAGTGGCTATGGTTTTAGGATTGTGTTAGTAAGAATAGGAATCCCTAGTCCAGGTATATCCCTCCCTCTTTCCCTATCCTTTATATTTAAATAAATTCATAACCTTCTGTTAAGTACCCCTGCTCTCCATTCATAGCGTCTGACAAAGTAGGCTATAGCCTATGTAAACTCTGAGTTAGGCTATATGGAGCCACCCTACCATGCCTTCAATTTATGTCAGAACAGTAGATAGCATTTTCTACCCCTCTGTTGGCAAATCATGGGCAAGCCAGGTCAAACTAATATGATGCCTCTTCTGGGCATGCACTGAACTTGGCACACACGAGTGCGCTGACTTTAAAGCGCTGGTTTGGTTTTTTTCCGCTTTGGTTAGCAGCCTAGCTGCCCCATAGTTCCTAGCTCACAGCTCAGGGCTGGTCTATACCTGCACAGTCTATACAGCTAATTTTTCCTAATTTCTAACCTAAATCTTTGCTGCAAATTAGGCGGGTTTTGTCTTGTCCTTCTGCTGTGCATAAGGAGAATGAAAAATCACCTACCATCCGCTATGTAATAGTGTTTTATATATTGGGACTTTACTTGTGCTCATAGAGGACAATTACCTCCTGTGTCTTGCCTATATCATTTTTATTAATGCATCCTAGAATGATACTTGTCATATTTGCAACAGCATTATTGCCTCATTCAGTTTGTCCACTATAACTCTCAGATTTTTTTCTTCAGTACTGCTGCCTAGCCAGTTCCCCATTTTGTATTTCTGCATTTAATTTCTTCCTATGTATAGTAACTTCCAGTTATCCTTTTTAAAATTGTTATGGTCATTTTAAATCCTGTCCTTCAAAGTGCTTGTAACCCTGCCCATCTTTGTAGCATCTGTAGTGTTGTAAGAGTGCTCTCAATTCTTATCTTCCAAATTGTTAATGAAAATGACAAATAAAACTGGACCCAGAATGAGCCCTGAAAACTGCATTTGAAATGCTTGCATTGATTTAACAGTGATTCATTGAGTGTTTGTTTAGGGTTTTTTGTTCCAGTTGTGTGTCCATTCTACGGTGACTTGATTTATACTAGATCTCCTTAGTTTGCTTTTGCAATGAAATATTTGGTAGAATCAACAACCTTATTAGGTCAAGATATATTATGCACCTGTTTCCTTCTTATCCACTTAAAGAAGATAAAACATTGACCATTAATTCAAAGCTTTGTGGGATTTCTTTACTCCTCACTTCCACTCCCTTACTTCACAGGCGTAAGGGATCTGCAAAATACAGTGGTACCTACCTGGTTTGCACTGTACTTGAAAGAATTATATTGTTTGCCTTTTCAATAAGATTATCATTTTTTGAGATTGGGAGGTTCTGTGGTGACAATTGAAAACGTGTAACTAAAAGAACTAAACAGACCTTCTGTCCATGCACAGCTCTGGAAATTCTAGTCCCTCTTTTTCAGATGGCTATGCCAACTGACATTGTATTTATTCAAACAACCAGTTATCAAAGGAGCCTTTCTGACAGCTCATTTTTGTGGAAAGAAGCTCTAAGTAGAGAAATTAACCAGTCATCTCAACTGCCTACTTTCATGATCAAAAAGTAAAGCTGCACTACTAGTGAGTGGTTCATTTATCCAACCTGCTTCTGTGCAAGCTTCTTTTATATAGTAATTTCAAAATACCCATGGCTTTTAGTACAACAGTATCTTTCTTTGCTCCTGTGGAAGTCCACTGGGGGCAATAGTCCCATTTTCCTCTACCCCAGAAGAATTGAGTTTTCACTGAGTCATCACATTTAAACTACAAATGAACTATCTGACTGTTAATTTATCCAAGTTTCTTATAGACATTTATTGTTATTGTTTGGTTTACTGGCAATACATACAAGTTTCTAAGACTTTATATTGTCATTGAACAGGTTCTTAAATAATGTTTCTGAGCTGTTGTAATTTGGCAATATGTTGCCATACAATAATTCTTATATTGTCAAATAAACTTATAATATTGTGTTAGCTTTTCATCAAAAACCTTCCGATTTAATTTTTAAAAGGATATTAGTGAGACATTTTAATGTAGTTTTGTGTAGTTTATATCTTCCAGAAAGATAATAAAAAGACAACCAAATGCTAGGAAACTACTGTATATTAATTGATTCTGTGAATGCCTTCCCCAGTTAAAAGACTTATTGGTTGACATTACAAAGTTATTTCAAAATTCTTATTATTAGATTAGAGAAATGTCCTGAAATATTCTGGTTACACAAAGACATGTTTAAAAACCTAATGAGAACTGTGATTATACACATTTTATCATTCCAGTCCCAAATTTTTCCAGTATTTACTCCACATGTAATTCTTACAGTAAATAATCTTAAGGATGTCATGGTCCATCCCAAGCCTTGGCAGCTCATCAGTCTAATGTGGTTAAGGCTTTATAATATCCCATCAACAGCGACAGTACAAAGGAGTGACCTGGTCAGCTACTTTTGGTGACCAGATGCTTATACCTGTATCTCCTGAGATTAGTCTTTGGCTTGAGTCTATAGCAAAACTTTGAATTCACATCTTTTGGATCCATAGGAAAATACACTATTCCTCCTGCTGCCAAAGCAGAAGAGTTAATGTATTTTTTGTGGCTTTACTAGTATTTGATAGGCTTTAAGGGTACAGTACAATGAGAGACCCCCACCAATGGCTACATTGTGTAATCTGAGAGCTTTAGCAGCGCTTGAAGCTAGTTTTAAGCATGGAGAAGACTGCTAGGGCTTTTTGAAAAAAGAATTTCAACCCTGAACTTAGGTGTTTTTTCTGGGTTTTCTTTCATAAGAGATGACAGGTGTTTATTGGAATTCATGTTTTACCACTTTGCTAAAAATATTTATCGGTATCAGTTAGATACTCCTAGAGCAAGAAGCAAAGACTTCTCTGAAATTGCAGAAGATCATGTTTGTCTTTAGACATAGATAGCTGGTTCTACCTTAAGGTAATAAAAAAAAAGTTAATATTGTTTTCTTATGGCTATTCATACATTTTTTGCTCATGTAAGAATTGCTTTTTGAGTTGGTGTTCTTCCATTTCTAAAGTAACAACTTACTGAAACTTCACTGTGTCCTCTAAGAAAGCAATTATATGCGTTTTCTCAAAAAACTTTGCTTAACATATACCAAATAAGAACTGGCCAGATTGTCTCTGATGATCGTTTCTTGAAAAAGTTGTGGCAAGCTAAATCTAACAATACTTACATAACTGAGAGAGATCAGTTTGGGCATAAAACTAAATATGACAGAAAGGCTGTACTGGCTGCTGCTTGATAAGCATCTGCTCAGTAGGGGGTTTTTGACATTGACTCCAGCCTGGCCAGGATTTTAGTCCAGAAGGCTATGATATAGTAGAACTTTCAGTGGTCTTGATCTTGAAGCATTATTCTCAAGGGTTGCCTATGCTGAGGACCATGGCAGACATACAAGTGAAGGTGCAATGGGATCTAATGCGGGATCCCTACAGTCATACTTCCTGCCATTCCATGCCTGTGATTGTGGGATCCTGCATCAAATGCTGTCATGCATTATTGCCAGTGCAGAGGTAGCTTGGGATCCTGAGCCTGGGCTTGCCCTCCACTGGCAAGTAACTATCTTCCACGGTTGGGAGCCCCGTAACCTGATGTGGGCATGTTGCTCTCTTGTGGCTGGGAGCCCCAGCAACAGGAGTATTGTACATGGCTGGGAGTCCCAGTCTGACCATGCATTCAATTATTGGCATGATAAGAACCACCCACAAAGATATGATGCTCTTTTTGTTTAAAAACTTTGTGGCTTATTCCTTGTTTTGTCATGGCATTAGTTGCATTAATATATGGCCAGGTAACAACTTAAGGTATGACTAACTGTTTAATCATGGTGTTAATAGGGTGACCGTATGTCCCAGGTTGACTGGAACAGTGCTGGATTTCGTAGGCTGACCTGGCTAGTTGGTGAAAATTGAAGCAAAAGTGCCATATTAGTGCCAACCACTCCTGCGCATGCCCAGCTTGGCTCCTCCTAAGCAGCATCAGCTAGAGGTGGGGCTGGGTTGGGTAGGGCATTGCAGGGGCAGGGAGGCTCAGACCCCCTACTATGAGGGAAGCAGTACCCCTGTACTGCCCTCTCCCACCTAGCTGCTGGAGGGGAATTGTGTTTAGGGGGCAGCTCTGGACTCTGCCCTGAGACTGTGGCCCTGGTTGGCTCCATCCTACCTACATGTCACTGACTTGGGAGAGAGGGGGAGCAGACAGTGTCTTGGAATTCCTTAAAAATAATAATAAATAATATAATATATCAGTAATAGTAATAAAAAATGGATATGCTTACCCTATGTCTTAAGTGTAATGTGGGCCAGGGGCCGTAGAGGAGGCCACATGCTCCTGGGCTCACCCTACAAGCCTAAGATATGTGACCTGACCTGACCTTCCCCCACCTATACTTTTTTTGACATGCTTACCTGAATCTACGCTGTGTTTCTTAAAACTTGTGTTTGGGGCTTTGATCTATAGGTGGCCTGGGCATGTCACAGTTTGTATGCCTTTGTAGAGATAATGTTATAGTATACTAATGAAACGTAATATGCAATAGGTCATGGTATGTTTGAGTATATTCTTATATATGAGCATGGAATCCATACTCCCAAGAATCCATGTTTTAAACCAGGGGGGAGGATGGAGAATGCTAATATTAGCAGAAAGTGGAAGCTTTAGACAAAGGGAGTTACTGTAGATGTATTAATATAGGGGAAAGATGATAGACAGGAGTTTGTAAACCACTTAATTCCACCAAGAATAGATTATATGGAACAGATTACTTAAAGAGGCTGGAATTTCTATCCCCCAGCCTCTTATTTTCCCTAAAGAATAGGTTAGATTAACACTTGTCTAGCATGGTTTAGATGGAAATGATTCTTTTTTTGAGCAAGGGGTTGGACTAGATGACATTTTTTCCAGCCCTGCTCTTCTGTGCTTATGGGTAAACAACCAAAGGAAGTTTCAAGCTAAATCTGTTAATGAGAAAAATAAGGGGCAAGAGAGATGTCTTTATTAATATCAGATGGATTTGCTGGAGCCAAACAGCATGGGAAGACTAGAATTCCTCCCTCTCTATCTCAGTTGTAAGTATTCCTAATACTTCATTAATAAACATTGCAACATTACATAGTTGGTATTTGTTACGCTATCGACTAAAGGTAACTGTATAACTATTACTAGCCCTTGGATTTAATAAAGGACATGTAGCCGATGTGGTCAATTGAATTCCAATAATCTTATAAGGACTTGCCTCTCTAAGGCTGTAGTGGATTGTGAAACAAGCTCAGTGGTCCTAAGGGTGGATGTTATTACAGCTTGACATTTGTCAGCCCAACACGCTACTCAATTAAGTGTGCTCACAGCAGTACACAGTTATGAATCTTTTGGAAGAGCTCCTCATGATTGTGTCCCAAGCACTCATGTAATGAGACAGCTCTGCAGAGAGGCTGGAAGACCTGTCAGGACTGAAGGAGACCTGCAAGTCTACAAGATGTGTACAGCAGCATTTCTAAAGTAGAAGAACCTGCTCCATGATCCACAGCCATGAAGTAGCTAGAGCTTCTGGAAGAGGAAGCAGAGCTGTGCAAGGCACATGTCCTAACCCTGCAGCACCTGGCATGTAAATTGACTCAGGCTGTATTTGTGTGGAATTGGATCGCTGTTGGATGTGCCACAAAAAGTGTAGGGTGGCAAGTAGGCTAAAATCTGTTTAACCCCCTTATTTGGCTTTCTGCCTTAGCATCCCAAAGCAGCCAAACTACTTTCCTACCTTGCATGCATTGGTCATCCACCAGGAAATTCTTTTGCTGTACACCAAAAGGTCCTTCAAAACAGTAATAAAGATAGCGTGTAGCAGTTAGTGGCTTCAGGGTCCGATTCCTTGGTGTTCTGTGCTTCAGATATCTGTGCATTCATGAATAAACTTGTCCTCTTGAGAATTCTCCCAGAGCATTTGGTTAAAAAAGGGGCTTTTTTTTAGCAGGCTGCTTTTGATTTGCTGTGGGAGAGCACTGCAACTGTGACTGAATCATGAGATCTTCCATTCCAGCCTCCTGACCCTCTTCCACTCTATTTGTCATTTCTTCCTTCAGAGGAATGTGTTTTATAAGATGCTTTGGATATGGTGCATGGAGCACTAGTAAGTTTGTCATCTAGTTTTACGCAGCAATCATGCAATTAGGGCATTATTTGTGGCCTTCGGTAACACAGACCTGCTTTATGTATCCACATTAGTTGAACTCTGGTCTAGTGAAGGCTCAGCTGCACGAAACATGCTGTGTCACTTACCTCAACTATTTTGCATAAGCAGGTTAGTAATAACCTAGGTTTTTGACTTTGTCAAAAGCTGCAAAAAGTTCAGTCCATGTGGGTACTGGCATATGACTGCCATTGACCTAGGAGTTTTTGATTTAATGCCACTAGGACTGCCTCTGTGTCATGGACTAACATGGAATTGTGACACATCTGGGATGTTAGGAGATATCACTGGTCTACCCACAGATCTTAGCACTTCTTTCTGTTTAAGACCTTTACAAGGGTGGTTTTGGTAATTCATTTTCTTTCACAAGAATTCTCATAGCTTTGTCCTTTATTTTAGTGTGTACATGATACAGTACAGTGAGGAGGAATAGGATATTGTATCTTTAGTGCTGATGACCCTCAGCTCTGGCTTATTGAGAAAATCCCTTAAGTCTCATTGATGTAATACTGATATTTGGTATTATGTACACTTCTGTAAAGGGCACCTAGATCAAAGGCACTGTTTTCCTTATTTATATTCAAAATTAATATTTCTTGTCCCTCCATTTGCAGATATATGAGATGATTTATAGTTGTGATCGCTAAGATGGTATAAAATATTAGCAGAATTTTTGAAATTATGAATGCTTTGTGAGGCTATATACAGCTGATGAACCATACTATCAATTCCTGCTTTTGTTTGATATCTTGTAGCATAGAAGCTACATGTGTTGTTTTCTTAGGGCCATATTTAAGTGCGATATCAGTTTTTGTCATAAAAACTTCAGACTCTCTACCACCCATAAAGATGAATAAAGATCGCAATTGTTGTGGGGCAGGTTTACCAGATGAAATAAATAAAAAAAATTTCAGGAAGAGATAATATAATTTTAAAAAAAAGGAAAATCAAAATACATGCATTATCCATAAGTGGTTTGCCAAGAAAATGATCAAATAGCACTTTCAGAAATGTGTGGAGCATGAATTCAGTGCAAAGGGTGTTATCCGTTTTTTATTAAATAGATTCTAGTATCTGAAACTGGGTGAGGTGTTGCTGCTTTTGTCTGGTAAAGCTTTTTCAGATGCCTTAAGCATGAGAGACTAATGTAAATAAAGTAAATTCTATAAAGTAGATTAAATATATTTATATTAAATGTAATTTGTACGTTTGTTTAATATTTGCCAGTTTCAAATGTGTAGCTATCTGCTTCAGAACTTACAGATCCTTTACTTAAGTATTAAAATTTGTTATAGTTCAATTATAGAACAAATGAGCTGCAATAACCTCTAATACCTGGCAGCAGCAGCTTAACTCCCATCTTATACTCTCCCATAGCTTAGCTAAACTCACTTTGGCTTCAGAGCCTCTCTGTTTCATCTCACTGCCCAACCACTTCCTGTTGCCCCTATAATTGATCAACTTCCTCCTGTCTTCACCATCATTCATATGTCCTTTTTTTCCTTATTCCTTCCTGTAGCCTGATTTTGTCTTCATATATTTCCACTCATTCTTCCAGTGCCCAGCTCCCTCCCACTCTCAGACATACTTCCCTCAGTTCTTTCCTTCCACAGCTGCTGCCCCATTCCTGTCCCCTGCCTCTTCTCTCAAGGCCCCTTCCTACTGTCTCTCCTTCTGTGATACTGTTATTCAGTCTTTGGAATCCATTTCAATAGTCAGTGCCACTGATCACCACTAATGTAGATAGTTTAATAATAATTCAGAATTCTTTTCATTCCTATTTCTAAAATTTTGCTCAGCAGTATAATTGATTTTGTTCTTTTACTTCATAGTACACACACTTTTTCTAGAGATGTTGCACAACTATATAACCTTATAAAAGAGTGAAATGGCAAATCCAGCAAATTTATATATTCAGTGCAAAGAAACCTCAACAAAAACATAATTCATGCAAAGCAATGTTTGGGATTTTAAGCCAACAAAAGCCAGACCATTTAGAGCTAAGGTTCCCATAGCAACCTTAACTCTGTCTCCTCCTGTGTCTGTGTGATAGGGTCTTTTCTTACATGGCCACACGTTGCTAGAGAATGTGGCATGCTATTCAGTAAACAGAGCATTGATTTTCATATGGACGTTAACTATACAGAAGATCATTTATCCTTCAATGGTATTAAA
Organism: Crocodylus porosus; assembly: GCF_001723895.1. Classification (NCBI taxonomy): domain Eukaryota; kingdom Metazoa; phylum Chordata; order Crocodylia; family Crocodylidae; genus Crocodylus; species Crocodylus porosus. The sequence continues at coordinate 59,997,361 of NW_017728918.1, read as the reverse complement.
TGATTGTGTTGTTTGTTGTAGTAGTGTATATGAGTAAATATTAGCAGTTATATTTTCCTGTACATCTTGAATGCTGAATTACAGCATTATTATTATTGAAATAGCCTTGCCTAGTAAGTGAGCTCTTGAGCTTTTGAAATGTTTATAATTATGGTAGTTCCTTATCTCCCTAAATAAATAGAAAACATAAAGTGTAGGAAAGAATAGGTTGCTGATGCCTGTTAAAAAAATTCTGAGCCATCATTGAACCTTTTAATATGTGAGCAGTCTTGTTTATTTTCAAAAGGATAATTCTCAGAATAGGGGAGAAGGGACCAGATTTTAAAAAAAGAGAGAAAGAGACTGAATGCTTAAAATGGACTTAAAGGGAATTTGCTTCATAATTTTGGAGTAGCCACTGATGGTTCAAGACTAGGTGCTGAGGGACAAGCCCAGAGTCACTTCGCAAACATATTTCTGGGTTGATGCATAGCATTGCCTGTGAGTGGGCAAATCATGATCTGTCTCCTCCATGTCAGAATCAACTTCTGCACTAGTACGGGCAAGACCCGTGACTTAGCTGCCTGCAGAGGGTTGAGATTGAGAGTGTGGTCGGGGGTAGAAAGGTAAGAAAGATTTATTGATTTAACAAAAACACAACTACGCATAGTAACAAGACAAACAATGACAGACAAAAGCAATTCGTGTTGGCAGCTTATCGGCAGTCCCTCTGATGCCTGATACACAGCAAGCTTCTCTCTCCACAAAGTTCAGCGAGGTTAGGCGTCCCCGAGCAATGCTGTCTGAGGGGCGTCCCCGAGCAATGGTGTCTGAGGGGTGCTGGGAAGGACTCTGGAATGTAGTTCTTGGACTTCTTGAGGCCCACAGGCCCACTGATCCAGGCAACAGCTAACTAATCCTTTTTACAGAGCTGCATCTTACTTCTGAATGGTTTCCAGATATTTTAGCTAATTTATAGCTTCTGAAAGATGCTGATAACTTAAGACCACTTAGATTCCTTTTTCTTCAACTGTCCCTAGACTGACCAATAGCAGTACAAGCCTTGCATTCCTTTGATAAGGTAATTTTAACTGCACCACAGGGCCTTACTACTTTTAGGCTTTGCTAAATTTACTAGGCCTTACTTTATACAAGACCTCACTACATCGTAAACTATAATTAGGCTTTTAGCAACAACTTATAGCTTAATATCTAAACAAATACAGAAAACCACTTGGTCTAATCTTCATAGAGCCTTCAGCAAGCACTTTTATCACACAGACATACTTTTCAGCTGCCACAACCTGAGTAAGCTCTGCTTCATGCACAGAAATACTTTACCCCTATCATAGAACCTCAGTGGGCCTTAAACACACTGTGAATTGAGTAGTTACACATCCCTTGAGGATGTGCACCTTGGTGCACAAAAAGGATTTAGGCAGATTTTAGCTGCCCAGGTCAAAACCTGTGATACAAGAGCCCTCACTCAACTGCCCCCCTGACTGTATATTCACTAAACAACTCCCTTTTTTTAAAAGTTATTTAGCCATCTGCAGTTTTTGTTCCTGGGTGTGTTCAAAATTTCCCCAGCTTGAGGGGCCAGCTACCTGACTCTGAGTCATGTCTACCACTACACCAACAAGACTGGCCACCTCAAAAGATACAGTTGCAGCTGCTTTCTTTTACAGATGTGGCCAGAGTGGTGATGACCGCCTTTTTAAATAGTAGCTTCGCGATTTAGAACACAGGCCTAAAAAAACTTCTGTTTTCAATTCCTTCCGCAGACTGAGAGGATTCAAACCCCATTTCTCACCTCACAATAGAATGCAAAGCAATGTTTTGCATTGCTATTATAACTGAGCTACTTAGCAAAAGGGTACGAGCTTAACTGGGCTAAGACAACAAGTAGAAAGGAACATGGCACCATAGACTAGTAGTTAGGCCACTCCACTGGGAAGCAGGAGGTAGGGGTTTAAGTACCTTCAGGCTGAGAGGGACCATAAAAACTAGTCTCCTGCTTTCCCGGTAAGTGCTCTAACTACTAGGCTATTATATAAAAGGTGGTCACCACCATAGTCATCTTTAGCTGTATTTTGAAAAGTGATCTCTGCTCAGTTCTGTGAGAACGCTTAAAGGCACCTATTCCCAGAAGCTGATTTCAAATTCTGGATCTTGAGTGGACAGAGGCATCTCCCTAGAGCCCTGAGTAATGCAAGAGAGAACGGAGTTCAAGCACACAAGTTTGAAGCATGTCCTTTTGATGGCTTCCTCAGCAGGTAGGTTTCGGGTCACCAAAGAGAGTCTCCTAATTCTCTTCATGTTCTGCACCAAAAATATAATCCAAAGTTTGGGATTCTACTCTGGACGTAAGGTGGCTAAAAACTGCATTGCAACATCTAACTTGTAGGTACCTAAGTCGCCTTTGGATTCAGCCTAGATGGCATTGAGTTCTGTAGTGATAGTTCAATGATGCCCTGTTATAGTCTATCTGAGGCTGATAAGAACAGTGGGACAAACCCTCCTGGCAAACTGGATACAAGTCAGTTCATGAAAATGAGCATAACAAGGAGTACATAGTACAGAAATTAGTACTATATAATAAGAGATACCCGATATTTTGTCAGTAAGACTGCCTTTCTGAGCTAAGTATACACCAAAGACTTGGGTAATTTACTGACAGTTGTTTGTGGTTAAACAGGTGTCTACAGCTGGCAGTCATCCACTGCTAGACCACAAAGAATTTGACACTCAACAATGCAATGACTAGCAAATCCACAAAGGATCTGCTTTCTTATAATCTATTGACTGAAACTAGACAGCACCACCAAACAACAGGTTGAGCAGTCTGAAGGTAGGGAACGGTTCCCCAGAGAAATACTAAAGATGAATTAATCAAACTAATCATTTAAACTCTCCAGCTAAGAAGGCATTCCAAGACAGCAATCAAATTATTATAGGTGGGTTAAGCCTTGTTAGAACTGGTAGGTTTAACCACTCCCTTCCATTTAAGATGGTTGTTAAAGACAGTCATTTATGTTTCCATCCAAAATCAAGGCAAAGGCAAGCCTAAACAGGAATTTGAATACTCTGGGTGGAGAGGCTTCAGTTCAGTATGGTTTGGGGAGGGAGAGTTTACATGTCAGTAGGGAAGAGATGGCTCAGGTGGCAAACTAGGAACGGCATACAGAGACGAACTGAGAAGAAAGTCTGAACAGGCACTGGTGTGTGACTGTTGGAGAAACTTTAGAGACTAGGCTTTCCTATAAGTGGTTCTAGGAAAGTATTCCATTTTTCCATCTAGAAAAAAACATTTTCTAGTTAAGATAGGAAATCATACCCTCCTATGGCATTTATGAGTTTGTCTGTTTTCAGTTTATTGCACTAAGGTCTGTTTGGATTAGTATTCAGATATAAGCTACTTTGTTAGGGCACGCTGGTGATTCCCAAATTAACTGGTTACATTTGTATTGGGGTTAAATTATTTAACAACTTTGCTGACATTATAAACACAGTATAAAGGGACTTTGGGTCCACATTAGATAAAAACCTTTGAACATAATTGTAGGGGTGCTTACCTAATGCTAGAAATCTTCTGTTTCACAGCACAGACTTACCACCAAATGGGTCAAGAAGGAACTTTCAACTTCTTTCTACTGTTGACAACACTGCACAACCTTATGGGTGTAGTTTTTGTGTGTAGGTAACCTTCCTCTGACATATTTGGTTTTGGAGTTTTGGCTCAAAGGCTTTACTTGGGGCAATGTCATAACTTATGCAGAAGGGAAATAAGCAGCATGAGTAGTGAGGAACTCTCTAAATGTTTTGACATCAGGAAGAGAAACTAAGTTTTCTTCTCATGGAACTAAAAGGGGGTGAGTCCCACCAAACAGGTGAATAACACAAGCTCTCTTAGGAAATCCTGCAGATTTTAGGATCAATGTGAAAGACATGCACAAAGAAACCTTTTATTCTTTGGCTTACTATTCACTAAATATTCTATTAACTGGTGCTCTCTGGTAGTCTTCACCAAAATCAGCCCTCTTCATAACATCCTTTCCTTGTTATAACAGAGCTTTATGGATGGTTTGGGGGTGGGGGAGGGAGCAAGATATAGGATATATCTCAAGTTTAATCTGTAGTAAGTCTAAAGTTTGGAGATTGTCAAGTCTCCCATTACATTCTCATAAGTTATGATATTCTTATTAGTTTGGTAAAGAAATGTAGTCTAGATGACCCACTAGAGGGTGGTATAACTGGTTGGATCATAATGCTCAGACATTAGTCATCAAGAGCTTGCTGTTAGAATGGGAGCGGATATAAAGTGGGATTCCCTAGGAGCCAACCCTCAGTCTGGTGCTGTCAATACCTTCATTAATGATTGGCGGGTGGGGGTGGTAAAACCAAGTATACACTTATTAAATGTGTGAACACTCAACTGTGTGGGGTTGCAATCTTTTTAGAAGACAGGATTCAAAATGATCTTGATAAATTGGAAAATCAATTCAAATAAAAAGGAAATTAATTAAATACATTAAAGAGAAGTGAAAAGTACTACACTTATAAAGGTATGTTCAAATGCACAAATACAAAATGGGGAATTACTGATTAGGCTGCAGTACTACAGGAGAAAAAGCTATAAAAACATAGTGGGATATATTAACCGGAGTGCTGTATGCAAGTCACTGGGAGTGACTCTTCCACTCCAGTCAGTACTGGAGCAACGTGTCCTGTTTTGGGCACCGCACTCTTAAAGGAAGACAAATTACAGGAAGTAGAGAGCAACAAAAGGTTCACTGTATTTGGGATGATTCAATTTAGAGAAGAGAAGACTGAGAGGGATTTGATTAATTTTATAAGAATTATCCTGCTCTGTCAGATCAGAGATTAATTTAGCCCAGTGTTCTACCTCTAAGAGTCACAGGCAGTGAGTGCTTTAGAGTAGGGCTCAGCAGTGGTTTGAAACAGGGGGTCACTTTTACAGTTTAGATCTCAGTGCAGGCTACTTGCAGCACAGCCCATGTGACCAAAGCTGTAGATGCAGTTAGTCACTGCTCCCCCTTGTAATGCCACTGCTGCTACTTTTCTCAGCCACTGCTGCCACTTTTCCCAGCCATGTGGATAAACCCCCCTACTGCTGGAATGCAACAGAAAACATCCTGGCTCCATGGTCCAGATAAAAAGGTTGTATCTCACCTGCAAAAGTCCAACCAAGCCTGGGCAGCATAGTAGATTGGGCAGAATGCAGCTGCATCAAGCTGCATGTCCCTCCACAGCATCCCCATCAGCAGGCCTCCCTGCTGCTTTCTTGTGCCTGCATTTACTTTGCGGAAGGGTTGAGTACTTGCAGCAAGGGTAAGCATAGGCAGTTTTGGCATTTTGGGGTGGAGGCAGGGTGGAGTTGAGACTTGCAGCCCATGGCAGGGGGCTGGGTTGCAAGTAGGGTTGCCAACCCTTCAGGATTGCCCTGGAGTCTCCAAGAATTAGATATAAATCTCCAGGGGTAGGGACAGACGTACTCAGTACAGTAGATCAGTCATTAATGTCATTATGTCATGTGATGAAACCTCCCATAATAGAGTCAAATAGAGTTGGCAGCCCTAGTTGCAAGCCAGCCTACAGCAAGAAAAGGTTGACAACCCCTGCTTTAGAGGATGAATATATCAAACATGGTACATGTAGAGTGACCCATGTCTTGTTCTAGCCTCTTGGTCATCAACAGTCACAGGTGTGGGAATCTGGTGGGCCTCAGGTTACATCTCTAACAATTAAGTTTAATAGCCCCGATGGACCTAAAAATGTCAAAGGGATATTATAAAGATGATCATGATCAATTATTTTCTGTGTTCACCAGGGACAGGACAAAAATAATGAGCTTAAATTGCAGCTGGAGGGATTCTTGTGAACACAGGCATTATTTTTAGATTGAATACTCACAGGTTCAATTCCATATTATTTGTACTACATAAAAATATATTTGTTCTGATTATTAGCTATCTATGTCAATAATATTTGCGTTTTGCCCTTTAACTCATATTGAATAGTATCTCTGTCTACAAGATATTCTCCTGGCATTGTTTCACTCCAAGACCTACTCATACCCCATGTTGTATTATGGTACTATTACAAGGAGCTCATGAAGCATTTTGATTTCTATAAATACCCAATATTCAAAAACTAATTGACATGTCAAATTACTAGTCATTTATCTGAAAATAATTTATAATACCATGCAAGGGTATAGAGTTAGTATTGCTGCTCCTTCCCTGTATTTCTTGGATCATCACCATTTTTCTTGATCCACTCACCTCTTTCTCCCCCATAATCATCTTTCATGGGATATTCATAAGTCGCATGCCATGAGAAACGTAAATGTGTTGGTAGATAACACAGTTCTATCTTGGAACCAAGCAACAACATTCTGATAAAGCAACCAGAACATAGGACCAATTCAGGGCTGCATGCCAATGGTCTGGACTGAGTCTACATGGATGGCTTGACAGCCAGGGTCATGAAGCAAACCAGGTTCAGAAGACTGCAGCAGAAGCCTAAGAAATAGGCAGACATCAGAGACAGAAGATGAAGGGAAACCAGGTGAGTATGAGGAAAACAGCAAGAAATGGGAAGGCCAGCCAGGCAGTGGGGGAGGGACAAGAACTGTCAAAATTGAGTCCTGCAGTCAAATATGGACCTAAATAGCTGTGAGCAGTTTCTAGCTTTTAAAACTGCTCCACAAAACTGTGGAGGCTAGCTCGCCTAGGCATTATGTCCTTGGCCCTTGCTGGGACAAACTTAGCCGAAACTGGCTATGATCTAGCCCTGAAACCATTTTTTTAAAATTCTCCACAATTTTAAGAAATAACCGCAACTTCCAAGTCTTTCCTGGTGACTCAGCTGAACTGAGAAACCGATGACCTAAATTGTAGATTTCTGGGAATACCTACTTCAGCAGAGTGACATTTACTTTGAATGGGTTCATGTACCATGGAGTTACCATCTGCAGTTTTCAGAAGAATATGCACCTAGCAAGGGTATGTTACTCATTGCTGGGTTGTGTTATACTGGTGCAGTACCAGCACCACTCGCTTTCCCAACAATAGCAACCCTTCTTCAGATAGTCATCTTTCCACTTCCAGATCTATCTAATGAAAATAATGTAAAAAAATTATCAGCATTGCCATTATGGTAAAATATATTAACTTAGCACTACAAAATAAAATTAATGAAATAATGGTTACTTTGGTTTACTGCAGAACTTGGAGGACAAGAACCAGTATAACTAAATGCATGGACTTCTCATGTCCTGGTCACTTTATACATAAGACATTGCATCACAATACTATTATTTTGTGCCAGAGCAGAATCATGGTATCTTACAACATGTTTGTGTCTCCCATGGCTTAGTGACTTATGGATATCCTGTGAAAGAAGAGGCTACTTAGGATTGTGGCTCCTCCTGGAAAGAAAGCACAAGTTCATAAGTAATGTTAAGAACAGAGGTAACGATGAACAAGGAAGGACAAGCTTATGGGAGAGGCAACATGTTCTTATGAACAGAAAACAAGGTGAGAAATAAAACTTGGGCCATGAGCCAATAGACAATAGTAAGTCTTTAGCATTTTTGAAAATTTAAAAATTTTATGTCAGCAATCCAGTAGGAAATTAGGGATCTAAATCTTGTCCTTAAATAAAATTTAAGATGCCACTTGACCGCTATTGTGGCTGTGTGCAAGTCAAACCTCTCAGCTTCAGTTTATTCCATGTTTAAAATGAAAATACATGATTTTTGTACATTTGGATGAATTTAAGTGCAAAACTACTATATTGTTTTTTTTTCTCAGTGTGGGAGGGGGGAAGAGACCTCTTATTTTAATTTATATTTATCAAAGCTGTATGGCTCCAGTTGCCATAATGATTGACCATCTTTTGCTTGTTAATGCATTTTCTTCACTGACCCTATGAAGTAAGCAAGTAACTTTTCACAGGAACACAGACACAGAGGCTAGGGATAGACATTCAAAAAGGCTGAGCCTTAATTGATTCAATCTTTTAAGGTTAGTCTAATCTGCAAAGCTTGAAAAGATTTGTGTTACCTTAAATTACCAATTGCTCCAATGAAGAGTGAGACCTTAGAAAGGGGGATAAGGCAAAATGCTGCATTTACTGATCACATGAATTAGACATAGAGGTTCAGACACACCACTCATATAGACACACACAGATTGTCATGCACATCATTATACATAGGCACACACAAACACAAAACAACCATTCCATTTAGACATTATAGTTACCAGCAACAGTTGCTCAATAATGACACCAGGTGGCCAAGCCATAGCCTTATTGAGAGAGAGAAAAATTGCAGCTTGGAGTGGGTTGGACTAACGTGTCTGTGCTCCAAAGAAAAAACAGCAGTTGATAGTGTCTCATCCAACATGGCATTTTCAAAGACTTTTTTTAATAGGGGTTGGCATCCTTTGCTCCAGTGCTTTGGGGGTTTTCCATACCCAGCTTCTGTGTTTGCAGTTGTTCTTCTCCATCTTCAGCTTATCTCAGCCCAAGGTCATTTTGGTCATCCAAGTTGGTATCTCAGTCTTGGAGTGTCCTTGCTGCCCATCTGGTAGAGTGGGTGCATTCCTTCTCCTCATTATCATCTTTGTGCCCTACGATCTCAAAGGGATTCTTCAGCCATTCATTAATTAGTTTACTGACTGGTAACTTATATTTGGCATCTTGTTGCTTACATAAACAGTTAAATCTTCTTCTCCTGTCTCTGTGCAATTCTCTCACCATTCACCCTTTTACACACACTCGTATATAAAGGCTATGCAGAGTTCATTCACTTATGTCAAGCAGAAAAATACAAAATGGAGTTTTCAGGTTGCTTACAGGACAAGACTAACATGGTTACATTTCACTATTATTACACTCTATGTTAACATAAGCTACATTAGTTCAGTTCCTGCTACATTTGGAAGGGGATAGACATTCCCCTTTTAATTCCAGAAATGCCACCACATGCCTTCAGTGGCCAGACTAGAAGCCAGGGGGCACTACAGCAGCCCTCCCTTCCCTTCTATGGTGCTGAGTTTGGGGGCGGGGGGTGTGGAAGGACCCAGCAGGCAATCTGATTAGGGAGGGGTGTAAACCCCTCACCCTGCCTGCACTGTCCCAGGCTTTTCTCCACTGGTTGCTCAAGGGGTGGGAGTGTTGCCAGACCCTGCATCTGTTGATACTGAGCTTTTCAATCTCCCTGTCCCTGATTCTTCAGACTGTGTGCAAGCCAGGTCATTTCTAACACCTTTCCCCATCCCCTCTTGAAGACTGACAGGTTGCACCCAGCAGGTTGCTTGTCAGAACAAAGTTTATCAGCTTATTAAGCCCTACAAAAGAAAAGTCTCTCTCATTAGGTTCAAGCTTTTCCGATCTGCAGGGTGCATTTGTATTTGCAAGCCACCAACTGTCTGCCTTTATGCTGTTGGGGAAAACCGAAGGATCGGGCCCCAAGGTCACGGTGGGCCAGGGTGGCAATTAGATACGGACAGGTGGGATTAGCGGCGTAGAGTCTGGAGTTAGGGACTCGGAGCGGATTTAGAAAGAACAGGTGAATTTATTTGACTTACGCTTCAGGCGTAGGCAGAAAGGTCTTCAGTTACGG
>NW_017728918.1:59984230-59987096 GCF_001723895.1 Crocodylus porosus | reverse complement strand
TGGGTGAGCCTTGGAAATTTCCACTCACAGCTTCAAACCGCGCATGTCAGTTTTACCTCTTCTGTACTGGCAGCACATACTCCAAATTTTGCTCTGACATATGCCAGTGAAATTGGAGACCCACACAGACACCTCTCAGCATTAATTAGCATGGGGGAGGGGCATGGCCAGATGCCGAGTCCCTGCCATGGGAGAGGGGTGGGAGCAGGGATCCCTGCTTGAGCAGCCAGTGGAGGGTGGAGGTGGGAGGGAGGGCAGGGGGAAGCCTGGCAGCTACTGTAGTCCGTCAGCCAGCCAGAGGGGGCTGAACTTGATGATCTCACAAGGTCCCTTCCAGCCCTTAATGTCTATGAAATCAGAGCAGTGATCATGCTCTGGCTAGGAAGGAAAGGGGCAGGGCCAACCCTGCTCTGCTCCAGCAGACAACCCAGCCTGGCCCAGGGCTGCAAATCAGCTGGGATGCTGGGGGACTCTGATTTAACTTAAGCCAGGAAGATGTGTGGGACAGACATTGCATAAACCAGTTTCATCCAGATCAGTGAAGTGTGATACTACACTCAACCAGGTTTATTTCAAACCAGTTTCAGCCATTTTCAAACTGGTTTATATTCACTGAACATCTGTTCTATTACAGGTTTCTGATCACTTAAAATGGTTTATGTAATGTCTATCCCTAGCCAGAGAGACTTAGTGGAAGGTTGAACCCAGCTCCCTAAACCCAATCATGCTGACTATTAAGTGAGAGAGTTCTAGGTAGAATTTGTGTTGTGGCAAAATATCTCCACAGTAGAATTAAAACTTCCTGTTCCTTCTTTACTTGATGTGTGCCTCCTGGATGCTTTTTTTAGTTCTCTTACTAGTTGACTGGAGTATTACCTTTATAGCACAGTTTAAGAAGGGTTAGGCAATTCCTTTTCATTTGCCTTGTTTACAACAGTACCATGTGTTCACCAGAACTGTCAACTGAATAGGGACACTCAGGGGTGGATCCAGGGGCATGTAGTGGTGTGGATGGCACCCCCTTTTAGTCCACCACACCTGTGGGAGAAGCAGTCAGCAACTTTTGCTTGGAGGACTTAAAAAACCCCCAAAAAACAAAGGTGACAGGTTGGTCCCTTCTCCCTTCCTAGCCCCCCACAGTATTTCCTGCCAGCTCAGGAGGAGGCGCAGGGGAAGGGAACCTACCTGCTGCCTTTGCTGCAGATGCTTTCTCTAGCTGGGCCTGGCTCCATCTACAGCTTGGTTGGAGCAGGGCAAAGGTGGCTCTGGAACCCCTCCCTTCAACCCCAGCACAACTTGGGACTGCAGCAGCAGTGGTAGGCAGGACAGGGCAGGAATGGGAAGGGGTGGGAGGGAATGTGCAGCTGAGCATGGAGGTGTAGCCCAGGTAACTTGGGTATATACTCCCCTTCTCCAATTGAAGGGGATTGTTAGCTGGCAGGTGTGCTGTGGGGTGGGAACTGCAGACTGCTCATTTTCCCGCCGTCCCTATAGGAACCAGGCCAGGACAGTCAGGGGACTTAACTATATACAAATTTATTTACATTAACGTAAATGACATAAAACCTTATACCAGTGCTCCAGATACAGGTAAGTCACAGGTAAGTATCTGATCTGAAACAGATAAACCCCAAAGATAAACTCAAACCGGAGGGGAAACCCCAGTGCCCTTGGGGTTTTCCCAAGCCCTACAAAGAAGGTGGTAACTTTAGGGGGACCCTCTCAGTGGGACCTCTCCTTTCAGGAACCCTTAACTAACCAGGGGGGAACTCTCCTCTCCTGTGGGAATCCTCTTTTCCCTGCAACTCACGGCTCCCAGGCTTGGAGGGTGGTCCTCATCTTCTGCACCAGGCTGCTCTCTCGCCTCCAGTGGGTTTTGGGGTGGGGGGGTTGCTGTCCCCTGGAACAGGGCTCCACTACGCAGGGCTTCTGGGGCCCCTGGCTTGGCCCTGTCTGCTGGCTCAATAGCCTGATCACCATTTGGCTCTCTGGACTCAACCTTTTGCTAGGGGTCAGAGGCCTGGGCTGCCCCATGCAGCACCAGGCTTGGTCACCTCCCAGACCCTCCGTGCAGTGCCTCCTTCACCTAGCTCCCAGCCTTGTTCCAGGGGTTGAGGACCTGAGCTGTCCAAGTGCTCCAAAGATCCTACTCTATGCACCGTGCTGTGTACCATGTCTCTGGCCTCATGCCCAAGGTTGCAGACCTGAGCCGTCTCATGCAGCTCCCAAGGTCTGGACACCATGTGCCATGCTGCACACCGAAAGCCTAGCTGCTGGAGCTGTCGGCCATTCCCCACTAATGGAAGGCTTCAGGGGCACTTCTGAGCTATTGCTTTGCTCTGCTGAGCAGCTCTCTTCAGCTCTTCTAAGCCCTGCTCTTCTCTCTCCCGGATGTGTTCCCCTCATGCTGGACATGCAGCTCTTTTTATGTGCTCCGCCCCTGAAGTCTTCCGGACCTGAGTGTTGCAGTCTTCAATCAAGTCTGGGGGGTGGGGGGGGAATACTCGTCTCCCTCTCCCCTCAGGAAAGGGGCATGCCTGAACTCCTCTTGCTGTCTCCTGATTGGGGATGAGCTCCACCAATCAAAACAGCCAGATTTCAAGTCTGGGACTCAACCCAAACTCCAAAAGGCAAGCCTGTTACAGAGGGAAAGGGAGGGAAGATTCTTACCTGCTTGAGGGACTTAAAAGCAGTCCCCCACTGCCACTCCCGCGGTGTGATTTTTCATAGATTTCATAGACATCAGGGCTGGAAGGGACCTCGGGAGATCATTGAGTCCAGTCCCCTGCCCAGAGGGCAGGAAGTCAGCTGGGGTCATAGGATCCCAGCAAGATAAGCATCCAATTTACTCTTGAAGGTGTTCAAT
>NW_017728918.1:59969325-59983625 GCF_001723895.1 Crocodylus porosus | reverse complement strand
TGACTCCAATGTCCACATCATTAATGAAGATGTTGAACAGTATGGGTCCCAGGACAGAGCCTTGAGGGACCCCACTGGTCACGGCACCACAATGAGTGACTGCCATCAATTACAACCCTCTGGGTCCGACCACGGAGCCAATTTCCCAGCCTCCCTGGGGGTGGGGAGGGTGACACTGGGACCCCAGGTGCAACCATCCTGACAGTGTAGGTTGTTGCTCCCACCCCTTGCCAAAATCCTAGATGGAGTGGATTCATTTATATAAATAAAGGCAAATAAGCCCTATCCTATCTTGAATATCTGACATCCACAGTTTCCTTATCTTTTTTTTAAATATTTCTGCTAACTAAAAACAAAATAGGGAGGCAGGCTTGAGTTAATTTGAAAAATGTACAAAAGGAATACCCAGGCTTACCAAAAAAAAAAAAAGTCACACCATTAAATATTGGAGATGTCATTCTGGGTTTCTAATGGTATAACAGATCACAGGTTGTGCATGGAGCTGGTTGATGTTTTAGGATGCCTGATATACAGTACATCAGTTTCTCTGTAGTAAGGGTGTGATTTTATTGTGAAATTCTAATGACAAGAGTTTAGCAAATGTAGTTAATCTCCCAGAAATTCAGGTGGAAATGTCACCTTGCACAGGCTGAAAAAGATGGCAGCAAAGCCAATATGCTTTTAGCCTTTTGGGCTTGTAATTTAGGTAGTCTCAGACACCTAGGGAATTCAGAGATAAAATTGCTGCCAAAAGATAGAGATAAAAAAATCTAAACATTCCAAACACATAGACAAATCATTTAATCTAGTCCTTGACTAACTTTAAAATCTACGGTCAACCTCTGTTGGCATTGCTAACTCTAGGGTGAACAGTGAAACTTCAGGAGCAGCTACTAGAAACCACTTACTGTAACATACCATTAACACCTATTATAGGAGTTGTTGGAAGTGGGGAATTTGTACTGATATACAGGATTTCTTATTTTCTTCCCCCACAACCTCCCTCAACAACTTAAGGAAGCATCACTTACTGGGTACTTTTATTGAGGCTGTATCTCATCACCAGTGAAGTAAAAATTCTATGGTGATTGATGAGAGTTTAATGATGTTGTATATTATTTATCTGGTGAAGCGCTGTTGCTTACTAATACTGACCTGGACATTTGTTAGAGACAATTACAGTGTTTTAAAGCCAAGTCTTGGTATTTATAGACTACTCAGCAATGCATCCAAGTAAATTAGATCACAAGACATTTTAAAGAGCCAGTGAAAGTACTGTACTCTTTTGTCTTTTCATCACATGAGAAACTGAAATTGTAAAAGGACCCATTTTAAATTTCAATCACCACTCTGACTGGTAAGAAGAAGCTCTGATAGATACCAGTAATGGTTGTAACCCTGACTTCCTGCACCTTGCACGTATGGTGAAAAAATATGAGCTCCCTTGCAAATGTCTCAGTCTTCTTTTAAAATGATATTTTTAGAGCTAACTTTCCAAAGGTGGTCAGCATTCCTACAGTTACTGTAAACCTAAATAAAAGTATACATATGTAACTGTATACCTTAATCCATGTATGTATACATGTTTTGTGATGCATGCCTTGTTTATAATATAGCATGAACACAATCTCAGCAGTCAAAATGTTAGTATAGGTATGGAAAAACATTTCACTTACTGAACAAATTTTTTCAGTAGGTTGTTTTGTTCATTTGAAGTCACTGCATTTTGTGATTCTATACAGTCAGCAAAGAGCCAACAATATTAGGCTGTAATAATAAGCTAGTGGCCGCTCCTTCTTTAGTCCAAAGAGCCAATAGTAACTGTAGGAATAGATAACATTTTTCTGAGACTGAATTTTTGAATCCATTCCCTCTACTTGCACTAAGGAAGGCTTTGCTGGTAGAATATGATTTAATTCCTATTCTTAATTAGTTTCCCTTTTGATAACCTCTCATTTCACATTTTTTTCACGATAAAATTGCAGTATCTTACTGTCCTAACAGTTTGCTCAGGTCTAACACAAGAGGGCAGATCTGGACTAAGTTCATGAGCTAATCCAACAGTTGGAAGTAATTCTCAGTAACAAAAATCACATTTACAGACTTTTACTTTGGAAACCTTTCAAAAAAATTCTTGCAGGCAGTGTGATTTTTTTTTCTTTCTGAAATGAGCTAGTTCTTGAGTTTAAATATTCCAACAAAGAATTAATACCTATTTAGTGGTACTGAATTTTTATACTGGTTTCCTAATGGCTCAGCTATTTTAAAAATCAAAATGAAAGCTTTGCACAAAATTAATATAAGTGATTCATGCTTAGCTTTCCTCTTCAACTTCTTTCACAGTTCACTTGAACTGCTGCAAAATTACTTAAATTATTAGCTTATTAATGCAGTCAGAAAACACGTTACACATTTGAGTCATGAAGAATCATCATACATATTTAGTTTCTACCATTTACAATGAAATCTTGTAGTCTCTCTCACGAAAAAGAAATAAAAGTTCCTAGCACCATTGATCCTCCATGCACCTTGTTCCAATCTATTTCCTGTGCTCCCTCTTGCCAGCCCAACCTATTTCTCTCATCAGTATTCAACTCTGTCACCAGCATTCAACTTCTACCAGGAAGGTAGTATACTGTAGTGAGGGGGCAGGCCAAAGCCTTGGGTTTGAGGTCATGGCCTGACATAAGAGAAATTTAGGCTGGATATTAAGAAAACTTTCTTACTATGGGTAGGCACTAGAACAGGCTACGCAGAGAAGTTGTAGAGTATGTGTCTTTGGACATTTTTCCTGCATCAGGCAGGGGGGTTGGACTAGATGGCCTATGGAGGTCCCTTTTAGCCCTACTTCATGATTCTAATTTAGGAGGCTTCCCAGTATCTGTTGTTAACAGGGAGAGACTTCCTGCACTCAGCTGTGATACCAATGCTACAGTGGCTTACAGCAGCTAGAAGCAACAGTTTCAGGAAAAGTCTTGAATTGAGCATACCCTTTGCACGTGGAACCTTTGGTGAATTTAGCTGCCAAAATTTAATACATCTCTACTGAATATGTGAAAATTAAATTCCCTAAGAGGAGAGATATAACTAGCAATTTTGGCATCTGGGCAAAGGTGCTACTGATCACCTTGATATCAGGGGCGTAAAGCGCTGTGGGATGCTTTCCATGCTTATACATGATTGCCTAAAGAAATGTATGCATTGAGCAAATGGAGATCTTTGTTCATAAGAAAAGCAAAAGGCATATTTCTGATACAAAAGCTGTCACCAATTTGTCAGATTTCAAGTCCCTGCTCCAAGCATGAATAGTACCTCTCAAAAATGCCAGATATGTATTCAATGTAGCCTTTACTCCTACTGGTAAATGCAATGTGTACTGGCCTTATTCACTGTTTCCAAACTCTGTATGGCAAAAATGTGTGCAGTGTTGTTGTGGACAGTACATCCCACACTTAAACAGAATCAAAGTATTCTTTGAGACATTCAAGAGCTTACCAGTAATGCAGACTGGTTGGCAGAAACTCTATATTCATAGTTGTCAGGGACTGGAAGGGACCTTACAGATCCTGGGTCCAGTCCCACTGCACTTGGGCAGGAAAGACTGTTGGGATCAGACAACCCCAGCAAGATATTTGTGAATTTTACTTGAGCCTGCTAAGAAACATTACTGGATATGAGAAGACATTTACTCTTCACTTTCAAAAATAATTTTGGGCCCATCTGAATTTTTTTCCCTTTCAATGAAGAATTGATTAACAAATGACAATGCCCAGAAACTTTTGGAAAAGTGTAACAGAGGCTATGGTAAGAAAGTATTCTTCAGTTTTTATTTAATTTACCATGCAAAACTTTATAAGATTTAGAGTTGAAGCTTTATACAGATAAATATTTGATTCTACTGCTAATGACATAATATATTCTTATTAATGCTTTCTTTAATTGTTTTGTGCATACTGTACATATCCTAAAGGCAGGAAGTCATACATACTGATGTATATATTGATGTTGTATGATCTGGGTTTGTTAATCACCTACATGTAAGTTACAGAAATTTATTATATTAGATTGTTTATTGATATTGTGGGTAGATCTAGGATTTCGAAAGGTGTTCAGATAGTGTGATGTATCATTTCATAGAATGTAGCAGATATTTTTCTCCCTGTAAAAATAAACTAGAAGCCTTACTGATATAATAGGGGGGCTAGGGCTATTTCATTCAATTTAAGAACAAAGCAAAGACAAATATCACTTTATTGGAATGTGCATTAATTTCCTATATCATTCATCCTGTATTAAAAAAAAAAACAGAACAAATTAGGCAAAAATAATTTAAAAGTCATTTATTTAGGCCTGTAATCATTTTCATTAAATGTATATCTCTTTCAGATTCATAAAATAGAATCAAGCTTCTTAATAATCTTGGCTAGGGACAGACATTTAACAAGCCTGAGCCTAAATTGATTCAATATTTGCAGGTTAGTCTAACCTGACTAGGCTGAACTGGTTTGAAACTGGACAGACATTCTCTCTGGACTGAGGAAATTTAGGCACATGCCTGCAGTGGCTCAGACTAGAAGCTGGGGGGTGCTAGAGCAGACCTCATTTCCCTTCTACAGTGAGCTGAGCTGAAGCAGGTGTGCCCAGGCCATGGCAGGACTCTCTCATTAGGATGGCTGCCTGCATAGTCCCAGGCTTTTCCCTGCTGGCTGCTCAAGGGGTGGGAGTGTTGCCAGTCCCCAGCCCTGGGCTAGCACTCTGAGGCAAGGGGGTGGGGAGAGGGGGAGTGCAGTGCATGCATCTGTTGATGATATGGAGCTTTTCAATCTCCCTCCCTGCTTTGTCATACTATCTGCAGCAAATTGGCAGGGAGCAAGCCAGCCAGGGGGCTGATAACAGTCTTATCACCTGATTAGCAAAGCAATAGCCTCTCTGAATATTACTTCAAACTTCTAAAACAGCTTACCAGCTGACCTGTTTATTAGCTCC
Source organism: Crocodylus porosus (assembly GCF_001723895.1). Lineage (NCBI taxonomy): Eukaryota > Metazoa > Chordata > Crocodylia > Crocodylidae > Crocodylus > Crocodylus porosus. The sequence continues at coordinate 59,978,639 of NW_017728918.1, read as the reverse complement.
AAAAGCCCTAAGTGGTCATTGTTCTGCCTGCCTATGTCCGTGAAATTGGAGCGAGATACACATGTAGACACCTTTCAGCATACCACATGCTGGCTACAGTCTGTGCTGTGGCAGAGAGGAGGAAGGGATCTCTGCTTAAGCAGTGAGTGGTGAGAGCGGGAGAGAAGGGGGGCACAGGGAAGCCAGGCAGACCCTATTGTGCCTGCAAGTCTGTGCAGAGCTGTAGCCAGGGAGCAGAGGGGAGGGGCCAGACCTGCTGTAGAGCAGACAGCCCCACCCAGCCCACAGAGCATGCCAGGATGCTCGGGGACTGATTTAACTTCAACCAGCAAGGGGTCTGGGACAGACATTGAATAAATTGGTTTGAGCCAAATCATTTAAGTCTAAACTACATTCAACCAGGTTTATCTCAAACCAGTTTATGTGCACTGAACATCTGTTCTGTTACAGGTTTAAACCAGTTTCTGATCACTTAAACTGGTTTATGTGTAATGTCTGTCCCTAGCCCTTGACAGTGCATCCAAATACTTCACAGAAAATTATTGCCACACCTGAGTTAAATGTTTTTAACTACAGTTAAAAACAGCCTTCAGGGCTCTGAAATAGGAACTACATTACCAGGAGGAACTAAGAGACAGCAAAATTGCAGAAGAAAGAATAGCTTGATTAGTTTAACATTAATACCATTAAAAAGGAGAATGGGTGGCAAATACATGCATAACAAAGAGTTTAGAAGGAATCATGTAGATCAGGGATGCTAAACTACTGACCCATGGGCCAAATGAGGCCCATGCAGCAATGGCATCTGACCCATAGGGTTTCCCATGGGTTGGGAAATTTTGGTAGCCAGAGAGCAGTGGTCATTAATACTGCCAATCTCCCCAACTGCCAAGTTCCCAAATCCCAAGCCCCACAGCAGATCACAGCCAAGCTATACTCTCTCTCTCTCCCCCCTCCCCTCCCCACCTTCCCAGACTGAGTTTGGGCCAAGGCATGGTCCCTTCCCCTTGCACAGAGCCAGGTTGAGGCCAGGCTGCCTTCTGACCCCAATCTGCATGGCCAGATGGGACCCTGCTGTGCCAGCCTCAGGTGCCAGGTTGGGACCATCAGCTAGACTCAGCCTGTGGATGGACCAGGCAATGCCCATCCAATGTGCTGGGCAAATGAATGAGTACTACTGATGGAGATTATAAAGAGCTGTGAAGTCTATCAGCTCCCTCGGTGCTGTCTAAATAGATATGCTACTGGCACTACAAGACGGTTGGTTTTAAACTTTGAGTGGACCAGGAATAAAAGCAGGTACAACAGCATCCTTCCTTGATCCACCCCTGATTGACATAGTAGAAATAGGTTATGCACTTTAAGAAGAGGGAAGAGAGAGCATAGCTCAATGGGATCTGTAGCTTTCTTAGAAATCAGTATAACTAATCTGTGATGTTTACATTTATCCCTGATTTTTCCTAAAGTCTAGTGTCTGATTTATATTAAAGGCTACTTTCTCAGTGAAAATGGCCAGAAATGTACTATTTTAAAATGAAAGCTTAAATTGAAGAGCTTAACAGTCACCAGACTTCTGAAAAAATTATAATGGACAGAGATAAAAAAAAAACTTAAGCAAGTTTGTCTCAATTTAGCAGGCACCTATCTTCAAACAAGTTTGATATGTAATGAAGTCAAACTAAGCTTTATAAGTATACCATGTTGTGGCTAGAATGCAGACTAGATGTTATACAGGTTTCCAGCTTTCATCATCAGGAGAGGTGGGGGGAAGCCTTTGAGGAATCCCCTCCTTGTCCTGCTCCCAACACTAAACAAAATAACATCCAAACTACAGTTTCTGCCATTTGGAAGCTATAAAAAAATTGCTCCTTCCATGAGCATTTGGGAAGAATGGGTGGGATTGTTTTTTATTTTTTATGAAAAGGTATGCCTGACTCTATACCTTTTTACTAAGACTGAAATTATTTTGGTTAACTACTTTGTGGGACAAGGAAGTTGGTAGAGTGTTGGCTATGCAGGTATACATAAACTGTCAAGGACTGTTAACATATAACTTGAGTTACCATGTTTCAGGGGTATAGGTTGTGGCCATGTTGGTCTAAGGACATCAGCAAAACCTTGTCTGCTCTATGCCTGAAGAAGGGTGCTTGTGCCCGAAAGCTTACAAAAAATTGTTTCCAGCTATTCAGTTGGTCTAATAAAAAATATCACATCTACCTAAAGAACCTTGCCTGCCTACATCCTTAGACCAACATGGCTACGACTAAAAACCACCACACCAAATTTCCTATCTGAAATGAGGTGTCAGGATTCTTTATAAGAAATCTGCTACCCAGTACAGTGGGGAAAAATAAAATTTTAGATGTATTATAGTCCAGAGCAGTAGGTAATATTGTCAGTGTGGGTATGCATGGAAGCTTTGTCTTTCTATTCTGACATATGGACCCTAAACAAACAGATAACTAACAAATAAAATCCTGTATTCCAGTTGACTAATAAAAGCTGCCTTGTTTTGAAAAGGATATGTGGTGTTTCCTGATTTCATAACTCCTAGCAAGGGAAATCTCTAATAGATAGGACTCATGCTCTTTGGACTCAGATGAAGGAGTCCTGGTGAGAAACAGTGATCCAGTCTCTGGATAGCGAAACCATAAGAACATAAAAAGTGCCAAAATACTTTACTGGTCAGACTAATGCAGGGTTCGAATTACACTGTGACTCTTGGGGGAGAGGAAGGGGACCTGTAACAGTGGCAGCCGGAAGGAGCTACCATCTGACCTACTTAGTCTCTTATGTAGGGCCTCAGCCCCCCTGAGCTCCCCTGTAATTTGAACCCTGGATTAATGGCCATCTAATTCAGCATCCTGTCTCCCTCTGTAGCAGTGGTAGACAGTTTAGACGGAGAACTTATGATAAGTGAATATGTAATGTGATTTATTCCCTCCTACCATCGTTGTTTTAGGCATGTCAGACTACATCCCTGACTGTCCTGTTTAATAGCTATTAATGGACCTATCAACCATAAATTTGTGTAATCTTTTTTTTTTTAACTGGCTATACTGTCCACCTCTGCTACCACCTTTGGCAACAAGTTCTACACCTTAACTACCCACCACTTAAAAAGAACTTTCTCTTGTTTGTTTTAAATTTTTCTCCTGCTGATTTATGTGGGTGTCCCCTCGTTGTTAAATTTTGGACTTCGGTGAATAACAGTTTCCCATTTACTTTGTCTCCACCTGAATCACATGATGTCTCAGCCTTCTTTTTTCCAAACGAAAGAGTACCAACTTTTTTAGTCTCTCCTAGTACAGCAAGTTGATTGCCCTTCTCTGTACCTTTTCTAATTCTACAACATCTTTTTTGAGATAGAATCATAGAAAACTAAGGTTAGAAGGGACCTCAGGAGGTCATCTAGTTCAACCCCCTGCTCAAAGCAGGACCATCCCCAACTAGATTATCTCACCCAAGGTTTTGTCTAGCCAGGTCTAAAAACCTCCAAGGATGGAGAGTCCACAACCTTTCTGAGTAACCTGTTCCAGTGCTTTACTACCCTTCTAGTGGGAGAGTTTTTCCTAATATCCAACCTAAAATTCCCTTACTGCAACTTGAAACCATTGCTCCTTGTTCTGTCATCTGCCATCACTGAGAATAGTCTAGCTCCATTCTCTTTGGAACCATCCTTCAGGTAGTTGGAGGCTGCTATTAAGTCTTCACTCAGTCTTCCCTTCTCCAAACTAAATATTTCCAGTTCCCTCAGTCTGTCCTCATAAATCATGGGCCCCAGCCCGCACAGCGATTTTTGTTGCCCTCTGCTGAACTCTGTCCAATTTGTCCACACATTCTTTATGTATTGGGGTCCCCAATCTGGACACAGTACTCCAGGTATGGTCTTATCAGTGCTGAATAGAGGGGAAGAATCACTTCCCTGTAGCTCCTGACAACTCTCCTACAAACACAACCCAGTATGCCATTAGCCACCTTCACAACAAGGGCACACTGTTGACTGATATTCAGTTTACTGTCCACTATGACCCCCCCAGATCCTTCTCTACAGAACTACTGCTTAGTCAGTTGGTTCCCAGTTTGCAGCAGTGCATGGAATTGTTCCATCCTATGTTCAGGATGTTGCACTTGTCCTTACTGAACCTCATAAAATTTATTTTGGTACAGTCTTCCAATTTGTGTAGGTCTCTCTGAATCCTAACCCTACTCCAGCTTACCTACTACTCCCCACCAGGTTGGCATTATCCACAAACTTGCTGAGGGCACACTCCATCCCACCTTCCATATCATTAATGAAGATATTGAAAAAAAACTGGCCCCACAACAAACCCTTGGGCCATCCCACTTGATACCAGCTGCCAACTATAAATCAAGCCATTGACTGCTACCCTCTGAGCCTGATGGTCCAGTTAGTTTTCTATCCACCTTAATGTCCATTCATCCAACCTGTACTTTCTTAGCTTCCTTGCGAGAATGTTGTGGGAGACTGTATCAAAAGCCTTACTGAAGTCAAGGTATATCACATCCAGTGGTCCCTCCTTATTGTTCCTGACAATAGCACTGCACAGATATGATGACAATGCTTGCAGTTTAGTTGGCAGTCCATTTAGACCAGCAAATGTGATTGAGGATGTTACAGCAAGGTACAGTAAATCTACTATAGTTCAACAAATGGTTAATGTAATACATTTCAGAGGAAAATGTGTGCCACTAGGTGGCACTATATAATAATCAGAAAATATGTGAATGAATAGATTTTAATATGAGAACTTAACATGCAAATCCACAGAAACAGTTGTCTAATGGTATTTTATTGTAGTATCTGGAAATGAATGTTACATTCAGGTAATGCTTTTGTAGCAGGATGCTAGTAATTCATTTCTGTGCCTTCTGAATTTACCGATAACAAAGTCCTCCATGCTTTTCTTATTGTAACAATTTCCACTCATTATTACTAAAGTTATCACTGAAATCAGTGATAATTTAATATTTCTGAAAGTGAGAGATAAAGGTGCATGAATATGTTCATACACCAAATAAAGGTTCCTCCTAAAGCTTCTCTAACATAGCACAATTTTGATCTAAAACTAAAACTGAACATCATCCAAAACTCCAGAGATGAGTCACTCCAAACTGATGGTGTCCAACACGCACTGCCAGCTAGGAATTTTACAAATGGCAAATGGAACTAACCCCTGGATTCAATTATTCTTGAACTTTAGTTTGTCTGAAATCCAGATTCAGATCCAATTTTAGCCGCCTAAGCATATTCTAATGAACACACGCTGCCTTAGGACTTCCTTGAGCAAAGACCATTTAGTTTACCAGTTACTATGATGGCTTCAAGATGTGATGAAATATCCATCAGAAGGTACCTATAATGGCCCAATCCTGCAGTTCTTACTCAGGTAAATCTCAAAACTCAAATGCTTCTCTCATGAACAGAATAGTTAATAAAGATGTGTCTCTCACATATGAGGGCAAATTTAGGCTCAGTGTGTTTGGGGAACTTTGAAATAGGTTATTTATTATTTTATGTTAATTAACTCTGACATTAATTAACTAAAAACTTATTAAGGTATTTTGAAATATACATAATTTGTTAGCCATTAAAAACTGACTGTTTTCTATATTTGAAATTTTAAGGATTTTATTTAGGTAAAATAGCCCTAATATTAGCAAATTGCACCATTTCTCCCAGTATTCTAGAGTTAACTAGCACAGAACTGAATTGGGTTGAAGAGGGAAATTTGCATTTCAGTTGACTGGAAATAAGGCAGGGAAAGTAAAATAGATTGGGGCTTTTTTAACCCTTTCTACAGTGCCTGTCTCAGAAAGAGTTCCACAACTGTTTCTGAAATGGGGATCTTTAAGGTAGATACAGTTACAGGAAACCTGTTTAATATGCTCTATACGAGCTATTATAGAGTACCAAGAATTAGGCAGTGAATGTCAGTCCTCTGAGTGAGCTCACACAGACATCTAGTTTCCATGTATATAGATTTTTTCTCCACCTGCAGATCCAGAAAATCCCTAAAATTTTAGAGCAGAACTGTACCCTGTTTGGTGTATGATCATCAGATAAGCTATAGGATGGAATAGGAGGAAATATTCTCACTCTTTAAACTTTCTATTTTTGTGGATAGGATACGTGAACAGAAGCTGTAATCATCCGAGTTACAGCAAAAGCTCTACTATCTGGCACCCCTGGGGAATGGGGGTGCCAGATACCCAAATCTGTCGGTTACCTGAGAGGTGTCTTTGTCTGGTCAGGCTGCTTGCCCCTTCCGCCGCGTCCGCGGCACCAGGCTTTCGCTCCCTGGCGTCAGTGTGCTGGGGGTCAGGGAGGGGGGCCCCATGCAGGCTGCTTTGCCCCGAGCCATGGCCGAAGTTGGCAAAGTAGGACTCGGCGAAACTGAAAGTGAGACTTCCAGTTTACCTTTTACCGTGTTGACCGGCATGCCGGTTAATAGAGCATGCCAGTTAATGAAGTGCTGGATAACACACTGTATATGGATATATACAGAAATAATGCATGGATATAACATGCTGTATATGGATGTTTATTCTTCTTAGCATTAGCCTAATAAAGCTGCGTTCCCAAACAAGTATTATAAGCCATTCATACCTTTAATCCCCTCTGGTTTTACCATGCAACAGGCAATTTGATTCTGTATTAATAGGGTTTCCAACCCTCCAAGATTGCCCTGGAGTCTCCAGGAATTAGATATAAATCTCCAGGAGACTGCTGAGAGTCAACCAGGAGATAAATGGTAGTGCATTCATTAACATCAATGTTAAATGTTGAATCTGATTAATACAGTAGTCCTGTGGGTTTTGAAAATGTAACAGTAATGTGCATTTGCCTTCCTGATGTAAAGTCTATGCACTGTAGTCCATAACTGATATATGGAAGCACACAGGCAGGTTCACATTGTGTGTTGAGGGCACATTTGCATTCTGGAAACCTCATGGAATAGATTCAAACAGCATTGGCAACCCTATGTATTAATAGAATAGGAAGTCTACTACTGAATACACCAAATCCATAAATGTTTACCAATTGAAAGTGAGACCTACACTGTTTCCTGCTGCTAAGGCATATTGGGATGTTTTCTGCATAGCTTCAATAGGAATTTTGTATGTGGCCTGAAATTCATGCCTTTGAAAAGAACAGGATCACAAGGCCTAAGCTGAATTCATGTATGTACTATGTGGAAAGCTGAAGTGCCGCAAAATTCTTATTGTGGCCCTCTGCTGAGGGAAAGATTCCTTTGTGGAGTGCTTATAGATCTAGGCCCAATAAGCAAAGCAGGATTTTTTTTAAAATTCATTATATTATAATGCTTCATATTGATCTCTTCATGCCATGGCCTAAGTCTGAGTGAAAGAGAAAGCGTGACTGCATTAACAAATCCATGTCTGCTACTAGACATAAACTGTTCTGAGGCACAGTTTTATTTATTCTGGCTTTTTTTTTCCATACCAAATGTGATGTAATGTTCCGTATAAAGATCTGACATAATTAAAGCTATGAGCGGATTCATTGAACTTTCCAAAGATGATCAGAGCTCTTTCAGGGTTTTAGCTTTCTATGCCATGCCTTTCCCTGTTTACATTGGCTTCAGCTGATGAAATCATGATCACTGTGTTAGTTTATGTCAAGTAACTAAAGCTCAAGATCTAACTACAAAGTTCAGTACAGATTGGGTGAGAAATATATTATTAGATTAAATGCACTTATTCCAAAGATTTGTCTTCTATGGAGTAGTAGTCTTAGATCATATAATCCAGTCTGTCACATAAATTACAATAATTGAATGTCTCCTTTGTTTTATATCCTACTATTACTTCTATGGCAGTTTAAACAGTGATATTTTATTATCGTCACATATATTGCCAATCTCTAATATTCCCATAGAAACTTGAAGTAGCATTTCCAACATCAATAAATGAATAATTCTATTCAATAAGACAATTAATTCTCTCATGGTTCTGAAAATCGTTTTCAAATATATATGTTCAGAGAGCTGTAGAGCTTTTTTGAGAGAGGTATAGAGGAGATCCTAGCTTAACAACTACTTAGGGCTTCTGCAATTGCAGGCCCTCAGACACAAGATGCCTTCCACAGCAACTTGCGGGGTCTCTGGAGAGGATTGCTTTGCACCACTGTTGGTTAGCTTATACCAGTAATACTGAAAAATCAACAAGTGTCACTATTCTGAGTCATGATGCCATGCTAAATGTAGGGAAGAAAGAGGAATGCAAAAGTGGAAAATATCATGACCCAAGAATAAAATGGAAAAAGTTCCTAACCAAGAAATTTGGATGCATGCTTAAATGAAAAATTCTAAGTTATGAACAAAGAAAATCTTGCTTTAAACACAAAGAAATTATATCAGCATGTCCTGACGATCTCCACCCCAGAGTGCTGAGGGAACTAGCAGAGGTTTTTGCGGGACCTCTGGCATGGCTTTACGAGCAATCGTGGTGCTTGGGCGATGTGCCGGATGACTGGAAAAGAGCCAATGTGGTCCCCATCTTCAAAAAAGGGAGGAAAGAAGACCCATAGGACCCATAGGCCCATGAATCTTACCTCGGTCCTGGGGAAGCTTTTTGAGAGAAATATCCTGGTGCATGTCCACGAGGGGCCAGCAAGGGAGACTATGCTCAGGGGCAACCAACATGGGTTCATTAGGGGCAGGTCCTGTCAGACCAGCCTGGTGATTAGGGCCAGGTCACCAAATCCTTAGATGCAGGTGTCACAGTGGACATAGTCTTTCTGGACTTTAGGAAGACCTTCGACACGGTCTCTCACCCCATTGTCATAAAAAAACTAGGAGATTGTGGTGTTGATGCCTACACTGATGGGTCACTAACTGGCTGGAGGCCGCACCCAGAGAGTGGTGATGGATGGGTCTTATTTGACTCGGAGGGATGTGGGCAGTGCGGTCCCCCAGGGCTTGGTCCTCAGGTCTGCACTGTTCAATATCTCCATCAGCAACTTGGACGAGGGGGTAAAACGCACCCTGTTCAAATTCGCAAATGACACCAAGATGTGGGGAGAAGTGGGCAGGCTGCAATCAGTTCTTGAACAGGTTACAGAGCTGGGCCGATGGGAACAGGATGGGGTTCAACACTGACAAGTGCAGGGTAATGCACCTGGGGAGGAAGAATCAGCAGCATACCTGCAGGCTGGGGAACTCCCTTCTCATCAGTGCAGAGGTAGAAAAGGACCTAGGAGTCATTATTGACACCACAATGAACATGGGCCAACAATGTGGGGATGCAGTCAGGAAGGCCAACCATAC
>NW_017728918.1:59958841-59969205 GCF_001723895.1 Crocodylus porosus | reverse complement strand
CAAGGAGGTGATACTCCCCCTCTATGTGGCACTGGTCAGGCCGCAGCTGGAGTACTGTGTCCAGTTCTGGGCACTGCACTTCAAGAGGGATGTGGACAACATGGAAAGGGTCCAGAGGAGGGCCACTCACCCTCAGATCAGGGGGCAGCAGGGCAGGCCCTATGAGAACAGGCTAAGGGACCTGAACCTGTTCAGCCTCACAAGAGAAGGCTGAGGGGGGGATCTAGTGGCCTGTTACAAACTAGTCAGAGGGGACCAGCAGGCATTGGGGGAGTCTCTGTTCCCCTGAGCACTACCTCACATACCAGGAGCAACTAGAAACAACTGACACAAGCTAGCGGTGGGTAGATTCAGGCTAGACATTAGGAGGCGCTATTTCACTGTCAGGGCGACTAGGATCTGGAACCAACTTCCAAGAGAAGTGATGCTGGCTCCTACCCTAGGAGTCTTTAAAAGGAGGCTGGATGAACACCTGGCCAAAGTAATTTGACCCAGTACCCTTTCCTGCCATGACAGGGGTCAGACTTGATGATCTGCTCAGGTCCCTTCCGACCCTACCAACTATGAAACTATATACATTTGATGTCATTTCCTACAATTAATTTCTTCAGATGCTGGGTGATACATTCGTAATGAATAATTCTTATTCTGATTTTGTAATCAAAATAACATTTACAAATGTAATTGGTTGGGCACAGATACTTGATGGGTTTAATACATAAATAAGTTTATGGATATTTAGTGCAGAATGGATATACTTGAGAAGGTATATAGGTATAGTTTCCTGACATCTTTATACTTCCTTTAGTATGCAGTTTTAGTTCAAGGTCATCGTGGTTTGTTTGTTTTTTATTTCTTTTTTTTCTTTTTTCTTTTTGTCGCAGGGCACTTCTGCGCCCCGCTCCTAATAAGGAGGCTCAACCTGGGGAAGGGGAGATGTGTAGCAGAGCACTAGGGTGCTTGCTACTGGTAATAGTAATAAGGGCAGCACGGGTGTGGGTTGCCGGGGCAACCAATTGTGGTCACCTGGCCTGAAGGGGGCAGGGCCTGGCCTTTATAAGCAACCAGGCTGAGGCCAGAGGGGGTTCCCTTCTGGCAGCCTGAGGAGCAGGAGCTCTGCTGCAGAGCCGAGCCGAGCCGAGCCGAGCCGAGCAGCCCGACTGGCTGCATGATGATATGGGGTAGAGAGAACCCTAAAGGCGGTATGATGAAGATCCATCATGGCGCGGAGTTTGTACTATAGCCAGGAGGCTTATCTTGCGTTATGGCCAGTTGGCGCATGACTTTGTTTCTCTTTGGTTGTTTGTGTAATACCGGAGGACCGGGTGAGGCTGTAGGAGTTGGAGGAGGCCTCAGGGGAGCTCCCCAGTAGCGTGGGAGGCTCCTGCTGCCCTGGGAGGGCACAGTAAGCTGGTGCCAAAGAGGGCACAGCAGTTTGTGCACTGGAGAGTGGCACTACGTTTTGGGGTGTCCCGACCCCAGCCCAGCGGGGCAGCATCGTGAGTAAAGCCCAAGCAGGGTGTAAGACCCCTAAGGAGGGTCAGGGGACCAGGCACGGCTACAGCCACCTGAGCCCCGACCATGGGAAGCGCGGGAGCAAGGCCCCAGTGCAGGCGGGAAGCGTGGGAAGTGGGAGAGCTAGGCCCCAGTGCAGGCGGGGAGCGCAAGAAGCACGAGCAAGGCCCCAGGGTGGGCAAGCATATTGGGAAAGCCCCAGGAAGAGGCAAGCATGTTGAGCAGGCCCGAGAGGGCTAGTGAGTAGAGGGGCACCAGTCAAGGCGCCGCTGAGGGGTGCCAGTTGTGTGACAAGCCCCAGGGGTGCCAGTCAGGGCGCAGAAAGGAAACTGACCAGTCAACGTCCGGTACATCTGCGAGGCTTGGGGCATGCTACAGGGGAGGTTGGAGGTATGCATAGCCCATAAGGCTGGGGTGCACCAGTCACCCCATACAGAACAGGGGACAGGATAAACATAGCACTGTGTCCAAGGGGACAAAAGGCAGCCTCCCTTATAAAATTAGACAACATCAAAGACGTGGCGGGTGAGAACGAGGGTGCTGGATCATCTACTTGGCATGGTAGGGGGCGTTAGAGAGATCACAGCCACTCCTAGGTCCCCATGCTGTGACACTTTTTTATTCCATTTAAGAAATAATTCATTGCCGGAAGTCTAGTCAAATACAAGCTCAATTTGGCACTTGGCTATCTAATCTGAGCTGCCCTTTCTTCATTTATGCTGCTAATTCAAAAAGGGATTGCTGTTTTTCTTCTTGAGACCAGTAACAGGGTGACATAAAGAAAGATTATGTTGAAGATTTGAAGCAATGGTCCAAAATATATCAGTCTGCGGAGACAGGATGTGGTAGTGTAAATTGTAATAACTCTATTTTCAGTGGAGATATGAAATTATGTCATGTGAGGATTTGCTTCTCTGAGGTTTTACTAAATTTACATCACTGTTTTTCTCAGTGACCTAACAAGGTATAATCAGAATTTGTGGATTTGGAGCAGTCCCAGAAAATTTACTTATGTACATCTTACTTGCATGAAGGTTTCAGTTTAACCTCAATTTGTAGGTTATTTTTGGGGTATAGAACAAACTTTCTTTTTTGAATTCTTCAATAGAATTAATTTCATTGGGTTGGGGAGGTAGTAAAATAGGGCTATTGTAGGATCTGTCCGATACTCATTTTCTAGAAATCTTTCCTTTCGTCTTTTTTGCATGCTGTACTATTTCAGCACAATTCAAGCTGCATACAAGCTGGGTTTTTTTCTTTCAGTAGTATATTTTTAAACATAGATGAATGTTGTTATACTTGTGCTTGTTCTTTTCTGGTGCAGTGGTAACTGAGCAGATAAAACTCTGATCTTTGAGGAACTGTTGGAGAATTCATTCAGAAATTTCATATTCACAAAGAGATTATTGAAGTATCTATTTATTCTACTCCACACTCCTGTAGTTACAAACTAATTGAAAATACAAGAAGCTATATTTAGGGTGCCAGAAATACCATATTTGATCATATTCCACATCCACCTTTTTCCCAAAAAATCAGCCCTCCAAAACTGAAGTGCATGTCTTAAGCAGGACATCTGATTTTCTTTGCCATAAAAGAAACGTAAAGATGCAGTGTTGCAAAATGACTGCCAGCTTCTCCCTTAACAAGCAAGCAGGAGGGGTTGGGGTGGATTCAAACAGGGTTCAGTGGTGCTGTCGCATCCCCCTTTCAGGGCATGCTGTGCGAGGGACAGCTGAAGCAATACAAGTTTCTACCCTCTCACCACGCCTTCCCTTCTTCTCTTTCCCCCTGCCGGCTACTTACTGACTTGGAGGTGGGGGTGTTCCAGAGCAGCTCCTGCCCTATGCAAGGTGGGCTGAGTGGGGCCCTAGGCTTAACTAGGGGCAGAGACAGTGACAGACAATTTCCCCCTCTCTGCTGCCCCTCTACAGCTGTTTCCCCATGAGTTTGGGAGCAGGTGCAGAGACAAGGAACCAACCATCACTACTTCTGCCCCCAGCCAAACCTGGCTTTCTGCACAGCTGCTCCCCACAAGAGCAGCTGGAACACTGGAGGCAAGTCATCCCTTCCTCCTTGCCCTCTTTACTTAAAGGAAAGGGAATAGGGAGGGGAGTGCTGATAAGCATGGATAGGAAGGGAGTGGAGGCTGAAGCAGGGAGGGGAGAAAGAGGAAAATTCTTATCTAATTTGGGGACTTTAAAAAAGTTCCTAGCTACCTGGTCTGTTCATCCTGGTGGTGGGGGGAAGAGGTTGGGAACAGGGGAGTGTAGCCACATTCACGGTGCCAGATGCTGCTCCAGCACTGCCCTTTTTAAAATCCTGGATCTGCCTATGTGAGGGGTAGGAGTCACTGCCCTTTTACAGCTTGTTGGCTAAGAGAAAAGCTGGCATTTTGCAATGCAGCCTCTCCATGAAAAGGCTAGCTGTAGGCCATGACTCAGAAAAAATATTTTTTTTCATATTCTGCTTTCCAAAAAAACAAAGTATGTGTCTATTTGGAAGGGAGTGTGGTACATGAGGAAATATGGTACATATAAACATGAATTTATGCAATTTATATGTACCTCTTCTTATATCTTCAGAATATTTAAGGTGTATATAACTTTTATTAGTTTGGATTTAATTTTATTCTTTGTGGAATATCTAAAAGCTATAGATTTTTATCATTTTCAGAAGGGCTATTTTTTCCATGAACAGCCAAATAATTTCTGTACTGTCTATTGCATAACTTGGGTAGACAGCCTGATTCTCCTGGGAAAGCTGGTTCCTGGGGCATTTCTTTAAACTGTAGGAACTTATGTTACTCCTGTACTTTTCCTTTAACAAAGGAACCTGATAATGAGGCTAGAAAAATTTTTGAGAAAAGTAGGGTTAGGGATAGGAAAAGGAACCAGAATCCTAGAAGGAACTTTGTTCCAGTGGTTGTTACACACCGGTAACCTGAATTGATAATTTAAATTTTACAAAACCCCATTCAAATATTTTGAAGTAGGTCTTTCCTTAATACTCAATTCATCTATAGTTCAAGATATTATTGTTCCTATTATTCCATGGTAAGAGAAGCCCTCCTCAAAAAGATTACACATCTGGAAATCCAAGACACTAGAGATTGAGTTTCTTGCTCTTTTATTACCAGGCCATGGCTTTTGTGTGATTCTTTTTTTTCTCATTGGTGGGAAAGGAATAAGTCCCTACATTAGGTTATTACTATTAATAATAAGCATTTATATACCATTAGTATCTGGAGATCTCCGTTACATTTGGGATCTTTAAATATGTACATGACAGTTTGGCTGCTTTATTGAAATTCTGTGTTTTATTGGCAAGACCAGATGATTCCTTTTATTGCAGAGCTGTCAGTCACTGCTGTCTTCTGGGCCAGCCAGGGGTACCAAATATGAAAAATATGAAACCCACCTCCTTTCTTCTGCCTTCTTGAATAGATCAATGGCGCCCCTTAGAATGATTCTTTTCTATTAAGGATCTTATGCCATTTTCATCACTGTACTAACTGATTTGTATTTCTCATAATACATTAAATAATAAGATTTAACATCCATTGTGCATGTTTTTTTCTCTCATCCTCTCCCCAGGGAGACACTGCATGCAAGTGAAGTATTCTGTTATGGCAGGACTTTATTCTTGTTTCATTAGTTATGTCTGTTTTTATGTACTTGTTGCTGTGTGTGTGCATATGATAAAGAAAGTCAAATAAATGCATTTGGCACTTGGAGTAGGTGGTGGTGAGGTTTGTTGTTCCCCAGTTCCTGGGGGCTACATCTTCCTGAGGGAAAGCCTTCTACCATCTTGGATGGGCCCCTGATAAAACCCTGTCTCACGCAGAGGAAAATCTTAACCCAGAACTATAGGGGCCTCAATTAATGGGAGTCAAGGGCCCACAGTATTATTTTTTTTTAGGATCTGGGCCTTGGTACCTCCACTTACCAGATCCAATAAAGTACTTAGAAGCTTAGATGAGAGAGTACACAGGACTTGTGCAGACTTCAAGTGCTTAAGTTTAAAACTGAGATACCAACCTAAGACACTGTTGTTCCAATAAAAGATACCCCTTAAGAAATCCTTGCTAGTTGCATAATCTCTAGACTATAGCAGCTACAATGTCAGTTTTACACTACTACAAATAAGTTTAAAACTGCAATCCACAAAACTCCAACATAGTAGTTACCTAACCACGAAGACAGCTAGACTTGATATGACTTTCATTTTTAACCTGAAAATTCCCTGGGCACCTAGTGTTTTTCTTCTAGGAATGTATAGCGTTTCCCCTGCCTGAATGTGTATGCACCTAAATCCTGCAAATCTCCCTTATATCCAGAAACTATGTAGCAAAACCCCCAGTTTTTCTTTTTTTTAAATTTATTTTAAAATGTATTCCCTCCCCTTCCCCAACCATTTCTGACTTTTTCTCTCCCTCTCTATTCCCTATAGATAAGTATAAGTAAGCTAAGATGTAGGATAAGCTTTAAAAATTTTTATTTTGGTAGCAAGCTTTTGGTTTTGGATAGCCACTGTTTTATATTGTATTATTATTAGGCTTGTATTGATTTTTACTGTTGTATATTGTATTATTATCATGTTTGTATTGATTTTTATTTTTTCATATGGATATTGTATGGTTTAGGCCTGTGTTTGTAGGTGAATCAAAGTATGTCAAGTTTCCTTTTTATATGTCAAGTCTCCATCCTGAGTCCTCTGCCTGGGCATCCCCTGTGTCGCAACTGTATGAATCACGTATCCCTCTCATATAAATTGGTTCCCCAGTGAATGAGTGTGTTTGGTAGCAGGCCTCTACTGAATGGCCTGTAATGACTGGGCCATCCCCTCGCATTGATTCATCCAAGAACCATGGATCTCACCCAGGAACAGAGACAAGACCAGCATTTGAAAGACAAAAGACCCTGCAGAACCAGCTCCTCTCACCATTACAGACACCTAAAACTGCACATCCCTGCATGGAGCACACATGCTCTGTACGCTAGGGGCTGACCCTTGCCTGGGCATGCCTCCTATCACTAGGGTCACACAAGGTCTGCCCCTATAAAAAGGCACAGTGAAGACAGACCTAGTGGGTTTTTTTTAATTGCCGGCATTTAACTCTCCCTGTGTACAGAACAAGAGTCAACACAAGTCACTCTGGATTCTGAATTAAGAATCCCAATGTGAGGGTAGGCAATTAAGTTGTAGGCACCCATTGGTGTTTTATTGGATGTAAACTTACCTGCATAAACCCCTATGACCTCTTGGACACTTCTAGTTATAATTAGAGGGAATTGGGGACAAACAGATACTAAGAATAAGCATTTTATTTCATGAAAAGATGCAAATAAAACAGGGAGATATGGCAGGAGCCAGGAACAAAAGAAGGTACAAGGACTCCAAGATTTTAGTAAAGCATGTAACTTACCAGGCACACAGCAGCAAAGCAGTCCTCTCTTAAATCATGGGATTTTGAGTGCTTAAGTAGTAATGATAATGTTCTCAGCATCTCACCACATGCAGCTGTTTGGTGGAGATGGACTTCAAAAAAAAAAAGAAAAAAAAAAGGGTGAGGTGTCACTAGGTACTAATCTTTTACCTTGGTAGATGGAATGGATCCCAAGTTGCCACAAGCCCTGTAATCCCCCTCAGGGGAGTCCCAGGATACTTAGTCATCTTTGTGAGTCTTAACGTCAACTTCAGTGTCCCATAATTGCATGGTTCTGCAAACAGGATCAGAAATGGGTCATGGACTCAATCCCCAACCATTTTTCATGATTTATTTCATGAGACATAGGGAGGAAACAGCAGGTGTGATCTCTAAGTTAGAGATGAGGCAGGAGCCACCCCTATCCTGCCCCTTCTTAGGGTCTACTAGCAGGCAGTCCTATTTGTTAAGAGACCAAAAGGAATATCAGGTCCTTTGCAGAAGGCAGCAACTCAGAAGCTGCATACTTTCTTACTGCTGTAATCTAGTTCTCTATTAACAGGTACTACCTATCTGGAGCTTATCTGGAGTTTCCATATGTCTGGACTCTCCCAGCTTTGTGCAGGCTCCCTGCAGCTGGTCACTCAGGCATGATGTGCAGGCTTCACACTGAAGCATCCTGATACTCCTGCTCTTCCTCTTCCCAAACATGGTATGCGTCCAGCCATGTATAGGATATCTGAAACCTGAAGTTGGCTGCCCTATATGTTCATCGGGCTCTTAGTCTCTCAAAGACTGTAAATCTCTTAAACACAAGAATAACAGGTAAGTCTCAGTTTCAATGCCAATCTGTACTTTTGAATTGCTGTCCAGCTGGAGCTGCTGAAGGCCATTTCTATCAAGGCCTTGAATTATCAAAGGGGCTACATAGTAATCTGCAAGGGCAGTAGTTATTTCCTCTTAGTTGCACATTTTATTCTGTTCTTTATTCAGAAAGATTGTGAGGATTGTACCCACTGCAATTAATAACTCCAGCTGTTTGGTTTGTTCCTAAGTATGGTAAGATGCAAAGGGTTTATATGAGCATTGGAAGACGGACAAGGAATAAAGTCACTACCCAAAGCCTTGTATAGAGTGGACAGAAAAATGTTGCCAAAAAGGCCATAAACAAAACAAGTGGAATACCTTGAGTTTTCAGTACTCTTACAATATATTGCATTTTCCCAATAACTTCCTTCTCATTTTGTTTCAGTACCTAAGATGGGGAGCTTAGTTCTGGCCTCGGTGAAGCAAGGCCATTTACAATAGTTTCTCTCAACTGTGTAAAGGAAGCCATGAAGCACTGAAGTACTACAGCAGTTCTTAATTTATATATATCTTCTGAGGTCCCAAAAGGGTGATCTATGAGCACCTCATGTATATTCATGATTCATTAAGCTCACTGAACTACTGGGAGCCAAACTGGGAGTCTTTAAAAGGGTAAGAAACAGAAAAAACATAATGCTGTGTCTTGTAGCTAAGGGCCTATGCTGCTGTGTGCCTTTCTCTCTCTCTCTTACTTTATATGAAAAACCCTGTTTTTCACTGGGTGGGAATAAATCTCCAAGTTAATAAAGGCTTGAAACTTTTTCATTAAAGGATTTTTGTTGCTCTTGGATTGGAGCAGCTTGCTCCTAACTGTGTGTCAGCTGGAAGAGACAGCCAAAATGGTTCCACAACAGACAGTCTTTTATCACAAGAGGTTGTCTGTTTAGGTTTTTATACTATCCTCATCTCTGAAGCATCTATACTCCTGCCACACTATGTCAGAGTACACTAACTAAATGGATCACCTGGTCTGGTTTACGCTCTTGTCTAAGTCTTTTTTCCTTTTCCAAACTTTTCCCGATTTTACCCCAAGACTTTTCCTTCTAATTTGAAGGTTTATGGATTGACAGGAAAGGCCTAATTCAAGATACTACTTTAGCTGTGAGTTATGGGTCTCTTCATTTTCAGGCTCTTTTGACTGACAAGAATCTGTATGGAGCTTTTTTTTAATACTGCACTACAAATTAGATGTAAGAAGCCAACCCGCAGCCTCACCTAAGAATTTCCTTTCATCTAAAAGAAATTTAAAGCATTAGTTAATTTCCTGTTTTATAATGCTCAGATTGGGCTTCTGTATGTTGTCAGTGGTCAGAAGGATTTTATTCGTTTTGTAGTGTTATTATAATTTTTCAGATTTAAATGATCTGTTGTTTCTCTTCTATTTGAGTCAGTTCCTAAATATGCAATTATGGTTTAAGGGTTTAGCTTTTTTTTTGTCCATGGCTTCATTTCTGAAAGGAAAGCTGGTAGCTAAAAGCTGTTTTTATAATTTCCCACAGGATAGTGAAGCTATGTCTCCATTTTTGTTGTTTGCTGGAAATCTTTTACTCATCCAGTTAAACATGTAATTGATAAGAATAAGCTATGCAGCAGGCAATGAATGCATCATCTAAGGGATATTTATTGTGATGGGATGATAGAAGAATAATTTAACATTAATCAGAAATGGATGTCCTTGAATTTCTAGGAGTTCTTTATGGCATAGAAAATCATTGTGTTTACTAAAAAGAATTGTGCAGTCAGATTTAGGCTATTTTAAGGTATTTAGGTGGGAGCTATGCACATTTGAAGAGCTGGACCTTAGTACTTGTTGTAGAAAGATGGATGTGGGGATAACCCTAGTCAGAAGAAAATATTGATTAGGAGCGCATGTACACGTGATGGGGGTTAGTCCCCTAAGTTGAAACAGTGGCTTTTTAATTGTGATGATTAAAAACCCATTGTTACAATTTAGGGGCTTCCATCACTGATCCTTCTCCTCCCTGGCGCCTGTACTCATCTCCCATGGTTGGGGGGTGAGCTGCCAGTAAGCCAAGTGGCCCCTGAGTTGCAGGCAGCCATAGTCCTTCCTTCCATGGTGGCAGCACCCCCCAAGGCTGCCCAGGTGGGCTGCTAGTTGGCAGGTGATGTCCTCCACAGCTCAGGGCCCGCTGACAGCTCAGCCCCTGGCCATGGGAGAGGTGGGCAGGCTGCACAGGGGGAAAAGAAGAAGGATTGGTTCCCTCACCACTTCTTTTTTTTTTTCCAGCAGAGTCTGCCTGTAAGCTGGGGCAGTACCCGCACACCTGGTACTCTGTCCAAGTGACCCCAGGGGGCGCCACCACTGTGGAGGGAAGGGCCAGGCCCCCTGCAGCTCAGGGGCTGCTCAGCCCAGTGGCAGCTCATGCAGACAGGCTGTGCCAAAAAAAAAAGTGGTGATGGGTCCAATCCTTTTTTTTATTTTTATTTATTTTATTTATTTATTTATTTATTTTTTGGCAGAAGTGAAACTTGGTAGTGGAGCATGATGATGGAGGAAGAAGAAAGTTCTTTCTTTCCTTCTTTCAGTTAAATT